>NC_080093.1:69066602-69368269 GCF_950005125.1 Chionomys nivalis | reverse complement strand
GTATGGATATTTGAGAGTGGTGTTTAGTTCCACCCCCTGCATCTTCAGTGAAGAGGTTTAGGGGGCTTTTTTTTCTATTATTTGAAGTTAATTTAAATTTATTACATAGGTGGATCCTTAATTTATGTGAGTAAAATCAAGGTTCCCTGGGTGGTGGTTGTGCATGCCTTTAATCCCAGCATTTGGGAGGCAGCAGGCGAAATCTTTGAGTTTGAAGACAACCTGGTCTACAGAGCAAGTTCCAAGATAGCCAAGGAAAGCTGCACTTCTTCTCTCAACCACCCCTCCCCAAAAAAATAAAAAATCAAGGTTCTAAAAGAACCATTAAATTTGAAATCATAGCATTCTTTTGATCGTAACACTCATGAGGTACAGACAGGCCTACGTCTGTTATTCTCTATAGTGAGACTGTCTCATGGGTTAAAGAACAAAAGAAATCATGTAGTAGTCTTGTAAAACAAGTTTTTGTGTTTGAGCTATACATCTAACCCTGTAGTAGCAGTCTTGAATACAGGTAGTGTGTATCAGCATGTATGTCTTTTTTTTTTTTTTTTTTTTTTTTTTGATTTTCGAGACAGGGTTTCTCTGTAGCTTTTGGTTCCTGTCCTGGAACTAGCTCTTCTAGACCAGGCTGGCCTCGAACTCACAGAGATCCACCTGCCTCTGCCTCCCGAGTACTGGGATTACAGGTGTGCGCCACCACCTCCCGGCAGCATGTATGTCTTACATGTTAGATATTTTACTAGAAATTGGGCTCTACCATTTTAATTACTTTGTTTTAAAAACAAAAAACCTTCATTTCCAAGCCTGGTGTGGTGGCATTAGCTTTTTAACCCAGCGTTTGGGAGGTGGATTGTAAATCCTAGACCAGACTGGGCTACATAGTGAGACCTTATTTATCTTCAGCTGTAACAACTTCCCTCCTCCTCCTCCTCCTCCTCCTCCTCCTCCTCCTCCTCCTCCTCCTCCTCCTCCTCCTCCTCCATCATCATCATCATCATCATCTCCCCCTCCCAAGAAACAAACCAACAAAGTGTTGGCGTTGATTAAAAAATGAGACTAATACAGTTTTTTGTTGTGAAGTGGAATAGAAAAATGTACTTAAAACATTTAGCACAATGCTTATCATCCTTTTTGTCCATCATTTTCCCCTTTTCTAGATGGTGTCGGACGGCATGACAGGCAGCAATCCTGTGTCCCCTGCCTCATCTAGTTCTCCAGCTTCTAGTGGGGCAGGTGGCATCTCCCCCCAACATATAGCTCAAGATTCCTCTCTGGATGGACCTCCAGGCCCTCCAGATGGTACCACAGTTCCTCTGGAGGGGTTCAGCTTATCCCAGGCTGCTGACCTAATCAACAAGGGCCCAAAGTGGGAGAAGAGCCATGCAGAAATCGCAGAGCAAGCTAAACATGTATGTATTGGGAAGGCCAATGAAGATTCATGGGAATTGTCTGATTTAATTCTATTATCCCATGGACATTTTATGTGTCTTTGTTTTTAGCTGTAAGTTCAGGGTGTGAATTCCTTCTTTATCTTGAGTATATTGCTTGAAGTAAACCAACCCTTCTCTCCCTCCTTCCCTTTCTTTGAGGGCTGGGGAAATGGTTCTGTATTTTTGAGCACTGGTTAGTCTTCCAGAGGACCTGGGTTCTATTCCCAGTACCCACATGGTAGCTTGTAACTGTTTTTAATTCCAGTTCTAGGGGATCCAGTTCTCTCTTGTGCACCAGCCAATCAAGTGGTGTTCAAACATACTTGCTGGCAAAACACTCATACAGGAAAGAAAGGGACCAATCTTTCTTTCAGACTAAACTGAGGTCTCATATATGCTAGACAAGTGTTCACTTTTTTAAAAGGTTAATTAGTATAATTTTTTGTGTATATGAGTATTTTGCCTACGTGTATGTATATACTACATTAATGCCTGGTCCTTCTGGTGTTCAGAGAGGACATCAGATCCTCTGGAACTGGGAGTTAGGGCCACTATGATGGTGAATATCAAACTCGGGTCTTCTGCATGAACAATTGCTCTTAACCACTCAACCATCCTTCCAGCTATAGGCAAGTGTTGTTATCACTGAGTTATACCCCAGTCTTTACTTTTCAGAATAAGAGTCTGTTAAGTTTACTCTCAGACTTTTTCTTTTCACACTCCTGGGGACTGAACTCAAGCCTTTACGCATACTAGGCAAATTCTCTACCACCAAGCTGTACCCTGAGTACTGTTACCAGACTTAAAGTAAGAATTAAGCAGGTGTGTTGGCTCTCACTTTTAATCCTTACAGTAGGAGGTGGAAAAAGGAGGGTCGTGAGTTCTAAGTCAGCCTAACTTCACGCGGGTGGTGTCTTTTTTAAAAAAATAAATAAATAATTGAAAAAATTAGGCTGGGTGTTGACAGCACATACCTTGAATTCCAGCACTCAGGAGGCAGAGGCAGGTAGATCTCTGTGAGTTCCAGTATAGCAAGGGATACACAGAGAAAGCCTGTTTCAATGCTCTTTTTTTTTTTTTTTTTTTTTTTTTTTGGTTTTTCGAGACAGGGTTTCTCTGTGGTTTTGGAGCCTGTCCTGGAACTAGCTCTTGTAGACCAGGCTGGTCTCGAGCTCACAGAGATCCGCCTGCCTCTGCCTCCCGAGTGCTGGGATTAAAGGCGTGCGCCACCACCGCCCGGCAGAAAGCCTGTTTCAAAATATCAAGAAAATTTAAAAATTTGTTTAAGTAGATGAGGTAGCTCATACTTCTATGTCTAGAGCTCTGGGGTGATAATGCACAATTGGAAAGTTTGAACCAATCTAGACTACAGAGTGAGATATTATCTCAAAGAAAGCAAAAAGTCAAAAAAAACAAAAAGCCTGAAGTACTGAAGTACTTTGTAAGTTGTGATGGTATTAAAATTTATTGTTTCCTATTTATAGTCAGTCTGTAGCCTGTTAAATTTCTATAAATGCATGTAGTTACATCTGGGAGCTTAGTAAAAATATATATCCCCCAGATTCCCTTCCGGCCTACCCATTTAAACTTTGGTTAGGTGTCCATTAACCTTTTTATTTCCTTTGTGTGTGTGTGTGTGTGTGTGTGTGTGTCAGTGTGTGTCAGGGTTCTCTTTGTATCTCTAGCTGTCCTGGAACTCGCTCTGTAGACTAGGCTGGCCTCGAATTCACAAGAATCCTCCTGCCTCTGCCTCCCGAGTGCTGGGATTAAAGCGTGAGCCATTATCACCTGGCTCAGCCTCTGTTTCTTGAGTACTGGGACTAAAGGCATACACATTGCCCAGCCTTATTCTTTCAGTTATTATTTACTTTGTTCACTCACGTACATGATGGGGGGAGAGGGGACTTGCATGCTGTGTCACACATGTGTTGGTGAAGAGGACAATTTTGTAGAGTTAATTTTCTACCTATACTTGGGCTCTGGTGATAAAACTAAGGTCATCAGATTTGGGTAACCATGCTGTAGTGATTTCAGTGTATCATGGTCCTGTACATACACACATATACACAAACTTGTTATTTTCCTAGTCTGACTTCCCTCTGTGACTGAGGATGACCTTGAACTCCTCATCCTCTTTTCCATCAACTTCTTTCCTGCCTTCCTTTTCTTTCTTTCTTTTTTAATATTTCTTTGTTACGTATACAGTGTTAGCTGCATGTGTGTCTGCCGTACAGAAGTGGACACCAGTTCCCATAGGTATTGGTGAGCCACCATGTGGTTGCTGGGAATGAAATTCAGGACCTCTGGAAAAAACAGACAGTGCTCTTAACCTCTGCGCCAACTCTCCAACCCTCTTTGGTCCTTTTCTGTTTGTTTTGTTTGATTTTGATACAGGATCTTAATTCTAGTTCAGGCTGCCATAAATCTAGAACTAAGTATATAACTCCTGTGGCCCACCCATCTCAGCACTCAAAGTGGTGGGATTACAGTTGTTAATACACCTGATTTAGTCTAAATTTTTTTTTTTTTTTTTTTTTTTGATTTTCGAGACAGGGTTTCTCCGTAGCTTTTTTGGTTCCTGTCCTGGAACTAGCTCTTCTAGACCAGGCTGGCCTCGAACTCCCAGAGATCCACCTGCCTCTGCCTCCCGAGTGCTGGGATTAAAGGCGTGCGCCACCACCGCCCGGCATAGTCTAAATTTTTTTAAAACTACTTGTTAAACAGTTTTTTTTTTTCAAATAATTTAATGTTCTTAATGAGAAATTTAATGAATTGCAAAAGCTTTTAGTAAAAATAAGAGCTTTTTGTTATTGGTAGTCACTATTAATCTAGTTGCATGTATCTTCAGTGTTTTCCCATAAAATAAGTTTTTCTAAAATTATTTTGTGTGACTTGTACTCCATCTGCTATTTTTCTGGTTATCCCTCCATGGTGGAGAGCGTTATACCTGCTAACTACCTGTAGCTCTGTCTCCAAAATAGTCTTCTTTTTTTAAAAAAATAAATACAGCTGGGCTGTAGTGGTGCATGCCACAGTTTTTAATCTGGAGGCAGAGGCAGGCGGATTTCTGTGAGTTTGAGGCCAGCCTGGTCTACAGAGTAAGGTCTCTGACAGCCAAGGCAAAACAAAACATGTATAGTTATTTGTGCGTGTGTACACACTTGCATGTGCAAATCAGATGTCAGCATTTAATTGCTTCTTGTTTTTGTTTTTTTTTAAAACAGGGTCTCAGAATGTAGCCCTGATTGGTTTGGAAGTTGCTATGCAGAGTAGGTTAGCCTGGAACTCAAAGAAATCTGCCAGCTTCTGTCTCCCAAGGTCTGGGATTAAAGGCATGCGTCAACATACTAGGCTTCCTAGACCTGTTTTTGATTGCCAGTTTTTTTCTTAGCTGTACAATCTCAGAAACACATTTGATTTCCCAGATATTCCCCACACCATCTGCCAAAAGAATCTATTACCTTGTAGAATTTGTAGGAGCATAGAACAGTCCATTCAGCCCACCCACTGAGACAGTGGGACCAATCTATTGGGAGCTCACCAAGGCCAGCTGGACTGTGACTGAAAAAGCATGGGATAAAACCGGACTCTCTGAACATGGCGGACAATGAGAGCTGACGAGAGGCCAAGGACAATGGCACGGGGTTTTGATCCTACTTCATGTTCTGGCTTTGTGGGAGCCTAGACAGTTTGGATGTTCACCTTCCTAGACCTGTATGGAGGGGGGAGGACCTTGGACTTTCCACAGGGCAGGGAACCCTGACTGCTCTTGGGACTGGAGAGGGAGGAGAAGAGGAGTGGGGGGAGGGGGAGAGGGGCGGGAGGAGGGGGAGGGAAATGGGAGGCGGGGAGGAAGCGGAAAATTTTTTTTTTTCAATAAAAAAAAAAAAAACCCAGTCCATTCAGGGGTCAGGAATTCAACCATGGTAGTGAGTTGGCTTGTATGTTCAGGAAGTCTTTTTTTTTGTTGTTGTTGTTGTTTTTTTTGGTTTTTTGTTGTTGTTGTTGTTTTTTCGAGACAGGGTTTCTCTGTGGTTTTGGTTCCTGTCCCGGAACTAGCTCTTGTAGACCAGGCTGGTCTCGAACTCACAGAGATCCGCCAGCCTCTGCCTCCCAAGTGCTGGGATTAAAGGCGTGTGCCACCACCGCCCGGCCTGTTCAGGAAGTCTTGATCAATGTCGTTAACCCTCATTAGGAAGCTGAAATTGAAACTCGGATTGCTGAACTTCGAAAGGAGGGATTTTGGTCGTTGAAAAGACTACCTAAAGTACCAGAGCCTCCCCGCCCTAAAGGCCATTGGGACTATCTCTGTGAAGAAATGCAGTGGCTTTCTGCTGACTTTGCTCAGGAGCGCCGTTGGAAGCGAGGTGTGGCCCGGAAGGTATGTCCTGTTTGCTCTACTGTCCATATATTTTTCAGGTGTGCCTTTGAAACCTTAATGGTTATCCAGGTGGTGGCGGCTGCACACACTTTTAATCTTAGCACTAGGGACATAGAGGCAGGCAAATCGGTAAATTTGAGACCAGTTTGGTCTACAGAACAAGTTTCAGGACAGGAAGGGCTACACCAAGAAACCGTGTCTTGACCCCCCCACCCCCCACATCCCCCATACCCACTAGCAAAAAAAAAAAGTAAGAAAAAAGAAACTTTAATGGGTGAATTATTTAGAAGGTGAAAGAGATGAAATTATAAATCCCTTCTTGGTGTTTTCTGCATTTAGAGGCAGTTTTTAACATCTGTGTTTTCTTACCCATGATTGTCTTTGATTGGGTGGATAAGTAGATTTAGCTTGAGTGATCTTATCCTGGGTATTTATTTCTATAGGTGGTACGTATGGTAATCCGGCACCATGAAGAGCAGCGACAAAAAGAGGAACGAGCTCGGAGAGAAGAACAGGCCAAGCTGCGCCGAATTGCTTCTACCATGGCCAAGGATGTTAGGCAGTTCTGGAGCAATGTGGAGAAGGTGAGGAGTGAGGTTGGCCAAAAGGAGATGGCCTTGTCTAGGTTAGAGGGAGGCATGTTGATAGGACTGACCAGAGTTTACCAAAGAACTCAACACTGCAATTCCAGTTCTTTATGATATTTCCTTATATATTGACCTTTCCACCACTGAATGTCCCAAGGAAGAAGAAATTCTTGGCTTCCTTTTCCTCAGTTAAAACTTTGAGTAGCATCCAGCGATCTGTTTTATAGTGTCAAAATATATGTTGTGCCTTTGGGGATGAGTAGGACTCCTTGACTCCTAGACCATTTACTCTTTGTAGGGTGTGTAGAATGTTTTTGTTTACCTGCCTATGCCACCGAAGTTCCTTCTGCTTACATGTTAAGTTGTAATTATCTCTGAAGCCCTTCTCTCGCTTTTTGTGTTTGTGATTGGTTCTAGGACTCCCCGTGGGTATCTGATCTGGAGATGCTCAAGTCCAGTATATAAAATGCATGTAACATATGAACAGATAATTGTGGAATTTTAAATATTTCTAGATCATTTGTGATGCATATTTTGGTATAAAAGTACTACATAAATAGTTGTCATGCTGTATTATTTGAGATAGGTATATATCTACATTTCACGGGTTGGCTTTTTTTCTTCCAGTTCTGAGACAGGGTGTCATGTAACTCACATTGGCCTCAAATTTGATGTGTACGCAATGATAACCTTGAACTCCTGATCCTCCCATCTTCTAAGTACCCTTTATTGTTGTTTATTTTTGAAACAAGACTTTAATGTAGACCAGCTTTGCTTCAAATTCACTACAGCAGAGGCTGATCCTTTTGTCTGTTTCCTCTCGGGTGCTGAGTTATAAGAGTATAGTATCTTGGTGGTTAGTCTAGGACTCATCTTTTTGTCAGTTTCCATTCCTGGCTATAATGTTTGCTTTGTAGTTTTTTTTTTTTTTTTTTTTTTTTTTTTGGTTTTTCGAGACAGGGTTTCTCTGTGGGTTTGGAGCCTGTTCTGGAACTAGCTCTGTAGACCAGGCTGGTCTCGAACTCACAGAGATCCGCCTGCCTCTGCCTCCCGAGTGCTGGGATTAAAGGCGTGCGCCACCACCGCCCGGCTGCTTTGCAGTTTTTGAGACAGGGTCTCCCTGTATAATATCCCCTGGCATGGAGCCATCTTCAGTCTCCTGAGTTCTGAGAATGTGCTATCTAACAACACCCAGGCTTGAAATTATTTGAGGCAAAGCAGTTCTTTTATTAGCATTTACTTATTCTATGTGTATGTAGACTTGGGGAGGTACACCATGTTACACATGATGAAAGTTAAAGAACAATTTGTGGGAGTCTGTTTTCTATTTCTACAATGTGAGTTATAAGGATTGAACTCAGGCCATCAGGCCTCCAACTCATAGAGATCTGTCTTCCTCTGCCTCTTGAGTGCTGGGATTAAAATATGTGTCACCAAGCCCATCTATAGCTTTAATTTTATTAACCTAGGACCTTGTGCTGCTAAGTTGGTGCATTGATCACTCTGTTTTGATTCCAAGCTTTTTTTTTTTGTTTTGTTTTGTTTTGTTTTTCGAGACAGGGTTTCTCTGTAGTTTTGGAGCCTGTCCTGGAACTAGCTCTTTAGACCAGGCTGGTCCCGAACTCACAGAGATCCACTTGCCTCTGCCTCCCAAGTGCTGGGATTAAAGGCGTGCGCCACCATCGCCCAACCCAAGCTTTATTTTTTTAAATGGTTTTTCAAGACAAGGTTTCTCCGTGTATGCCTGGCTATCCTGGAACTCACTCTGTAGATTAGTCTGGTCTCAAACACACAGAGATCTGTCTGCTTCTGCCTCCTGAGTGCTAGGACTAAAGGCATGTGCCACTACTGCCTCACTTGAGGTTTGTTTTTTGTTTTGTTTTGTTTTTTGAGGTTGGTTGATAGGCTTGGCTATTCACACATGGTCTTTCTTTTTTTTTTTTTTACTTTTATTTTATTTATTTATTTATTTATTGAAGATTTCTGCCTCCTCCCCGCCACCGCCTCCCATTTCCCTCCCCTTCCCCCATCACACATGGTCTTTCTACTGCTGTTGCTTGCCTTGTTGTTAGAGAACACACACATACACTTCCCCCCAACTAGGGCTTTGTTTATGCTGGGCATGTGTCTTCCCACTGCTCTCCCCTGGTAGCCCCCTATACTCTATTATTTATTTATTTATTGGTTTGTTTATATTTGGTTTTTCAAGGCATGATTTCCTCTGTATAACCCTGGCTGTTCTGGAACTCACTGGAGTAGACCAGACTGGGCTTGAATTCAGGGATCTGCCTGCCTCTGCTGACACTATAAATGTGTGCCATCACTGCCCAACTCCCCCCTTTTTTTTTTTTTTTTTTGGTTTTTTTTTTTTTGGTTTTTCGAGACAGGGTTTCTCTGTAGCTTTGGAGCCTGTCCTGGAACTCCCTTTGTAGACCAGGCTGGCCTCGAATTCACAGAGATCCGCCTGCCTCTGCCTCCCAAGTGCTGGGATTAAAGGCGTGCGCCACCACCGCCCGACAAAGAGGGCACCAGACCTCATTGCAGATGGTTGTGAGCCATTATGTGGTTGCCAGGAATCGAACCTTTGGAATGGCAGCCAGTGCTCTTAACCACTGAGCTATCTCTCCAGCTCTTTTTTTTTTTTTTAAAGGTCCAACTTCAGATTTGCTAATCTCCAGGTCCTTGATACTAAGTTGACCTTGCATTTATTCAGTTTCTGGGTTTTTTTCTTTTTCTAGAAGTACTGTTTAAATCATAAGCCCCTTAAGAATTTTTAGCTTTAATTTCTAAATGACTAGGCCAAAGCCTTTCATATAGGTAGTATCCCTAAATATTTGACTAAAAGAGTATGTAAATTAAAAAAAGTGAATATATGGGTGACTGATGCCTTTTTTGTTTATGATAGGTGGTACAATTCAAACAACAGTCCCGGCTTGAAGAAAAACGTAAGAAAGCCTTGGATCTGCACCTGGACTTCATTGTGGGACAAACTGAGAAGTACTCGGACCTTCTGTCTCAGAGCCTTAACCAGCCACTAGCCTCCAGCAAAGCTGGCTCCTCCCCTTGTCTTGGTTCTTCCTCAGCAGCATCCAGTCCTCCACCCCCTGTTTCTCGGCTGGATGATGAAGGTGTGTGTGCTCTTTGGTCCTGTTACTTTTCCCAAATGCCCTTTCCAGAGCTGAAAAACCTACCCTGTGGCTTGCAGGGCCCGTGGATTTTGTGACCTTGTTCTCCTGCTATAGATGGGGACTTCCAGCCCCAAGAGGAAGAAGAGGATGATGAGGAGACCATTGAGGTTGAAGAACAGCAGGAAGGCAATGATGCAGAGACCCAGAGGCGTGAGATTGAATTGCTTCGACATGAGGGAGAACTGCCACTGGAAGAACTGCTGCGTTCCCTCCCCCCTCAGCTATTGGGTGTACCTTCCAGCCCCTCTCAAACACCCTCATCTCATGACAGTGATACCCACGATGGGCCTGAAGAAAATGTTGAAGAAGAACCGTCTCAGGATTTGGAGGTATACATAGAAGAGGTACAGAAAGGAAGATTCAGAGAGGAAGTAGATGGAGTTTCAGCTCTCAAATCGTGGTCGTGGTCTTAGGTTGATCCCTGATTTTGAGAATCTGAATTAAAGACAGTTGGGGTTTCATTGCTAGGGAAGATGATGATTTGGGTCAAATTGCAGCCTACAGTTGACAAGGTTTCTAATAATATAATAAGCACATTTATTGTACTTTAAATTTGCAAGGGAAGGGCTAGGGAGATAGCATAGTTGGTAAAGTACTTGAGTTCAATTCCCAGTTTCCCACACAAAAAAGGTTTGTGCAGTGGTATGTTTCAGGGGTTTCGGCTTTAAGAAGCAGAGACAGGAGCATCCTTGGAGCTTGCTGGCTAGCTAGTCTAACCAAATCAGCTCCAAATTCAGCCAAGAGTGATTGAGGAAGACACCAGATAATGTGCACAAGCATGCACAGATGTGCAAACAAACATGTATACACACATATATAAATTGTTTGGTCATATGAATTTGGGAATTGTCATGGTCCTAAAAATCTCTTGGAACTAGATGTAGTGTCATGTACCTTTATCCCACCACTCAAGAGACAGAGTCAGGTAGATCTTGGAGGCCAGTTTAATCTCCATAATGAATTCCAAGATAGCAAGAGGTACATAGTAAGATGCTGTCTCCAAAAAAATAAAACCTCGGGCTGGAGAGATGGCTCAGTGGTTAAGAGCATTGCCTGCTCTTCCAAAGGTCCTGAGTTCAATTCCCTGCAACCACATGGTGGCTCACAACCATCTGTAAAGAGATCTGGTGTCCTCTTCTGGCCTGCAGACATACACACAGACAGAATATTATATACATAATAAATAAATATTAAAAAAAAATCTCTTTTAGACCTTTGTACCATGGGGTTCTAATGCATATTAAGGGTCTTTTAAAAATTACTATTATTATTTAAAAAAAAAAAATTATGTGGTGCTGGAGAGATGGCTCAGTGGTTAAGAGCACTGGCTGCTCTTCTAGAGGTCCTGAGTTCAATTCCCAGCAACCACATGGTGGCTTACAACTATCGGTAATGAGATCCGGTGTCCTCTAGTGGCCTGCAGGCATAGTGCAGACAACATCTTATGCATAATAAATAAATGTTTTTAAAAATTTTTAATGTGCTCTTTTATTTGTAATTATGTGTAGATTTGTCTTTCTCTGTGTGGATATGTATAATTGAGTGTGGTTGCCAACAGAGGCTAGTCTTCGAATCCCCTGGACCTGGAGTTACAGATTGTTGTGATCCACTCGATAAGGGTACAAGGAATTGAACTTGGTTCCTTTGGAAGAGTAGCAAATATTCTTACTGATAAGCCACCACCCTTCATTTATTTACTTTTAAATTTCATTTTATTTATTTTTGAGACAGGATTTTGCTACATGGTTCTGGCTGGCCTAGCATTTATTTAGACTAGATGGACCTAAAAAGAACTTACTAGAATTTTGTCTTTGTGGGTATATACATGTGGAAATCAGAGGACAATTTTGTAGTGTTGGTTCTAGCCTTTGTTTACATGAGTTCCAGGAATTGAACTTTGGTTGTCAGGCCAGCTAATGACCATTTAGCCATTTTGATGGTTCCCTCCACTCCTTTCCTTCCTTTTTTCTCTTCTTTTTTCTGTTTTGTTTTGTTTTTGAGACATATTTACTATGTATCCCTGGCTGGCTTGGAACTCATTGTGTGGACCAGGCTGGCTTCAAATTAAAAAAGCTCTGCCTCGAGAGTGCTTGGATTAAGGGCATGGCCGCGCATAGCTGGTACCACTTTATTTATTTCCTAGCACTTTCACAGGTCCTCCCTTAGTCAGTAGGGTCAGGATTTGGTAGCTGGTGCTGAGATAAAATCCTTGATTACGTCCTTGCCCTGATACTGTATCAGTGCAGCTGTTAACTCAAGGGAACAGTGATGCTTTTCTGATCTTCAACTCTGTGTCTTTCAGGGTTTTATTTATTTATTTATTTAGTTTGTTTGTTTGTTTTTGCTTGTTTTTGGATTTTTGAGAGAGGATTTCTCTGTGTAATAGCCCTGGCTGTCCTGAAACTTGCTTGTTGACCAATCTGGCCTCAAACTCAGTGATCCCCCTCCGTGTACTGGGATTTAAGGTGTGTGCCACCATAACTGACTTTTTTGTTGTTACTGGTTTTTGACTCTGGCTGTCCAGGAATTCACTATGTAGACCAGGCTGGCCTTGAATTTACAGACTTGCCTCTGCCTCCCAATGCTAGGATTAAAGGCTTTTGCCATAACACCCCAACTTTGTGCTCAAATGTTGAGTCCTCCCACTTTTTATCCTTTCCCATACAGGTAAACCCTCCACCTTCCTCTGTCACACAGCACAACCAACAGCGTTGGCATCCAGATGAAGATGATGAAGAGTTTACTGCTAATGAAGATGAAGGTCAGACCGGTTTTGTCTTTTTTGTTGTTGTTTGTTTTCTTGGAACAGGGTCTATTGTGTATCCATGATTATAGACCAAGCTGTCCTTGAACTAAGATCCACTTGTGTCTACTTCCAAGTGCTGGGATTAAAGGCCTGTGTCAACATGCTCTGCTGGCTTGTAATTCATTAGGCTTATTCTCTCACCTTCCACTCCTGTCAACCTTCCACCTTCCCTACAAATTCCTTTCCTACATTTTATCTCTTTGTTTTGTTTTCCACTGAGTTTTTAACTACAACTATGTGTGTGACTGTGGTTTTGGAACTATCCTTTTGACCTCACCAATGGAAACTTCATTCTCTTTTTGTAGCAGAGGATGAAGAAGACACCATAGCAGCTGAGGAGCAGTTAGAAGGAGAGGTGGATCATGCCATGGAACTGAGCGAGTTGGCTCGAGAAGGTGACATTTACCAGATATTTTACTGAAAATCTACTTTCTGTCACTACTCTGCGGAAAATTGGTGGATAAAAAGACAGTAAATCAACTGGGCAGTGGTGGTGCACACATTTAACCCCAGCACTTGGGAGGCAAAGGCAGGTAGATCTCTGTGAGTTCAAGGCCAGCCTGGTCTACAAGAACTAGTTCCAGGACAGGCTCCAAAACTACTGAGAAACCCTGTCTCGGAAATTTAAAAAAAAAAAAAAAAAGACAGTTGATTAGATAGTTTTCTCTTTGTAGTTTCAGTTACTGGTTATTACATATGTTTCTTATGTATGCAGGTGTAATGACCAAGAAGATTTGTAAATGAAAGGCACTAAGTAGGGAGTGTGTGTTCATGATAGGAGTTTGAACTAATTGGTCTGAGAGCTCAGTTGAAGGGTTACTGTACAAGATAAGAGTTATTTGACCAGAATTTTAAATGGGTAGTTCAGTGGCTCCGGTGACAACGGTAGGTTCAGCATTGGTGGTTTGGTGTCTGAGAAGTGAAGATCCTGCCAGCTGAGGCTTAAGCTCAGACTGGTAGGAGAGTTTAGACATGGGCGCTCTCTCTGAGAAAGCAGTGGGGCCTTTGGAAGAGAGAGAAGCCTGAAGAGGATCCAAACATCTGGGAGAAGACTAAAGAACACCTGTCTGCCTTGAAGCAGAAACAAATTGAGCAGAGTCACCTGAATATTAAAAACACACAGTCATCCACTGAATGGTCTGTATCATTGCCCATTTCTATAGAAACACAGTTTCTGAATAATTACTATTCAGTTTGTGTGCTACTAGCAGATAATAAGTTACAATCAGTGAAAAAAGGTGTTTTTGTGGGGTGTGTGTATTTTTTTTTTTTAATTTTATTTTTACATGAGTGGGTACTGTCCTTAGGAGAATGCTGCACTTACTATGGTTGTTACAAGTATTGGTTTTATTATCTGGTGCTAAAGGCAGACTCTATAGACTTCCTGTAGATAGGGGCCTGGGAGTTGGAGCTTAGGTTAAATAAACAAGTACCACTCAAATAACTCTTTCCCAGTCCTAACAAAAGAACCAAATTTTACTTCTCTTCTCCCTATCAGGTGAGCTTTCTGTAGAGGAGCTGCTACAGCAGTATGCAGGGGCCTATGCCTATGATGCCTCAGCTCCAGGCTCAAGGCATAGTGAAGAGGAAGATGAGGGTGAAGCCAATAGTTATGACTGTGAACTGGAGGAAACAAGAGAAGTTGAAGAGGCTGCTCAAGAAGATAGTAGCAATCAGTCTGGTGAGTATGTAGTTCAGAGGATAACTGGGGTTGGCAGCTGTTGGAGAAACAACTTACTAAGCTTTTGTTTGTGATTTAGATTCTGCTGAAGAGCAGAGTGAGGATGATGAAGATGAACATTCAGAGGAAGAAGAAATGAGTGGGAGTTCACAGTCAGAAGAGTCTGAGTCTGAGGATGCTCAGTCGCAAAGTCAAGCAAATGAAGAACAGGAAGAAGAAGATGATGATGATGATTTTGGAGTGGAATACTTGCTAGCTCGGGATGAGGAAAGGAGTGAGGCAGATGGAGGCAGTGGGCCTCCTACCCCAGGTCCCACCACTGTTCTAGGACCCAAGAAAGAAATTACTGATATTGCTGCGGCAGCTGAAAGTCTCCAGCCTAAGGGTTATACGTTGGCCACTACCCAGGTATCCATAGGTTATGATTCTTTTTCTCATATCTTGAGTTTACTGTTTCCTACAAAAATGCCTCATATCCACCATGTGTGATAATTTCCTCTCTCTTAGGTTAAGACACCAATTCCACTTCTTCTACGGGGCCAACTCCGAGAGTACCAACACATTGGCCTTGACTGGCTGGTTACTATGTATGAGAAAAAGCTTAACGGCATTCTTGCAGATGAGATGGGACTGGGGAAGACAATCCAGACCATCTCCTTGCTTGCTCACTTGGCCTGTGAAAAAGGTAGATACCTCCAAGGGTCTCTTAGCTAATTACTGGTAGGACATCTTATTTACTGGAGATTTTCCCTGCAGAAAAGTACTGCTGTCATGGTAGCCTCCTTGAGTCTTGTCAGTAATGATATAAGGACGACAGCATAGGTGCTGAAGTTTAAGTAGCATCAGAAGATACTAGTCAGGGTCTGTTTAAGAACCAGAGCTACAAGGTTTTACATAGTCTTACTATGTCTTCTTTTTCTAAACAGGTAACTGGGGTCCTCATTTAATCATTGTTCCTACCAGCGTGATGTTGAATTGGGAGATGGAATTGAAACGTTGGTGTCCAAGCTTTAAAATCCTCACTTACTATGGAGCTCAGAAAGAGAGGAAGCTCAAGCGGCAGGTTTGATCTTCTGTGTGGTCACTTTCCTTATTAATGTCCTTCAGTTTTAGATCCTTATGTTAATTGCTTAGCCTTATTTTCCTGTTGCTTCATTCTCTTGCTGGTACTATTTAATTTCTCCCAACCTGATTTCTATCTTTGAGTACTTTAACATGTCTTCCCTTTCCCCTTGTATTTTTCTGTGTGTTTTTTCCACTTTCTTATATGCTGCTTTCTTTCTCTTTGACCTCTTAGGGCTGGACCAAACCCAATGCTTTCCATGTGTGTATCACATCTTACAAGCTGGTGCTACAGGATCACCAGGCTTTTCGTCGCAAGAACTGGCGCTATCTCATTCTGGATGAGGCTCAGAACATCAAGAATTTCAAGTCCCAACGGTGGCAGTCACTGCTCAACTTCAACAGGTAAAAATGAATATAGAGATTTGTCGGAGAGTTGTCTTGGATGAAGGGTTGGCTGCCTGGGTTAAGAGTATATTGAGAGTCGGGTGATGATGGTGCACACTTTTAATCTCAGCACTGGGAGGCAAAGGCAGGCGGATCTCTGTGAGTTCTAGGCCAACCTGGTCTACAGATTGAATGCCAGGACAGCTAGGACTGCTACACAGAGAAACCCTGTCTCGAAAAACAATAAAAAGAAAGAAAGTTCGGATTCTCCTGACTATCTTCATTCTAATTCCTTCTCTCTTTACAGCCAGAGGCGCCTGCTCCTGACAGGAACTCCCTTGCAGAATAGCCTCATGGAGCTGTGGTCCTTGATGCATTTCTTGATGCCACATGTCTTCCAGTCTCATCGAGAGTTCAAGGAGTGGTTTTCTAACCCTCTAACTGGCATGATTGAGGGAAGCCAAGAATATAATGAAGGTCTAGTCAAACGCCTTCACAAGGTAGGGCCTATGTTGTTTGTAAAAGTATTAATTAATAATAAAAATTAAATAAGGACAGTAACCTAGTAAAGTTTTAGAAGTCAGTGCTAGACTGAACTAAGTTGTCAAACTGTACTGTTCTAGATAATAACCATTGCCAAGCTGAGCTGCTTTGCATTAGATACTCTTTGTTTTCTGTAGTTGTGTTTTTAGGTTTTTATTTATTTATTTATTTATTTATTTATTTATTTATTTTTTGGGTTTTTTGAGACAGGGTTTCTCTGTTGTTTTGGAGCCTGTCCTTGGAACTAGCTCTTGTAGACCAGGCTGGTCTCGAACTCACAGAGATCCGCCTGCCTCTGCCTCCCAAGTGCTGGGATTAAAGGCGTGCGCCACCACCGCCCGGCTAGGTTTTTATTTTTATATGTATAGTGTTTTGCCTGAATATGTTATGTGCATTACACACTTTGCCTAGTGTTCAAGGAAGTCAGAAGAGTGTGAATACTCTGGTAATGAGTTACAGACAGTGGTGAGCCTGTGTGATGCTGGGACTTGAACCCAGGTTCTGTGTAAGAGCAGCCAGTGCACTTAACTACTGAGCCATCTCTAGCCCCAGTCTGGACTTTTTGAATGTGTGTGTTTGTTTGTTTGTTGTTGTTGTTGTTGAGACAGGCTCTCTCCATGTAACTAACCATGGCTGTCTTAGAACTCCATATGTAGAACAGGCAGTCTGACCTTGAATTCACAGAGCTGCCTCTTCCTCTACCTCATGAGAACTGAGATTAAAGTCATGTGCCTCTATGCCCTTTGGTGGTCCTTGAAATTAAATCTAGGGCCTTACTGCACATGCTAGGCATGTACTCTATCACTGAACTATACCTCTTGACTCTTTCTGTCGAGGGTGTTGTCTCTGGCTTTTTCAGCTTTTCAACAACATATTTCAACATTCTGAAGCACCCCGTCCATTTCTTTTTATTTTTTTCCTTTGGTATTTCAAGGCAGGATTTCTCTGTGTAGCCCTGGCTGTATTAGAATTCACTCTGTAGACCAGGCTAGCCTCTGCTTCCCAGGTGCTGGGATTAAAGATGTGCACCATCACTTCCATGTGACTTATTTTTATGTGCGTGCGTGCATGTGTGTGTGTGTGTGTGTGTGTGTGTGTATACACTCATTGGGGACCTTGAAGCTGAAGTTACAAGCTGTTGTAAGCTGCATAACATGGATCCTGGCAACTGAACTTAAGTCCTCCACAAATCTATGCATTTATTTATTTATTTTTGGTTTTTTTGGATCAAGATTTCTCTGTGTAGCTTTGGAGCCTGTCCTGGAACTCGCTCTGTTGACCAGGCTGGCCTTGAACTCACAGAGATTCACCTCTCTTTGCTTCCTGAGTGCTGGGATTAAAGGTGTGCACCACCTCTGCTTGTCTTCAGTATGCCCCCTTAACCACAGAATAATTTTTCCTTTGTCTGGTCCTTTGATCTTTCCGATCTATATATTTCACAAGCATACTCATTCCCAAGACATTGTGTGGTAACAACTCTTTTGCTTGTGTTTATAATTGCTTAAATTTCCAGATGACTTGGTCAGCATTCAGGTTTTGGCTAGTTGCATTTATTTATTTGCTTGTTTGCTCATTCATTTGTTCTAAAGATTATGTGTACAGTGTTCTGCCTGCATATACACCTGCAGGCCAGAAGAGGGCACCAGATCATATTATAGATGGTTGTGAGTCACTATGTGGTCGCTAGGAATTGAATACCTTTGGAAGAGCAGCCAGTTCTCTTAACTTCTGAGCCATCTCTCCAGTCCTATTTATTATTTTTTTAAAAAGATTTATTTATTGTATGTCTTTATTCCAAAAGAGAGCATCAGATCCCAGTATAGATGGTTGTGCACCACAATGTGGTTGCTAGGAATTGACCTCGGGACTTCTGGACGAGCACCAGTGAGTGCTCTTAACCTCTGAGTCATCTCTCCAGACCTACTGGCTATTTTTGCTTTTGAGATAAGGTCTCAGTGATAGCTGGCCTGAAATTCACAGAGACTTTGCTGCTTCTTTCTCTTGAATGCTGGGGTAAAAGGTGGGTGTCACTACACCTAGCTGTTTTTCTTTTTCCTATAAAAAGCAAAACATAAAAAGCAACATTATTTTATGAAACACTTTTAGTCGCAGCCCTTAGGAGGCAGAGGCAGCTGGATCTCTTGAGTTTGAGGACAGCCTGGTGTATTTAGTGAGTTCCAGGATAACCAGGCCTATATAGATAAACCCTGTCTCAAAACAACAAAAATAGATTTAAAAACAAATTGCCTGGCATAGTGTCACATGCCTTTAATCCCAGTATTCAGGAGGCAGAGGCAGATAGGCAGATAGATTTCTGTGAGTTCAAGGACAGCCTGATCTACATAGTCAGTTCTAGGACAACCAGAGCTACATTGTGAGACCCTGTTTTTTTGTTTTCTGTTTTTTAGAAAAAGAATAACATTACCCCCACCCCCCTTTTAAGGAAAACAGGATCTTTATGTGTAGCCAAAGCAAGGCTTGAATTTAAGGCTACTCAGTTTCTGAGTTGGTAGTATATAGAATCTTTCTTGATTTTGTTTATTTTTTGTTTGAGACAGGGTTTCTCTGCATAACAGTCCTAACTGTCCTGGAACTGTGTTCTGTAGACCAGGTTGGCCTGGAACTCACACCTGCCTGCTCTGCCTCCCAAATGTTGGGTTAAAGGCTAGTGCTATCGTACCCGCTGTACATAGGGTCTTTAATTGATAATTTCTCTTGAGGTTATTCTGTTCTCAGCACATATTTCTGGTGTTATCACTCTATCTCCTCGGTCAGTTATATCATCATTAGACAAAGTGACAAAGTCAATGGATTAAAGGCCCAGCACTTTTTTTTTTTTTTTTTTTTGAGACAGTGTCTAAGTAACCCTGGCTGTGCTGGAACTGGATCGGGCTAGCCTGAACTCATAGAAATCAACCTGCTTTTGCTCTTATACCCTGATTACAGATTTACTCACCTCTAGAACTTTAGACTGTAAAAGCCAGTTTCCCCCTACCCCCAAAGTATTGGCAGTTGAGTCCAGTGCCTTAGACATGTTAAGAATACTCTCTCTTAAAAGCTACGAAGAAACCCTGTCTCGAAAATCCAAAAAAAATTAAAAAAAAATAAAAAAGAATACTCTCTCTTTCACTGAGTTGTATATTGCTCAGAGCCACAAGTTTTATTTAGCTTCTCACCTGTTTTTTTTATTTATTTACTTATTTGTTTATGTTATTCCTTTGGTGAGGATATCATTAGGTTGCCCAGATTGGTCTTGAACTCCCAGATCCAAGTAATTTGCTTGCTTCGCTCTTCCAAAGTGGTTGGGTTTATAGTCACACAAACTTATCATGCCTGGTTTATTTTTGTAGGCATGTAACAAAGAGTCATTCTTCCAAATGTAATTTGAGTCATCTCTCTTTCAAAGTTAATTTGCTCTTGGTGCATCTTTGTATGTTATGGTACAATTATTTTTGTGTTCATCTTCTCTGTAAACAGTAAGTTACATGAAAGGAAGATTTGCATCTGTGTAATTGGTATCTGACATGCCTGCTGAATTTTGCTGATGAATTAAACCTGTACTCTGCCTATCCTGGACCCGAAACTAGATGGACTATGGGGAGCTTAGTGCCCACTCTTCTGTTAGCACCCTGCTTATTTGCCTTTAGGTTCTGCGACCTTTTTTGCTTCGCCGAGTAAAGGTGGATGTTGAGAAGCAGATGCCCAAAAAGTATGAGCATGTTATCCGATGCCGGCTTTCCAAGCGCCAGCGCTGTCTCTATGATGACTTCATGGCACAAACCACGTAAGGGAGGACTGAGGGTAGACCCTGGTACTCTGGGTTAGAATGTAGGTAGCTGGCAGAATGTCCCTTATTTATTTTTCCTCTCTCCCCAGAACTAAGGAGACACTAGCTACAGGCCATTTCATGAGTGTCATCAACATTTTGATGCAGTTGCGGAAAGTTTGCAATCATCCAAATCTATTTGACCCTCGACCTGTTACCTCCCCTTTCATCACCCCAGGCATCTGCTTTAGCACCGCCTCTCTGGTGCTAAGGGCCACTGATGTCCACCCACTCCAGGTATGTAGTTGCCCCTAAGGTTAGTGATTTCTTATCTAAACTTCCTACCTCTTATTTAGTGTCTGACCTTTGGCATATTTACTGTTTCCATATTTCATCAATCAGTACTTTTTTTCCTAGCTTCATTATTTTCTAGCCATGTGACCTTTGGCAAGTTAATTATTAGCCTGAGCTTCCTTGTTCATAAAAACAGGGATTATAGAGCCTAGCCTACAATATGCTAGAGAGTCAAGTTAACACTTTTTGAAAATGTCTGTCATTTCTGTAACTATTTGGTAAATACTAATTTTTCTTATTCCTTTTTCTTTTTTCTTTTTTTCTTTTTTTTTTTTTTGTTTTTGAGACAGGGTTTTACTATTTATCCTTGGCTGATTTGGAACTTACTATATAGACCATGCTGAACAGATCTGCTTGCCTCTGCCTACCCAGTACTGAGATGATAGGCATGTACCACCAGGCTTGCTCTTTTGGGATAGGGTCTCATCTATTCCAGGAAAACTTCAAACTCCTAATTGTTCTGCATCTACCTTCTAAGTACTGGGATTACAGACATGTGCTATCAACCTGAATCCCTTAATTTTGTAACTGTGGTGAACCAGACTCAACAAATTATCATTTTAACCTATTTTTTTTTTTTTTTTTTTTTTTTGGTTTTTCGAGACAGGGTTTTTCTGTAGCTTTGGTGCCTGTCCCAGAACTAGCTCTTGTAGACCAGGCTGGCCTCGAACTCCCAGAGATCCACCTGCCTCTGCCTCCCGAGTGCTGGGATTAAAGGCGTGTGCCACCACCGCCCGGCTGCTTTTGTTTTCTTAAGCTGAAACATTATACCTATTGAACAACTGTTCCTTCTCTCCTTATCCCCGACATCTGTCATTCTATTTTACTCTGTTACTATTCTGAGTACTTGATGAAACAGAATCATGAAGTACTTATTTATCTATACCTTAGCATATGTAAAAAAAATTCCTCCCCCAACCCATTTTTAAAGTTAGTACACCTTAAATGAGAATGTTAGGCCTAGGGTATATATAGCTCAGTTGATAGTGTGCTTCCTTAGCATACACAGATCACCATATCAACTGATCATGGTGGTCCTTACTTGAGGTGTGAAGATTAGAGGATTAAAAATTCAAATGCATTCTCAACTATATAGTTTTAGCCTAGCCCTGCAGTATCTGAGACTTTGATACCCTGCTTTCAATACCAAAAAATGTAGCCTTTAATCCCAGCACTCGGGAAGCAGAGGCAGGCAGATCTCTGTGAGTTCGAGACCAGACTGGTCTACAGAGCTAGTTCCAGGACAGGCTCCAAAGCCACAGAGAAACCCTGTCTCGAAAAACCAAAAAAAAAAAAAAAAAAAAAGTAGGGGTATTTTTATCAATCAGATCATAACGGCATAGTTTTGTTTTTTTTAATATTTATTTATTATGTATACAACATTCCTTCCATGTATGCCTGCAGGCCAGAAGAGGGCACCAGACCCCATTACAGGTGGTTGTGAAGCCACCATGTGGTTGCTGGGAATTGAACTCAGGACCTTTGGAAGAGCAGGCAGTGCTCTTAACCTCTGAGCCATCTTTCCAGCCCAATGGCATAGTTTTTAATCCCAGTGTTTAGCAGCAGTGTAACATACAGCACCACTCTTTCTCCCCTAAATAAATGATACTGCTACTTAAGAGACTATGGTTACTAAGAGTATAAAGGTCACCACAAAACACTTTCTTAACGTATATTTGCATTCTCAAATGTGAACTAGATAGAGACTAGGGTGGGAAATAGCTCCTTGGAGATGCTTTTCTTTTCTTGAAGTACAAAAAAGGCCTGGAGTCTAATCTTCAACAAAGTAGTACTGGCTTTCATATTTACAAATAGCCTGAGAAATGTAGTAGGTCACCTTTCAGTTCCTATTTCAGAGCCAACTACTGAGTGAAAGTAGCAGTTACTCTTGGGAGTTCTATCAGAATCATGGCGCAGTTTTGAATGTAAATCTTGGAAATAGCGGAGCCTCTTATTCCCATCCCATTTAAATAGTGCTCCTTGAGACTGGCTAGTTAAAAAACCTGGAATTCTGCCTAGCCCTCTCCCACCTTCCCTCTTTTCGCCATTGGGGAAAAAAAGCAAAACAAAACCTGATTTTCACTTTGAAGTTTAGAGGCTAGTGTCCCATGCAGTGGTATTAAGTGCCCTCTCCCTGCATGGCTAGTAGGTATACCGGATTCCTTTTCCATACTAATCAGCTGTCCTATTTAGGGGAGGGCAACAGAAACTAGAACTCAACGAGGCCCACAATTTTGTCCACTTCACTTCCTCACTTCTCTTCCAGAATATATGCTAGCCTTACTTTGACTTTGAAGAATTGGCTCACTGGGGGCTAGCAGCCTGTGAGTTTTTGTAGGGCTGGCCAGCAGGGTGGGAATCAAGGAATTCCAGGTGAGAGTTTTTGTTGGAGAAGCCAAACAGGGCTTCAGGTCCTCTCCTCAGGCAGATTTCTTTTCTTAAGACTAAATAGTATTTCATTGTTTGGATAATGTCACATTTTATTTATTTTTCAGTGGGCATTTGACTTGCAGATTCTACCTTTTGAATGAATGAATTTATTTTTTAAATTTATTTGAGACAGGGTGTTGCTATGTACAGGTCATCCTTGAAACCAAGATCTTTCTGCCTCAGCCTCCTGAATGCTAGGGTTACAGGCGTGCACTGCCACGCCCAGCCCACCTTTCAGGTTTTATGAATAATGCTGCTATGAATGTACAGATAATCTTTTTGAGTCCCTGCTTCCTATTTTGAGTCTGTGCTCAAAAACAAAGTTCTGCACGCCTTTAATACCAGCACTTGTTAGGCAGAGATAGGTAGGTCTCTGTGAGTTTGAGACCAACCTGCAGCCTGGTCTATAAATGGAGTTCCAGTGTAGCCTGGGCTGTTACACAAAGAAACCCTGTATTGAAAAACCAAAAAAGAAAAAAAAGAAAAAGAAATAATGCTAGTTGTTTTTTTAAATGAAGTTGCTACATCATGTGATAATTCTATTTTAATATTTTGAAGAGCTGCCTTATTTATCCATAGCTGCTGCTGTATATTTTACATTTCTACCAGTAGTGTCACTGGGTTCTGTTCACATCTTTTCCAATGGATTTAAAGAAATATATGAATATTATGTGAAGTGATATTTCATTGTAGTTTTGATTTGCATTTCTCTAATGATTATCCACTTTTGGTATCTTTCTATGTGCTTATTTATATGTCATTGGAAATGTGTGCATATCCAAGACATTGCTGAGTTTTCTTTTTATAAAGCTAGTTGTTTTGTCAGTAAGCTGTAGTTCTTTGTATACTTTAGAAATTAACCTCTTGTCAGATATGTGATGTATCAGGTACCTTGTCGCTTTCTTTTTACTGTCCTTCCATTCATGTAAGTTTAAATTTTAAATGTCCAATTGTCCATTTTCTTTTGTTACCTTTACTTTTGGTGTCATATCTAAGACATTAGTACCAGAATGGTTCCTTTGATAACATGCTTTGTATTTCTTGTGGCAGCGAATTGACATGGGTCGGTTTGATCTTATTGGCTTGGAGGGTCGAGTCTCTCGATATGAGGCTGACACATTTCTACCCCGCCACCGTCTTTCCCGCCGCATTCTGTTAGAGGTAGCTACTGCTCCTGATCCCCCACCTCGACCCAAGCCAGTCAAGATGAAAGTCAACAGGTACGTGCATTAAAGGAGAAAGGGGCTGGGTTTCTTGAAATAAAAGGAGAACTTGGAATAGAAAGATTTGTAAGCTAGGTTAGTTCATACAAGTTGCTTAAGAGTGTCCTTGCTGTAAAGGGATTGGGGGAGCAGAATGACCAAGAGCTCTGAGAGGGGCTGCTGGTGTTTTTGTTCTCTCTTCTTGGTGCTTTCTTTTTTTTTTTTTTTTTTTTTCTCACCACTATACTAACGAGGATTCTTGGTGCTTTCTGATTATCTATGTTTTCCTGTCCCACTTTCTCCTTAAAATGGGGGGGGGTTCTCTTCTTCTTTTTGTTTGTATAGTCTTTCTGCCTTGTCTTAATTTCTTTTGTTAACTTAATTCATTCCTTCTGTGTCTATTTAGCCCTTTAATTTTTTCTCATAGGATGCTGCAGCCAGTGCCCAAGCAAGAAGGCCGTACAGTGGTGGTGGTGAACAGCCCACGGGCACCCCTTGGCCCTGTCCCAGTCCGCCCCCCTCCAGGCCCTGAGTTGTTAGCCCAACCCACCCTTGGTCCAGTACCCCCAGTGTTGCCAGCACCACTCATGGTGTCAGCTTCGCCTGCTGGAACCCCAGTTGTTCCTGCATCCCGCCCATCTGGACCTGTTCTCTTGTCTCCCTTGCAGCCAACTACTGGTCCTCTCCCCCAGGGTGAGTTAAAATGAAAACAAGGGTTGCTTCTGGGTATGAACTAGTTAAATTAAGAGAGTTCAATAATGAGGGAACATACATAGTGTTTAGTAGACTGGAAGGAATAGTAGTATGGACTTTTGCAGCCCAGGTAAGGCGTTTGTCAAGTTGTATCTGACAGATGTTTGTATCTGCAGTGTTGCCATCCCCCATGGGAGTCATGAGTGGGACCTCACGGCCTCCCACACCAACCCTGTCACTGAAGCCAGCCCCACCTGCCCCAGTTCGCCTGAGCCCAGCTCCACCTCCAGGCTCTTCTAGCCTGTTGAAGCCCCTCACAGTGCCTCCAGGCTACACTTTCTCTCCTGTTGCTGCTACCACCACTTCTACCACCATAGCAACTGTTACCACTACAGCAGTGCCAGCTCCAAATTCTACACCACAACGCCTCATCTTATCTCCTGAAATGCAGGCTCGTCTGCCCTGTAAGTTTTCAGACCTCTGTGATGAGGGTCTTCAGATAAAAAAGTTGCATGCTAGAGAGCTGTAGGAAAAGAGGAGCAGGAAAATATAAAGTTTTGGCAGCTAGTTCACACTGGGTGTTTTGCTAAATAGTGGTAAATCATAAATAAAAGACCTCAAGGAATTTGGTTTATTATGTGGGGGAGATGGCTCCTATGAGTGAATGGTAGTAAGCTCAGCAAGATGAATGTTTGGAGGAGGATGATATAACTCAGTCGTAAATTACTTACCTAGCATGTATAAGATCCTGAGTTTAATCTTCTGAATGCAAAATCATGAGAAAAATAAATGTAAAAAGGTGTTACAGAGCAAAAGGTAGTCTTTGTCTGGTAGCAAGCCATTGGAGAATGTAAAAGAGATTGCAGGTGGCACTGGACACAAAGATTCTGAGTGGAGGCTTTGTTGAGTATGATAAATTATGGAAAAGTTTTAGGCTCAGGAAATAGGTGCTTTGTCGGGTGTCTGAGATGTGGTTTTGAACAGCATGAGCCCTGTGTATATACGGCTTTCTCTGTTTGTAGCTGGAGAAGTGGTCAGCATCGGGCAGTTGGCCTCCTTGGCACAACGTCCAGTGACGAGTGCTGGGGGAAGCAAACCTCTCACCTTCCAAATCCAGGGCAACAAATTGACTTTGACTGGTGCCCAGGTGCGCCAGCTGGCTGTAGGGCAGCCCCGCCCGCTGCAAAGTAGGTAAAACCCACCCCCTGTCCTGCCTTTTTCCTCTTTATTCTGTCTTCTTTGTTTGTGTGACTCTTTGGATGTCAGCCTTTATGTCTCTTAGTTTGGTGGAATAGGGCCAGAGGGAATGGTTGGAAGGGGTCTTTGCTAAAAATAGGAAAAGTTAATTCTAGAGCTGTTACTTCTTGCCTATTCTCTCTCTTGCTCTTGCCTCTGCCCTCAGGCTGATAGGTGCTTCTTTCTTTTTTTCTTTCTCTCTTTCTCTCTCTCTTTTCCCTTAACCCAGGGAATGTGGTGCACCTGGTGTCAGCAGGGGGGCAGCACCACCTCATCAGCCAGCCTGCCCATGTGGCCCTCATCCAGGCCGTGGCCCCGACCCCTGGCCCCACCCCTGTCTCTGTGCTGCCTTCTTCGACCCCCAGCACCACCCCTGCCCCCACTGGCCTCAGCCTTCCGCTTGCTGCTAACCAGGGTGAGGCTCTTGGCCTTTGTATTTACTCAGCCCTTACCTGGCCTTGGTCCTTGCAGGCATGTCCTGGGCCAACTGTGTGTCTAGCCTTCCTTCAGTGTTGTTTCTCTTGCCAATATCTCCAGTATCTTGTCTACCACTTTTTCTTTCCCCTGGACTTCTTGCATTCTTGGGTCTCTTGTTTCTTTTCTACCTTCCTCTCAATGTAACTTCCTCTTGCAGTGCCGCCATCCATGGTGAACAATACAGGCGTGGTGAAGATTGTCGTAAGACAGGCCCCTCGGGATGGACTGACTCCTGTTCCACCACTGGCACCAGCACCCCGGCCTTCAAGTTCTGGGCTTCCAGCTGTGTTGACATCACGCCCTACATTAACCCCTAGCCGTCTAACGACACCAACTCTGGGTACTACTCGTGCCCCCATACCAACACCTACTCTGGTGAGGCCCCTCCTCAAGCTGGTCCACAGTCCTTCACCTGAAGTCAGTGGTAAGTTCATAACAGCTGAGGCCAGAAATTTTTATCAGAAATGAACGAGAAATTGGTAGCCCCGTAGGTTTCTTAGGTACAATCCCTAATGTATTAATTTGTTTAGTCTCAAACCTTGACCTATTTAAGATACATTTGTCAGAATCTTAGAGAAAGAAAGGCCAAGCTATCCTGTTCCTTAAATTTTTGACCTCGTATTGTGGGACTGAAGGGTTTCTGGAAGTTGGTAATCTTGTGGGTTAGTGGAAGGATGGGGACAGATAGTAGCAGGAGCTGAAAAATAATTCTTTATGAAGCTAACTTGTCCTCTGTGTCTTCACAGCATCGGCGCCTGGAGCTGCTGCCATGACCATCTCTTCTTCTCTGCACATGCCATCCTCACTCCCTGGACCAGCCTCTTCTCCACTGACAATTCACAATTCCTCTCCCCTTGCTAGTCCTGTGTCCTCTACAGTTTCAGTCCCTGTGTCATCTTCACTTCCCATCTCTGTCCCTACCACACTTTCCACCCCAGCCTCTGCTCCGCTAACCATTCCCATCACAGCCCCCCTGCCTGTTTCAGATTTAGGTCCGGCTCTGTTGACCAGTGTGGCTCCAGCACTGGCTGTTGTCTCAGCAGCCTCTGGACCACCTTTGGCATCAGCTGGGGTTCCCCCATCAGTGTCAGCCTTGGCTCTAGGTTTGGCTACTACTCCAGCCCTGTCCCCACCTCAGACATCTGGTCACTCTCTGTTGTTGTCGACCACCTCTTCACATGTTCCAGGATTGAACTCAGCTGTGGCCCCAGCATGTTCACCTGTCCTGGTGCCAGCTTCAGCTCTGACCAGTCCTTTCCCAGTATCACCAAGTTCAGCTCCAGCTCAGGCTTCTCTTCTGGCTCCAGCACCTTCTACATCTCAGGCATTAGCCACCTCTCTGACTCCTATGGCTGCTTCACAAACAGCAATCCTGGGCCCTTCTCCAGCTTCTCCTTTGGCTCCACTTTCAGTCCTAGCTCCTTCACCAGGCTCTGTTCCTGTTCTGGCTCCATCACAGACTCCAATTCCAGCCATAACGCCACCATCAATGCCAGGAACCCCTTTACTTTCATCATCACTGGTATCAACCTCAACTCCTGTGATGGCTCCCTCATCAACTCAAACTGTGGTATCAACCCCAGTTTCATCACCTCTCTCAAGTCAGACATTGACCCTAGCGCCAACTTTAGCAACTCTTGGTGGATTGTCTCCGTCTCAGACACATTCTTTGGGAACAGGGAGCCCTCAGGGGCCATTTCCAACTCAGACATTGTCATTGACTCCAGCATCATCCCTGGTACCACCGCCAGTGCAGACACTGTCTTTAGCACCAGGAGCACCACTGGGTCCAGCTCAAACACTGTCTCTGGCTTCAGCACCCTCTTTGGCTCCAAGTTCTCCAATAGGCTCAGCTCCAGCTCACACACTGACTTTGGCTCCAGCATCATCGTCGGCTTCACTCCTGGTCCCAACTTCGGTGCAAACACTGACCTTGAGCCCTGCCCCTACTCCTGTGCCCGCTCTGGGTTCATCTACCACCCAGACTTTAGCACTGGCCCCAGCCTTAACACAGGCTGCAGCTTCCCAGGCGTCTTCCCTCGTTGTTTCATCATCTGGTGCCGCTTCCATACCTGTCACCATGGTAAACAGGTTATCTGTTCCCAAGGATGAGCCTGAGACACTGACTTTGCGATCTGGTCCTCCCAGCCCTATTCCCACTGCTACCTCGTTCAGTGGACCCCGGCCTCGGCGCCAGCCCCCACCACCACCTCGTTCCCCTTTCTATCTGGTAAGTTTTGTTTTCCCAAAGGAAATTGAGTTTTCTTGTGTTGAATGCATGGAATAGTTACAAAGCCTAGTGTATTGTGGCCAAGTCACATTTGGATAGATTCCTCTTTTGTGGGTGTGTATTCCAATCTATAAAACAGAAATAGTAATGTCTTATTTTCTTGGGGGGTTGTTTAGTTTGGGTTTGGGTGCTAGGGATTGTACCCAGCACCAGATAGTAAACTCAACAGTACAAAATTAAATAACCCAGAATAAAAAGGTCTAGGTATTCCCTTCATATCTTATCCTATCTTTTTCACTCTATCAGAGATGTTGCTTATTCTTTGTTAAACCTCTACACTTTATTAAGCAAAAGTTCCACCACTGAAGTATATCACCAGTGCTTGTCCACTCCTTTTTGTTTTTTGCTAATTTGGTTGATGGTTTTTGGTTTTTTGTGAGAGGGTTTCTCTGTATAACCCTGGCTATTCTGGACTTTGTTCTGTAAGACCAGATTGGCCTTGAACTCAACAGAGATCTCCCTGCCTCTCCTGCCTCCCAAGTGCTGGGATTAATGGCATGTGCCACCACTGCCTGGCACTTGCCCTCTCTTTTTAAAAAAGATTTTTTTTTAATGTTTATTTTTGAGTATGTTATGTATCTTTCCATATATGTGCACATTGTGCAGATGCTCTTTAAGACCAGAAGAGGGCATCAGATCCCCTTGAACTGTATTATAGTCTGTTGTGAACTTCTTGATATGAATGCTGGCATACCTTTTTTGAAGACAGTTTCACTATGAAACTCTAGCTATCTTGTTATCCTGGAATGTGTGTCATAGTGACCACCCCAATGATGGCACTGGAACCCACAGAGATCTGCCTACCTTTGCCTCCAAAGTGCTGGGATTAAAGTCATACACCGAAAATGCCTGACAATTTAGTAGTTTTAAAGCCAAACTAGCAGGGCGGTGGTGGCGCACGCCTTTAATCCCAGCACTCGGGAGGCAGAGGCAGGTGGATCTCTGTGAGTTCGAGACCAGCCTGGTCTACAGAGCTAGTTCTAGGACAGGCTCCAAAGCCACAGAGAAACCCTGTCTCGAAAAAACCAAAAAAAAAAAAAAAAAAAAAAAAAGCCAAACTAGAAAGACAGAAATGGGAAAGAAGGGCTGGAGAGATGGCTCAGAGGCTCTTCTGGAGGTCCTGAGTTCAATTATGTATAGTGCTCTGTTTGTCTGTATGCATGCTGACCAGAAGAGGGCACCAGATTCATTACATATGACTGTGAGCCACCATGTGGTTGCTGGGAATTGAACTCAGGACCTCTGGAAGAGCAGTCAGTGCTCTTAACCTCTAAGCCATCTCTTCAGCCTGATAAGTTGCCCTTTTAAAGCTTTACTATACCTAGGTGACTCGTTAGCAAATTCCCACCCAATTTTATTTTCTGGCTCTTGTCAAAAATTTTTGGGATTAGCCTTTCTGTTTGTTTGGTTTTTTTGGATTTTTTCGAGACAGGGTTTCTCCGTAGCTTTTTGGTTCCTGTCCTGGAACTAGCTCTTCTAGACCAGGCTGGCCTCGAACTCACAGAGATCCGCCTGCCTCTGCCTCCCGAGTGCTGGGATTAAAGGCGTGCGCCACCACCGCCCGGCTTGGGATTAGCCTTTCTGTAACTGTTTTTAAACCCTTAAAAAGTAACAAGTGAGTCGGGCGGTGGTGATGCACGCCTTTAATTCCAGCACTCGGGAGGCAGAGGCAGGCGGATCTCTGTGAGTTCGAGGCCAGCCTGATCTACAAGAGCTAGTTCCAGGACAGGAACCAAAAAACTACGGAGAAACCCTGTCTCGAAAATCCAAAAAAAAAAAAAAAAAAAAAGTAACAGGTGGGGGGCTAGAGAGATGGATTAGTTGTTGAGAGTACTGACTACTCTTACAAAGGATCTGGGTTCAATTCCCAGTGTTCATATGGTGGCTCATAACCATCTGTAACTCCAGTCCTATAGAATATCTGACACCCAGCTCTGTGGGCACTGCACATACATGGTGCACAGTTATCCAGGCAGGCGGAACATCCATACACATAAATATTTTTAAAAAAATACATGCATGGGTGTGGGTATGGGTGCTAGCCATTTTCCACCCTCCATAAATAACTTCTTTGAATTCCTTCCCACTGTGGTTGAAGCCTTTCTTACCAAGTCCCCTATAGCAGGCTTTCTTGAACCTCCAACCCCCAAATCATGACAGAGACTTAGTGTTAATTATGAGTGCTTAACCTTAACTTAGGTTTGTTTCTAGCTAGCTTTTTAACTTAAACGAACCCATTTTTATTCCATGTGTGTGCTGCAGTGAGGCTAGTTTGCCTCATTGTGTACTGTCCATCCTGCTGGCTGGCTTCCCTTTTCTCTCTGTCTACCAGCCCTGTCTATACTCTGCCTAGCTATTGGCCATTCAGTTTTTTATTAAACTAATCTTGTAGTGAGGAGCTGCGGGCAGGCCTGCTTTTCATCCCGCCCGGCTCCCACACGGCTAGCTTCACCCTGGAAATAACAACAGACAAATTGTATTCATTTAAACACTGCCTGGCCCATTAGCTCTAGCCTCTTACTGGCTAACTCTCACATCTTGCATCTTGATTAACCCATTTCTATTAATGTGTGTAGCACCACGAGGTGGTGGCTTACTGCGAAGAATTTTTTTTTTTTTTTTTTTTTTTTTTTTGGTTTTTTCGAGACAGGGTTTCTCTGTAGCTTTGGAGCCTGTCCTGGAACTAGCTCTTGTAGACCAGGCTGGGCTCAAACTCACAGAGATCCGCCTGCCTCCGCCTCCCAAGTGCTGGGATTAAAGGCGTGCGCCACCACTGCCCAGCAACCAGGAAGATTCTAACCTGCATCCATTTTGGGCCGGAGCTTCATCGCATCTGCCTCATTGCCTTCTTCCCAGCATCCTGTTCTGTTTACTCCACCTACCTAATTTTCTGTCCTATCAAAGGGCCAAGGCAGGCTTTTTATAACCAATGAAAATAGCACATAGACAGCAGGCCCACCTACATCATAATCTGATGCCTTAGGCAGGCAAGGTGAAATACCAACACATCTTTACATAGTAAAACAAATGCAGTATAAGCAAATGCAGCACATCTTTACATAGTTAAACACTTCTGTGACACAAATACAACACATCTTTATGGAGTGAAGCAAATACTCTATTCCATAACAGTTCCTCTTTAATATATTTTGTGTTTTATTTTTGGTGGTCCACTGAATTTAATTAGGCTCCCTAATGAGTAGGGTGGTTATTAAACTGTGACCGTACTACTGAAGAAAATGGCTCCCCATTTCCTCATGTTGCATGAGTTCCTGAGGGTAACAGCTGTGTCCAGAAGACACTGTTATGTAGCACTCCTCCTTAATATCCAGCTCTTATATTCTTTCTCTCTCTCTTTCTTGATATTTTCTGAGCTTTGGAAGCAGTGATGACCTATTTAGGGCTGAATACTTAACATTTGCGTTACTACCTTCAGCAAACAGAATCTTCTCTGCCCAAAGATGAGAGAGCAGTGCTGATCTCAGTACAAGATGATCTAAACCTAGAAATGTTTAGGATGCACCTTTTATTGTGAACTCAGATAGTCAGGTTTGTCTGGCAGTACATTTACCCACTGAGCCATTTTACCAGCCCAGCCATGGACTTTTGGGCAGGTTTAAAGTACCAATCTTCTTCCTGTGGAGAATGCCCCAAATCCAAACAAATCAATTGGATACCTCTATAACATGCTACTGTTAACTAATGGGTACATCTTTCTTGGTATGTTGGTTTTATAACTTGTAGGGTTCATGGCCAGAAAAGGCCTTTGCTGACTTTACTTCCCCAGCAGTTTATTTTTTTTTTTTATTTTATTTTATTTTTTTTTGAGACAGGGTTTCTCTGTAGCTTTGGAGCCTGTCCTGGAACTAGCTCTTGTAGACCAGGCTGGTCTCGAACTCACAGAGATCCGCCTGCCTCTGCCTCCCAAGTGCCCCAGCAGTTTATTGAACATTTTGTGGTATACTATGACAGCTGGGTCTACCCAAAATGTGTGAAATCTTCTGCAGTAGAGTTTCACCACCTTGTCTCATGGGAAACCATGAGCAATAGGAATAGTCTGTGTTGTTTGGGGGGCTTTCTGGGTTCTCTCTGACCAACAGTTCATAGGTAGATATCTCAGACCTGGCAATTGGATTTCATTTACTAACCTACGACTTTTAGAAATAGCCTTATCCAAGCCGGGCGGTGGTGGCGCACGCCTTTAATCCCAGCACTCGGGAGGCAGAGGCAGGCGGATCTCTGTGAGTTCAAGACCAGCCTGGTCTACAAGAGCTAGTTCCAGGACAGGCTCCAAAACCACAGAGAAACCCTGTCTCAAAAAACAAAAAAACAAAAAAAAACAAAAAAAAAGAGAGAGAGAGGGAAAAAAAAAAAGAAATAGCCTTATTCACCCATGCAAGTTACCTGCTTGTGCCTTTTTTCTTTTTTTTTTTTTTTTTTTTGTATTATGTGTGTGGACTGGAGAGTTGTCCCAGTGGTTAAAAGCACTTGTTTTTGTAGAATACTGTAGTTTAATTCCCAGCACCCACATGGTAGTTCACAATCATCCATAACTACAGATCCGGGAGATGCAACACCCTCTTCTGGCTTTTAGGGCATTTAATGCATAGACATATATGCATGCAAAAACACCCACACAGAAAAATGTATTAAAATTACATGTTTGTATGCTTTAGGGGGAAAGAGTTTAGAAAAGGGCATCAAGGGGTCACACTGTTCACTTAATTTGAGACCTGATGTTCTCTCTGATTCTGGGGTTTACATTTTCTTGACTAACCTGGAGCCAACAAACTTCATAATTCTCCTGTTTTTCCCTTTCCGTGCTGTGACCACAGGCATTTGTAAGGATGACTAGTGTGTTACTTGGGGTATTGGGATCCAAATTCAGTAACTCACGATTGTAGAGCAAATACTCTTAAATGCTAGGTCATATTTCTTACCCCGTTAATTATTTATATACACACACAATTTATTTTGAAGCAGGGTCTCTATGTAACCCTGACTGTTCTGTAACTTACTATGTACACCAGGCTGGCCTGGAATGTGTGCCCTCAATAGTGTTTTTACATATATTAGTTTACAAGTTTCTTTATGATTTCCTCATTCGTAATTTTAGTTATTTCTCCCTTTATCCTCTGCTCTCCCCCATTCCCCACCCACGTACATTTCCATACCTGATAGTCTCTTCTAATGCAGTGGTTCTCAACCTTCCTTTCTTTAATACAGTTCCTCATGTTGTGGTGACCCCCAACGATGAAATTATTTTTGTTGTTACTTCATAATTGTAATTTTGCTACTGTTATTAATCACAGTGTAAATGTTTGATATTCAGGATACTTTATACAAGCCCTGGGAAGGGTTTGTGACCCACATGTTGGGAACCACTGCTCTAAGGTCATATATTCTATCCCCCTCATAGCTTCCTGGTCTCTATAGGCGCTCCAAGTTAAACTCAAATTTAAAATTTCAGCACTAAGATATACATATGATAGAAAACTTGTAGCAGCTCTCTGAGGCTGGGTTATCTCACTCAGTATATTTATAGTTCCATGCAATTTTCAGAATTTGATTCTTCCTTATAGCTGGATTAAAACCCAGTTGTGCAAAAAATAACACATTAAAATTTTTGTTTTTATTTTTATGTTGGTGATTAAACCCAAAGCCTCTATCTAATTAGAAGTAAAGTGATCAGAACAATGTAGAGATGACTGACTCTTGTTAATTCTACCATATGCCTTGCCACTATGGGGATTATAGGATTATAGAGCCTAAAATATCTGTCAATCTTTTTCAGTGTATCCTCAGTTCTACTGTGATTCATGAAAGAATTCACTGATAAATTATGATATATATGTGTGTGTGTTTATGAATGCTAAATGCTAAAACGTCTATTTGTGGGGGGGGTGGTTAATCTTGTCGAGGAACATGGGAGTAGTTTGATAACTATGACTCTAATTGGTAGCTATATAACTTTAAATACAAATTTGCATGAATAGTTAGTATATTTTATAGATGTTCTATAATACTTAAGTTTTTGGTTTGAACTTACTTGGTTTATCATGTACTTCTAGTTAGAATGTTAATTTTTATTGTATACCCCACTGATATTGGTTAAGGTAAAAATTATGTGCATATAAGGAAAAATAGCCTTTTATTTATACAGTGGATGATATTACTAGTTCTCATTAGCAATTCCTCCCCCCATTTTGGAAATATAGTTGTCTAGCCATAAATTACTATTAGTGTCTACTGTGTAGTTTCTAACTTCACATTAACAGTGACAGAACTTGAAAACGAAGTATTACAGTTAAATTATGTTAAAAAAAAGTGTGCATATGTTTGTGTGTGTGTGTGTGTGTGTGTATATATATGTATATATTTATTAATAGAAAGTCTACCCAAAAAAGCCATTAAACCAAAATACAGAAAAGTGTGTTTATCTAAAATCATAATATTTAAGGTTATCCCCTAAGTAAAGCATGAAGCATGGAGGTTTTTCCTTGCTTTTTCCCCACTCTTCTCTCTACCATCATACAGAAAGATTTTACTTCATAATTAGAAGGCCCCTCCTTAGCCGGGCAGTGGTGGCACATGTCTTTAATCCTAGCACAAGGAGGCAGAGGCAGGAAAATCTCTGAGTCTGAGGCAAGCCTGTTGTACAGATGGAGTTTCAGGATGGCCACAGCTATGTAGGGAAAAACCCTGTCTCAAACAAAACAGAAAACATTCTTCTTTATTTCTTGCTTTCACATTCTTGCCTTCCACATTTTTGCTTTTAGTCAGCCCCCACCCCCTGATTTTTTTTATTCCTTTTTTGAGACTTCCCTCCCCCCAGAGTACTAGAATAAAGGCTGCACACCTGACTCAATACCTGTTGACTTTTAAATTACATTTATTTATTTGTGTATGTGCATGCAAGTGCCCATTTGCATTCTATAGACCTACTACAAGAAAATAAGTTATATATGTCCTAAAGTTGAATGTTACATAACAAAATTGCCGCAAATCAACTAATGAATAAACTGGGATATGTAGGTCTTCACTTTGATGTTCAGCAATTCTGCTTTAACAAGCATGCAAGGAAAGATGAGTTTTCTCTTGTAGAGGATGACTTCATTTAACATTGTGTTTGTTTGTTTGTTTGTTTTGTTTTGTTTTTTTTTTTTTCGAGACAGGGTTTCTCTGTGGCTTTGGAGCCTGTCCTGGAACTAGCTCTGTAGACCAGGCTGGTCTCGAACTCACAGAGATCCACCTGCCTCTGCCTCCCGAGTGCTGGGATTAAAGGCGTGCGCCACCACCGCCCGGCTTCATTTAACATTGTGAAAACAACAGTTTTCATTGACAGATTTTGAAAATGATAAAGCACATGGTAGATGCCTTAGATCTTATTACTACAGACTCCATCTATAAGAGTTTAGGTTTTTATAAAGTTTTGTTGCAAATTCTTGAGTACACCAATTTTTGGTTTTCTGTTTTGTTTTTCCTTTAGGATTCTCTGGAAGAAAAGCGGAAGCAGCAACGATCTGAACGCTTGGAACGGATTTTCCAACTTAGTGAGGCTCATGGGGCCCTGGCACCCGTGTATGGGACTGAAGTCCTGGATTTCTGTACCTTGCCCCAACCTGTTGCCAGCCCCATCAGCCCTCGTTCTCCTGGCCCCAGCCACCCCATCTTTTGGACTTATACTGAGGCTGCCCATCAGGCTGTACTGTTTCCCCAGCAGCGTCTAGACCAGCTATCAGAAATCATTGAGAGGTTGGCAGGGCTAAGTGATGATGGGGAGTGGGTCTTGGGGCTACAGTGGATTTAGTTCCTAGGGCTAATGAAGGTGCTAAATTCTGTGATATTTCAGGGTCATATCTTTTACATTGTTTACTTTCTTTCTTTCACAGGTTCATCTTTGTTATGCCTCCTGTGGAGGCACCTCCCCCTTCCCTGCATGCCTGCCACCCACCTCCTTGGATGGCCCCTCATCAGGCAGCCTTCCAGGAGCAATTGGCCAGTGAGCTCTGGCCTCGAGCCCGTCCTTTGCACCGTATTGTATGTAATATGCGTACCCAGTTCCCTGACTTGAGACTCATCCAGTATGATTGTGGTGAGTTCTTGGCTGTTGCAGGACCACCAATATTTTCTTTGTTTTGTTTGAGACAGTAGCTCATGTATCCCAAGATTGCCTGTGATTTGCTTGTAGAGCTGAGGATGACCTTGAACTTCTGATTAACCAGATTATTCTGCACTCTTAATGACAAGACAGTTTATATCAATGAAATGCAGCATAGAGGAAGGAAGGAAGGAAGGAAGGAAGGAAGGAAGGAAGGAAGGAAGGAAGGAATCTAGGAATCTTTACCTCTTACTCTCAAGCTATTTTTTCTCCTGATAATTTTTGCAGTGTTATGATGACTACCAAAACTGACAATTTTCTAATGTCCTAGAATATGAGAAAAGATGAATTTTTATTCATGTTTTCTCAGTAAACAAAAGACCTTTTTATGCCTAGGATGGTAGTACATGCCTATAATCCCAGCCTCTGAGAAATTTGAACAGGAAGTTAAGTGTGAGGCCTTATTTACATAGTAAGACCTGATTTGGGGCGGGCGGGGTGGGAGGGACGGTTCTCTGTATGTGATGTGTGTCTGTGCCTGCTTGTCTGTGTGTCTGTGTTTTGAGGGTGAAAGCCAGAGGCCAACGTCAGTTTTTCTTTATTACTCCATCTTTTTTCTATAATTAAATTTGTTTTTCGGCAATTTTATTATTGACTGGTACATATTTATATATACATGCAGATGTGTGTAACTGTATCATTCTAATCACTCTCACATACATTTTATTTCCCTCTCACTTCCTACTTACTTTTTTTTTTTTGAGTTCCTAGAAATGATTTCTCCTAGAACTTGTTCTTTAGGCCAGGCTGGCCTTGAACTCAAGGAAAGCTGCCTCCCTCTGCCGCCTAGAGAGCCAGGATTAATTTTCCACTGCCACCACCTGGTCCCACTTCCTTTTTTTTGTTTGTTTGTTTGTTTGTTTTGTTGTTGTTATTTGTTTTGTTTTTCAGGATAGGGTTTCTCTCTAGCTTTGGAGCCTGTCCTAGACCTACCTCCTGTAGACCAGGTTGACCTTGAATTTACAGAGATCCTCCTGCCTCTGCTGGGAGTCTCCATCACCACTGCCCAGCGGCCCCCCACTTTATTTCTTGTCACAGGGTCTCTTATTAAACCCGAAGCTCACTATTTGAGCTAGGTTGGCTGGCCATCAATCCCCCTTGCCCTGTCTTCCTGTCTTCACCCCCACCCCAGCTTTTCCATGGATATTAGGAATCCAAACTGAGGCGCTCATGCTTACATAGCAAATCATTGCGCCATCTCCTCAGCCACCCCTCTCCCCCACCTCATCCCTATTTTGGATAACATCTGAAACCGTAATGGGTAATTGAAGGACTTTTGAGACTGGGTTAGGGGTTTAGCTCAGTGATAAGTGCTTTCCTAGCATGCACAGGGCCCTAAACTCAATCCCTACCCCTACTCCCCTCACCACACACGCACTGAAACTCGGAACTAAGGATGAAGTAACTCCAGGTTTCAACTGAGGTTGTCCTAGATCTCCAACACTGCCAGAAATTCTTATTATTTCGTTAGTTTCCTGTGGGTGTCTACATGGTAGGTATGAGGTCCAAGGTAGTTTTTGAGAGTTTGCTCCATATGGGTTCCAAAACTAACTCAAGTTGACAGGCTTGGCAGCAAGTAGCTTTATTCGTTGGTCTTCTTTCTTGCTAGTTAGCTCACTAGAAATAATACGTTATTTCTGTTTGTCTTAATTTTTACTTACTTGATGTGTTTTGCCTGTGTGTGTATGTATGTATGTTATATGCATGCCTGGTGCTCAAGGTCAGAAGAAGACATCAGATTCCCTGGAACTAGAATTACAGATGGTTGTGATCCACCGTGTGGGTACTGGAAACCAAACCTGGTTTCTCTGCAAGAGCAAGTACTCTTGCAATTTCTCGAGTCTTAACGTAGCCTTAGCATCATTTCTATGTGTTGTAACATTAAACTAGATTACCTCTTGACATCCTAGCCTGTGTCCAGTAGTGATAGTGCACCGCTTTAATCACAGCACTAGAGAGGCAGAGGCAAGTGATTCTCTTAGGTTGAAGTCAACCTGGTATACAGGGTGCATTCCAAGACAGGATTGTTAAACAGAAACCCTATCTCAAAAAAAAAAAAAAAGAAAAAAGAAAAGAGGGAGAGAAAGAGACTAGAAAATGGAGAGAGAATTGTCTTTTATTCAGTGAACCAGTTGAAACCTTTGTGCAAAGGCCTTTCTTACCTTTCAACTGTAGCTTTCTAGTATTATTTTTTTCTGTATCATCATGTAGCTAACTGTTTGTGCTCCTTCCTATTTCTTCAGGGAAGTTGCAGACATTGGCAGTGCTGTTGCGGCAGCTCAAGGCAGAGGGCCACCGGGTGCTCATTTTCACCCAGATGACCCGGATGCTGGATGTATTAGAGCAGTTTCTCACCTATCATGGTCACTTATATTTGCGTCTGGATGGGTCTACTAGAGTTGAGCAGAGACAGGTAATTTAAGCATCCTTATCCCTCTAGAGACTCCCCTCAGCTTTTGTTTCTTTTTCTCAAACTTCCAACTTAGAGAAGGGACCTTAAAAATTAAAAAGCCTCTGGTTTGTTTTGGGAATAAGTCTCCAAATACCATCTTTTTTCCCTTTCCTTTTAGGCCTTGATGGAACGGTTCAATGCAGACAAACGCATATTCTGCTTCATCCTTTCAACTCGAAGTGGGGGTGTGGGTGTGAACCTGACGGGAGCAGACACTGTTGTTTTTTATGACAGCGACTGGAATCCCACCATGGATGCTCAAGCCCAGGATCGCTGTCATCGAATTGGTCAGACTCGGGATGTCCACATCTATAGGTATTATTGCCCGATCTTACCTCAGTTTACTTCCTCTTTATATACAGGAATCTTGATATATTTAGCTGTTCACACCTCACTTCCATTTCCTAGGCTTATCAGTGAACGAACAGTAGAGGAAAACATTCTTAAGAAGGCAAATCAGAAGAGAATGTTGGGAGATATGGCCATTGAGGGAGGGAACTTCACTACAGCCTATTTTAAACAGGTACAAAATAAAATCCTTCGGTCTAGACAGAAAAGAACTTTTCTTGAAGGGTTACTCCTGTTTGCTAGACAACTGTTGCTTTGACCTTCACATCTGTCTCTCAATCTGCAGTGCCTCCATACCTCAGAGGTTTTTGCCTAGAAGGTAATATTCCATTGGTTGACCTCTTCCCTTCTGTTCTATCTAATAGCAGACCATCAGAGAGCTGTTTGATATGCCTCTGGAAGAGCCACCTGGCTCATCTGCATCTTCTGTTCCTGAGGAAGAAGAGGAGGCTGTGGCCAGCAAGCAGACTCATATTTTGGAGCAGGTAACAAAAGAGGGGTCAATCCTAAAATAGTACTGCTGCTTAGATATATGTTGGCTTTCATTTATATTTGAGTTTGTCCATGAGAAAGTACAGTTTCTATTGGTTCCCAGTTTATAGGCAGTGGATTTTTGTTATTTGCTTGCTTATTTGTTTGTTTTGTTTTGTTTTTTGAGGCAGGGTTTCTCTGTGTAACAGTCCTAGCTGTCCTAGAACTTGGCTCTGTAGACTAGACTGACTTTGAACTCACTGAGATCTGCCTGCCTCTGCCTCCTGAGACCCAGGATTAAAGATGTGCGCCACCACCACCCAGCTGATTTTCTTTTCTTTTTAAAGTTTATAATGTGATTATATCATTTCCCTCTTTCCTTTTTTCCCTCCAAGCCTTACCCTCCTTGCTCTCATTGAAATTCATGGCCTTTTTTTTTTATTATTATTAATTCTTGCTACATACATATATGTATACATTTGTTTGTATATATGTTTATTCCTAAATACATAAGTACAACCTGTTCAGCCCATTTAATATTACTCATGTATGTTTTCAGACCTGAAAGTATTGTAATCAATTGATGTGCTCTTCCCTGGGGAAGACGAATCCTCCTGCTCTCATCCATCATTTCTTAGTTGCTTCTAGTTCTTTGTGTAGGATTGGGGCCTCATGCTTTGTGCTTTCCCCCACCCACTTTGGCACATCTATTAATGTTGTCCTGTTCAACTCATGCTTAGGCAGTCATGGTGGTGAGATTTCATGGGTGTAACTTCTGACAGTTGTAAGAGACACAGTCTTATAATAAATTGCCTGATCTCTGGCTTTTACAATCTTTCTGCCCCCTCTTCCAAAGTGTCTCGGGCCTTAGATGATGTGTCCTTTGGGATAGGGCTCCACTACTGCATTTTGATTGGTTGCGATTTTCCTGGAAAGACACGTTTGGTTTTTGGTTTTATTTGTTGTTGCATGGTTTTTTTGGTTTGTTCTTTGTTGTGGGTTTTTGTTTGGTTTGGGTTTTGTTTGTTTTTGGTTTTTTGAGACAGGTTTCTCTGTGCCGCCTTGACTGTCCTGGTAATCACTCTGTAGATCAGGCTGGCCTGGAACTCTCAAAGATCTGCCTGTCTCTTCCTCTGAAGTGCCAGAATTAAAGGTATGCACCACCACCACCCAGCTCTTTTTAACTTTTTAAAAATTATATTTATACTTTGTGTGTCTCTGTATGGGTATGTACGCCATTGTGTATCCAGAGAGATGCACAAAGTAATAAATATAATTTTGTGGAGACCAGAGGACAGCATGTAATAGTTGATTATCTCTTCACTATGTGCATTCCAGTAATTAAAAGCAAGGATCTTTACCTGCCAAGTTATCTTCCCAGGCCAGATTTTAAAGGCTGTGTTTTAAGGGAGGAGGCCGCTTGTTTGTTCCTAGCTGCTCAACTCCGAAATAACCTCACAGAAACTGTATTAATTAAATCACTGTTTGGCCCATTAGCTCTAGCTTCTTATTGGCTCTTACATCTTTTGTTTTGTTTTGTTTTGTTTTGTTTTGTTTTTCGAGACAGGATTTCTCTGTGGTTTTGGAGCCTATCCTGGAACTAGCTCTTGTAGACCAGGCTGGTCTCGAACTCACAGAGATCCGCCTGCCTCTGCCTCCCGAGTGCTGGGATTAAAGGCGTGCGCCACCACCGCCCGGCTGGCTCTTACATCTTAATTTAACCCATTTCTATTAATCTGTGTATCTGCCACGAAGCTGTGACTTACCGGGTAAAGTTCTGGCGTCTCTGATGGGGCTACATGGCATCTCTAAACTCCACCTTTCTTCTCCCAGCATTCAGTTTAATTTTCCCTGCCAACCAAAATTCTGCCTTCACAGACCTAAGACAGTTTCTTTATTAACAAATGGTATTCACAGCCTACAGAGGGTAATCCCACATCAGGGTTGTTTGTTTGTTTGTTTGGAGACAGTATCTACTTCCTGGAGTACAGAACAGGCTACAAATATGAGTCAAGGACTTCAAAAAGAAACTGAAGCCATGGGTGATCTATGTGTGTCTGAGTCCAGCCTGGTCTATAGCTACACAGAAACTTGTTTCAAAGTGGGGAAGAAGGATCTAGAGAGATGGCTTAGTTTTTAAAAGCATTTACTGTTCTTGCAAAGGACCTAGGTTCAGTTCCCAGCACCCACATGCTGGTGCTCAATCATCTGCAGCTTCAGTTCCAGGGAATCCAGTACTAATCCTTTTCTGAACTCTTAAGGCATAAGGCGTACATACATGCAGGGCAACACTCCTACACATAAATCTAAAAGGTTGATTCCTGGGCCTCCATTTCAAAACCTACTGAACTATAACTCTTTTTTTTTGGGGGGGGGGGGTTGAGACAGGGTTTCTCTGTGGTTTTGGAGCCTGTCCTGGAACTAGCTCTTGTAGACCAGGCTGGTCTCGAACTCACAGAGATCCGCCTGCCTCTGCCTCCCGAGTGCTGGGATTAAAGGCGTGCGCCACCACCGTCCAGCCGTGTCTCTGGTTTTCCTGGAACATTTTGTGTAGAGAAAACTGACTTCCGACTTTCAGCAATCCTATTTATGTCTCCTGAGGGCTGAGATTATGGGCATGTACCTGCATCATGCCTTGAAAAGTTTGTGGTTTTATTTAAAGAATTTTTTCCTGCCGGGCGGTGGTGGCGCACGCCTTTAATCCCAGCACTTGGGAGGCAGAGGCAGGCGGATCTCTGTGAGTTCGAGACCAGCCTGGTCTACAAGAGCTAGTTCCAGGACAGGCTCAAAAACCAAAAAAAAAAAAAAAAAAAAAAAAAGAATTTTTTTCCTTTTTAATTATGTGTATATTATGTCTATGTGTGGGTATTTACATATGAGTGCAGGTATTGTGAGAAGGCAGTGGGGCTGGAGTTCCCTAAAACTAGAATTGAGCCATCTGATAGGTCTTCTGTTTTTTGGTTTTTTTTTTTTTTTTTGGATTTTTCGAGACAGGGTTTCTCTGTAGTTTTTGGTGCCTGTTCCTGGAACTAGCTCTTGTAGACCAGGCTGGCCTCGAACTCACAAAGTTCCTCCTGCCTCTGCCTCCCAAGTGCTGGGATTAAAGGCGTGCACCACCACCGCCCGGCCTGATAGGTCTTCTGCAAGAGTGGTAAGCTTTCTGTAGTTCTGAGGCATCTCTCCAGCTCCATTCCCGTTTTTTCTTTGCAATTTTTTTTTATTATTTATTATATGCATATGTGCCATTACATGCATATGGAGTTCAGAGAGCAAATTTCTAGAATCCATCCTTCCACTATGGGTTCTGAGGATCAAAGTCAGGCTGTCAGACTTGCTGGGCAAATGCTTTTAACCAGTGAGCCGTTTTGCTGCCATCCAGGTGCTTACATTTCTTATTTGTGTGTGTTTTGTTTTGCTTCTGTGTACCTTGAAGGCATTGTGTCGGGCAGAAGATGAAGAAGATATCCGTGCAGCCACCCAGGCCAAGGCTGAACAAGTGGCTGAGCTTGCAGAATTTAATGAGAATGATGGGTTTCCTGCTGGTGATGGAGAAGAGGCCAGTCGGCCTGGGGCTGAGGAAGAGGAGATGTCCAGGGCTGAACAGGAAATTGCAGCACTTGTAGAACAGGTCAGTATAGATCCACTACTACTTCTCTTCATATGCCAAAACTTACGCCAGGACTCAGACCTTTTTTCCCCCGTTTTCCTTGGTGATAATAAATACTGGTGATAGGCCCCGCACTCTTGGTCCTTCTGTTTATCCAGTTACTCTTCTCTACAGCTGACTCCCATTGAGCGCTATGCCATGAAGTTCCTAGAAGCATCATTGGAGGAAATAAGCCGAGAGGAGCTCAAGCAGGCAGAAGTAAGTGTTTCTGGGGAATGAGGTAGTGGGGAGCTGATCATTTCTACTACGCCTGGCTTTGCTCTACCTCTTGCTGACCATATTGGACTTGTTGTTGGTAGGAACAAGTGGAAGCTGCCCGAAAAGACCTGGATCAAGCCAAGGACGAAGTGTTTCGACTGCCCCAAGAAGAAGAGGAAGGGCCAGGGGCTGGGGATGAGATGTCTTGTGGGACTAGTGGAGGCAGCCACCGGCGCAGTAAGAAAGTCAGGGCTCCTGAAAGGCTGGGGACTCGTGTCAGTGAGCGTCTTCGTGGAGCTCGGGCTGAGACTCAAGGAGCAAACCACACTCCTGTCACATCTAGCCATCTTACCTGCAACACCATCATGCCTCCCCAATGCAGCCCTGTGAGAGAACGAATTCCCAGGCCAGTGCCTAGGCCTCGACCTGCTCCCGCCCCTGCCCCTGTCTCTGTCTCTGCCTCTGCCTCTACTCCCGCTCCTACTCCTGCTGTAACTTCTACTCTAGCCCCAGCTCCCATACCCATTTCAGCCCCAAATCCAATAACCATTCTTCCTGTCCACATCTTGCCTACTCCTGCACCTCTGCTTCAGCTTCCTCCATCTTGTTCTCCTAATTGCATCCCTCCTGCTTGTGCCCCAATACCGACTTGTGCCCCCTCACTAGCTCAAACCTCTCATTTGACCTCTTCACCAGCCCTGCTTGATTCCCTTCCCATTCCCATCTCTCCTGGAGTTACCAACCTTCCCTTGGACTCAGGAGACGTGGAGCTGTGTGCACAAGAGTTGGTACCTATGGAGTCTCTAGAACTGCCTGGGACCACCAATTCTGAGGCTTCCCTAGTTAGCCTTGCTCCCCCAAATGATCTTTTGCCAGGACCTGTTGATATTCTGTCTGAGTCAGAGAAGAATCTTCTTCTAACTCCTGTACCCAGTTCAAACCTGGAGGCTGACAGCATCCCCAATGGCCAGGAGCAGGAGGTGCCAGGTCCTGTTGAGGGGACCAGTCCCACACCGCTACCTGGTAGTGAGGAGTTGACCACGAGTCTGAATGAGAGCAATGGGCTGGAGCTGCCACCCTCAGCAACATCTGATAAGCCACTTCAGGAGGTTTTGGAGGTTCACAGGAACTTGGAAAAAATGGGAGAGGTTCAGATCCCAATTTCTAACCCAGAAAAACCACAAGAACTTGTTAGAGCTGAGGTTATAGCCCCATCAACCTCATCTTCAGCCACCTCCTCTCCTGAGGGTCCTTCGCCTGCCCGTCCCCCACGGCGTCGAACCAGTGCTGATGTAGAAATCAGGGGTCAGGGGTCTGGCCGGGCAGGACAACCCCCAGGTCCCAAAGTGCTTCGAAAGCTACCAGGACGGCTAGTAACTGTAGTAGAGGAGAAAGAGCTTGTGAGACGGCGGCGACATCGGGGAGCTGCCAGCACCCTAGTTCCGGAAGCTAGCACCAGTCCAGGAAGCCCATCAGCCCACAGCATATCAGGGCCAGAATCCTCACCTCCCAGCAGTGGGCCCTGTGAAGCTGCTCCATCATCCTCACTGTCCACCCCAACCCAGCATCCCTTCATAGCTTGTCGACACATTGAACTGGGTATGACTGGCGGGGGCAGCCCAGAGAATGGAGAAGGAGCAGAACTTGCCATCACTCCACCTGCTGTGAAACGTCGGAGGGGGAGGCCCCCTAAGAAGAACAGGTCTCCAGCAGATGCTGGGAGAGGGGTGGATGAGACACCTTCATCCGTCTCTAAGGGGAAGACCAATGGGGTTGACCCAGTTCCTGGGCCTGAGACAGTAACTGTTGCAGAGCCTGCCCTCAGGTCTCAGGTTGTTCCTGGACCCCAGCCTCTTGGACCTGAACCAGTTCACAGACCAGAGCCCATCCTATCACCTGTGGAGAAAAGACGACGTGGGCGTCCCCCTAAAGCAAAGGATTTGCCTGTTCCTGGGACCATATCCTCTCCAGGGGATGGCAATTTGGAGAGCCGGACACAGCCACTCCCTTTCCCAGCCCCCCTGACACCACTCCCACCACTCCTAGCCTGTCCCACTGCTGTCGCCAACACTGTCACCACTGTCACCATTTCAACATCGCCACCTAAGCGGAAGCGGGGTCGACCTCCCAAGAATCCACCGTCACCACGGGCCAGCCAGCTCCCTGTCTTGGACACCGACAGCCCTTCTGTCCTTGAGAGTTGTGGATCGGGGGTGCGGAGGCAACCCCTGGGCCAGGCGGAAAGTGAAGGCAGTTCCTCTGATGAGGATGGAAGCCGTCCTCTCACCCGTCTGGCCCGCCTACGGCTTGAAGCAGAGGGGATGCGGGGAAGAAAGAGTGAAGGGTCCATGGTGGTGGCCGTAATTCAGGATGACCTGGATTTAGCAGATAGTGGGCCAAGTGGGTTAGAACTGACACCACCTGTGGTCTCATTAACTCCCAAATTTCGCTCAACCCGTCTGCGTCCAGGGTCTCTAGTTCCCCCACTAGAAACTGAAAAAATGCCTCGCAAAAGGTCAGGGGCTCCAGTCGGGAGTTCTGGGATGGCAAAGCGGGGCCGCTTGCAGCCCCCAAGTCCCCTGGGGCCTGAGGGTTCAGTAGAGGAGTCAGAGGCAGAAGCCTCAGGTGACGAGGAGGAAGGAGATGGAACCCCACGCCGCCGAACCGGTCCCCGCAGGCTCGTTGGGACCACCAACCAAGGGGACCAGCGTATCCTGCGTAGTAGTGCTCCTCCCCACCTATCTATCCCTACTATTAGTCACAGAGGTCGCAAGGCCAAGACGTGAGTGGGTAGGCCCTTCACCTAGGTATTCCACCACGGTCGCTTCCCCACGCCCAGGCCTGACTCTGTTAACCACTACTTGAAGTCTGAGGGGAAAAGCCTCCAGGGAGACATAGGGGGCTGTCTCCCTTTCCACCAAAGTAGGGGGTAGGTAACTGGTTGTCATGGAAATGGGGCTTGTCATAACCCCCCTTCTACCCTACATGGCTGGGCAGTGTTAAGGGTGGCAAGGTAGTCTCTGACCCCACCCCCTTGTACTTGATTCCCCAGCTGTCTTTCACAGCCTCAAACCCTTAGGGAAAAGGGGGAGGGGCTTTTCTTCAATGAGGTTGGGTGGGTTTGGTTTTTTTTTTTTTTTTTTAAAGAAAACATAATAAACTTAGTTTCTGTACAAGCATCCGTGTAAGGAGGCTTCTGATTTTATGGTCTGGTGGAGGGTTGGGTGGGAACTTGGATGTAATTTTTCACCTCCCTCTTGCAATGATCCCATACCTGATCTTTAATACAAGATTGTATACTTTTAAGTCAGAACTTAACTCCTCTCTCAGTCAAGAAAAGGGAAGATTGTCAGTCTGTTAGACTGGTAGTTCTCAGTTCACTCAGACATACTCTTTTCTCTGACTCTTGAACTTGCCCTCAGCTCCCCACACCTTGGAGTCCCTTTCACCCTCCTTGCTCAGGTGCTTCCTTACACTCCTTTCTTCAGAAAGCAGGCATCCTCCACTTGCTTCATGCCTTGGCCCTCCTCTGCTCTCCATCTAGCCAAACTGGTTTGAGTTGGCCATGCCCCTTCCCAGCTCCCTGGGCTCTTCACATGGTGGCTGGCCCCACAACTCTACCTTGGCTTGGCTTGGAGCCATGAGTCAGCTTCATCTCCACCCAAGCCAAATCAAACCTGAGGCAGGAGCCGAAACTCACAGTCCCTCAAAGCCTATAGCCAGGTAAGAACCTGTTTGTGTTTATAGTTTCTGACCTAACTCCCTGGGCCCTCTTGGGCTCTTCTCATTGGCTGACACTTCAGTTCTTGCCTCAACTTGCACTGCAGCTTTGCTACACGTCCTTTTGTGCTCTCGTCTCTCATTGTGTGCAGTCTCTTTACTTGTGCTTGGCGAGCCACAGGTGGTTTCACTTGTCTAAGCCGTAGGAGAATGATTGGGCATGAGAGTGGAAAGGTATTGTGATGTGCATGGAGGGCCTGAGAAGGAGTGAGAAAAAGGCACTATGCAGGTGTCTGTGTGGGCAATGAGACCATTTGGACTCTGGCACAGCCTGATTTGTCTTGCGCGGCATGGGTTAAAATGAAGAGAGAAGGTGGCAGGAAGGCATCATTACAGAGCTATGTTCAGGGTTTGGGCTTGTTTTTTGTTTTTTTGTTTTTTTTTTTCTGTTATGTTTTTGTTTTGAGACAGGATTTCCTATATCCTCAAACTCCAAGGTAGCAATGCTGGTCTTGAACTCTTGATCTTTCTGCTTCCACCTGTCCAGAGTTGGGATTAAAGATGTCTGCCACTACTCTTGGGTCAGGTGTTTTAAATTTTTTGGTTTTTTGTTTTTGCTTTTTTTTTTTTTTTTTTTTGGTTTTTTTCGAGACAGGGTTTCTCTGTGGTTTTGGAGCCTGTCCTGGAACTAGCTCTGTAGACCAGGCTGGTCTCGAACTCACAGAGATCCGCCTGCCTCTGCCTCCCAAGTGCTGGGATCAAAGGCGTGCGCCACCACCGCCCGGCTGTTTTTGCTTTTTATAAACAGCAAGAAAAGAAAAGATCTTAACTGTGTGATTTTTTTTTTCCTTCCTCCCCAGAACTGTTTTCATGCTGGGTGTGGTGTCACTTGCCTTTAATTCCAGCACTACCACTCAGGAGGTAGAGCCAGGTGAATCTCTGAGTCCTAGGCAGCCTGGTCTACATAGTGAGTTCCAGAACAGTCAGGACTATATAGAGAAACCCTGTTCAAAAAAGAATTATCCTAGCACAAAGGAACAAAGGCAGGCGATCCTCTGTATTTGAGGCAGCCTTGTCTACATACTGAGTTCCAGGCCAACCAAGGAGAGCTAAACGGTGAGACCCTATCTCAAAACAAAACAAGGCACCTTCTTAAAAGGTTTTGAAATTTTATATCCTGCTTCTCAATATGCATGTCAGTTTTGCTTCTTTGTGCTTATCAAACTACAAGCACATTCACATATTTGCCTTCAGAGACTTAGACTCTTATAGTGAAGGGAAGCAGCCTATCCACGTATTTATTAGTCTCCTGCCTTGAGTCATGGGAGGAATTCCCCAGTACAACAGCATTCCTAAGTATAGGGGTAGGACAGTAGACAGCATGCTTTGAGAAGGGTGGAGTCACCACACCACAACAAGAGCTCATTTGTTGGGCTTAAAAATACCTTGACTGTATCGCCCACAGGTGATGGAGGACGAGGAGAATGCAGCGGAGAGCTTGATGAGCAACATGGAAGCTGCTCATTCTCCATCCCCTATCCACTGCTGCTGGCTCCGCCTCCGATACTTGGCAGCTACTAGCATTATCTGTGGCTGTTCTTGCCTGGGAGTCATGGCTCTTGTGTTTGCTGTCAAGGTGAGGAATAAAATTTCTGTGGGTACGGGGGTGGGTATAAGAAAATGATTTTGTGTATCTGATTGGTCTACAGTTAAACAGTTACTGGGGGCTGGAGAGATGGCTCAGCGGTTAAGAGCATTGCCTGCTCTTCCAAAGGTCCTGAGTTCAATTCCCAGCAACCACATGGTGGCTCACAACCATCTGTAAAGAGGTCTGGCGCCCTCTTCTGGCCTTCAGGCATACACACAGACAGAATATTGTATAATAAATAAATAAATAAATAAATATATAAAAAAAACAGTTACTAAATACCTAGTGCTGCTTAGCTATGGGCTTAGTACCTGAATAGGAATACATTCAAAGGATCCATGTCTTAATGAAAGAGATAACTGTAAAGCCGGGCGATGGTGGTGCACGCCTTTAATCCCAGCACTCGGGAGGCAGAGGCAGGCAGATCTCTGTGAGTTTGAAACCAGCCTGGTCTACAGAGCTAGTTTCAGGACAGGCTCCAAAACCACAGAGAAACCCTGTCTCGAAAAACCAAAATAAATAAATAAATAAATAAATAAATAAATAAATAAATAAAAATAACTGTAAAAACGGATAATTAGTAGAGTGCAGCTCACCAATACTATGGTACAGGGGAAGCACAGGGTACTTTAGGAACAAAGGAACAAGGAAAGTTGTTTGTGTGCGGGGGGGGGGGGGGGGGGGGGTGGAGTAAGTGGCTTCCAAAGGCCCTAAAAGACAACAAAGAGAAGGTAATTTGAAAGGGTGAATGAGGGTAAAAGGATAATCCAGATAGCAGCAGCAGTGAGCACTGGTGTGGGCTAAATGAGGAACACTGAAGATTGACACCAGAGATCTGGACTCCTGAGGGCTTCCCGTTCTGTGCTTGGGAATTGTGACTTTATCTCAAATACTAGAGATCACTGTAAAAATTATTTTAGGGGAGTGACATGGCCAGATTTGTGTTTTAGGAAGATCTACTCAAAGCCTCCTTTGAGGTTGAACCACAAGGGGCCAAACTACAGGCAGACAGTTGAGTAGTGATGAGAGCAATATCCAGGATCTGGAAGAAGTTCAGTTGCTAAAGATTCGCCTGTCCCCTTTTTGTGGCTGGGGTGGGGATGGCATTACTAGGAATTGAGCCCAGAGCCTTGCCCATGGTTAAGTGCATTGTCACTGAGCTCAGCATACAATATATGCCTCCTGAAAGACTATTCAAGTTAACATAACATTCTGGGATTTTCTCACCCCTCTTAACAGTCAGAAAATACCCCTGCTGGCCGGGCGGTGGTGGCGCACGCCTTTAATCCCAGCACTCGGGAGGCAGAGACAGGCAGATCTCTGTGAGTTCGAGACCAGCCTGGTCTACAAGAGCTAGTTCCAGGACAGACTCCAAAACCACAGAGAAACCCTGTCTCAAAAAACAAAAAAAAAAAAACCAAAAAAAAAAAAAAGAAAAGAAAATACCCCTGCTGTCACCATAGGAATTTCACTGGGGCAAACTCATAAAAAAGAATCCTTGATGATAAAAATGATGATACATATTGGACCCTGAGTGATCTGACTGGATGTGACTCACTTGAGTTACAAATTTCAAATTCTGAATGAACATAGGACAGATAGAAAATAATGGGACTAGACGGACTCAAAAGTATTTTCCAGTCCAGAAATGTAATTCAGCAGAGTACTTGGCTGGTGTGCCCAAGCCCTGCTTTCGGCACCATACCATAAAACCAGCCCAAGTCATTAAACAGCACCTTTCCCAGTGCAGTCTTCTAAGCTGACTATGGCCAGTTGAAAGGTAAACAGGAAGGCAGTGAATGGTTTGTGTTGTAGACGAGAAGAAAGACAAACAAAAGAATGTAAGATGTTTGGATGTGCGGTCATGAGCTGTGATAGATCAAAGAGTGGAATGGGAAGTGGACACTTTGGGACTGAAGCAGGGGGAGAATCTAACCAAGAACCTGCCCCCACAGGCAGAAGAGCGGCATAAGGCAGGCCAGTCGGAGGAGGCCATATACTGGGGGGCCCGGGCCCGGAGACTCATTCTGGCCAGTTTTGCTGTCTGGTTTGCTGTCCTTGTTCTGGGTCCCCTGCTGCTGTGGCTTCTCTCCTACACCATTGCGCAGGCTCAGTAATCCTGGATGGCCTTTGCTGAGAGCCAGTCAAGACCTGGATCCAGTCCAACAGTGTGGCAGTGCTCGGTTCTGGTGACAGGAGTGGTTCGTGGTTCTTCCTGTCTGGAAGGACGTTGCCTTTCTCGGGAGCCATTGGAAGAGCCCATCTAGGCTACTCAAAGCACCTGAGACATCACGGGGAGGTCAGCCTGCTCTGTTCTTTCATTACCCTCTGCTTTGTCTCCCCTGCCCCTCCATCCTAGGAGCCTCCATTCAGAGAAAGGGTTGAAAACCAGGCTTGATTTTATTAGAATTTGTTTTGTAATAAAAATCTTTTTTTGGTGGTGAAATACTGTCTTAATTGTTTTTTTTCCTGCTTTCCCTTGGGCCTTTGATAAAGGCAAGACTCATACATCTAAGCCTTCATCTGCCTTCTAACTTCTATCTAGTTGCCCCCAAGACAAGGATAGGATGATTTCTCTGTGTGTGTGTGTGTGTGTGTGTGTGTGTATGTGTATTTTTTGGAAGTTTCCCTTGGGGAGAAAAGGGGGAACAGCTTCTTATCTATCAGCCATGACTGTTAAGTCAAACAAGAATAGTAATGGTGCCGGGCGGTGGTGGCGCACGCCTTTAATCCCAGCACTTGGGAGGCAGAGGCAGGCAGATCTCTGTGAGTTCGAGACCAGCCTGGTCTACAAGAACTAGTTCCAGGACAGGCTCCAAAACCACAGAGAAACCCTGTCTCATAAAACCAAAATAAAAAAAAGAATAGTAATAGTAGCTAGCACACGTTTATTGAATAGTTGCTGCTAGGCTATGCTCCAGGCACTGTTTATTTCTTCTGAGTCCTCACAGTGACTCAATAGTAGGTACCATTGTTCTTTATAGTTAAGGAAACGTGTACATGTGTGTCCTTGGTCTGAAAACTTGAAAATAGAAAAGGTAGGTTGAATTCAGACAGATAGTTTGATTCCAGAGGGATGAAAAGATTAGATTACAAGAACATTCACCCTTTATACTGACAGTTATATGATTAAGTATATTTTATATTCTTTATCTTGGGGTCTGCAAATTTACATATCGGGATATGTTTCTGGGTTTTTATTTTGGTGGTTTGGTTTTTTTGTTGTTGTTATTGTTGTAGTTTGTCAGATTATGCTCAGAGTTGCTGTGCCTGTGCTGGAATTACTGGTGTGCACCACCATGCTTGACTGTTGTTGTTGTTGTTATTTTTCTTATTGTTGTTTTGTTTTCTAACATAACAAGGTCATGTTGCCCATTCTGGCCCCAAATTTGATCCTCCTGCTTCTGCCTCCGGAGAATTACAGAATTAATTATGGTAGAATTACAGATGAATACCACCACATTAAGCTTAAATATTTTTGTAAAGTTTTGAAACGTAACCCACAAGCAGATTTCCAGACAAATACACAGTTTAAATTAACACTTAGCCAATACCTGAAGGCTGTTATCCAAATTGATTGTTGTCGGCACTGTGAAACCTTAATACCCTCTAATCATTTCTCACAAGTAGCTACTATTCTGACTTCTCACAATGTAATTTTGCTTGAATTTGCTTTAGAGAGATGACAATCAACCAGTCAAGAAATAAATGTTGTGGCGCACACATTTAATCCCAGGACTCAGGAGGCAGAGACAGGCAGATCTATGTGAGTTCAAGGCCAGCCTGGTCCACAAGAGCTAGTTCCAGGACAGGCACCAAAGCTACAGAGAAACCTTGTCTCGAAGACAAAAACAAAAAAAAGAAATGAATGCTTAAATTGGGATTTATGGGTTTGGTGTTGGTAGCGCACCCCTTTAATCCCAGTACTTGAGAGGCAAGAGATAGGAGAATCTTTGGAGTTTGAGGCCAGCCTGGTTACAGAGCAACTTCCAGGGCAGCCCAGACTGTTACACAGAGAAACCCTATATCAAAATCAGAAGGGGGGGGGGTGGTGATTTATGAAGGCTAGAGAAACCTTCCACAATTGAGAACACTTGTTTTTGCGGAAGACCTGGGTTTCATTCCCTGTAGCTACATGCTATTCCCACCTCCGTAATGGCAGTTCCAGGAGTTTCCAGTGCCCTCAGATCTCTACAGGGCAGACAGTCTTACACAAAGTATATATGCATATATACACACAAAAATTTCTTAAGGGAAGCCGGGCGGTGGTGGCGCAAGCCTTTAATCCCAGCACTCGGGAGGCAGAGGCAGGCGGATCTCTGTGAGTTCGAGGCCAGCCTGGTCTACAAGAGCTAGTTCCAGGACAGGCACCAAAAAGCTACAGAGAAACCCTGTCTAGAAAAACCAAAAAAAAAAAAAATTCTTAAGGAGATACAAGAGCACCTTCCTCAAAAATAGTGACTAGAGAAATGAGTGAGGGATCCCACAGGACAGAGAAACCTGCTTGCTCTTTGGGCTGAGGAGGGAGGAAGACTTGATTGGGAGGGGGGGGAATGGGAGGTGGTGGTGGGGAAGAGGCAGAAATCTTTAATAATTAAATAAATTAATTAATTTTAAAAAAAAAAAATGAGTGAGGGAGTTAAGAGCACGTACTGCTCTTACAGAGGACCCAGGTTTAGTCCCCAACACCCACATTCAGCAACTCTCTGCCCCTAAGGGCACACACATAAGTAAAAATAAATTGGGCTTTATAGAGATCGAGTCATATCTTTTTTGTCTTTGTTCTTAACATTGCATAGTGAGTATTGTGTAGAGCTGTAGTTTTGTTGCTATTATATGAATACATTATAATTTGTTAATTTTCTGTTGGTAGCATTTGGGGGTGTTTGCAATTCATGAACATTATAGAACCATGCTACTATGGATGTCCTTGTACCCCTACTCCCTCGTTTTTTACACAGGGTCTCACTATGTAGCTCTAGCTATCTGAGAATTCACTATTTCAACCAGGCATCACCATGCCTGCCTGGGCTCTTGTACTTGTCTTTTGAAGTTTATATGCCTCACAAGTAGAATTTTGAGTGACCTTACCATAATTCAGAAAGAAAACAGAAAAGATACAGCTAAACAAATTAGAGATGCATACACTGATGAGAAAGAGAGAGAAGCACATGATGTCTGTCTTCAGTGCTCCAAAGTCCTGTGTTACTTCTGGAGAGGCAGGAACAAATATGTTCATCCTAGATAAGACACCAACAGCAGACCAAGGAAACAGTTCAAATCTAGTGTGATGAACCAGTGAGTTTATTGGGGTCATTTACAGGAACATGGTAACTCAAAAGTAGCTATGTTATTGAAAAATCCACCTCACCATGGAAAATAGCTCATGAACGCTACACCCCTGGTGCTCGTTGACCATGAGGTTTTCTCCACAGTAGTTGCTTACTGATTGTACAACTTAAAAGAAGGACTTCATGGGTCTTACCTTTCTGAACTTCCTCATTCCTAAGGGCCTCCCTTTCTCTTTAAGGGAGCAACTTTCAGTTAGCAACTTTCAGTTTCAACACTCCACGGCTTTAGTTCTGATACATCGATTTTACCTCTTTGAGGACATTCCCTGGGGGATTATTTTGGGGGGAGGGGTGTTTTGGTGGCTTGTATGATAGCAATGTCTGATCAGTTTTCTTCCATTTGTGGTTGAGAATTACCACAATGCCATAGCAACAGTCACTTATTTTCAGTAGCTTGAGTAGCTCTGAGTGTCTGCCATCACTGCAAAAACTTTACTGGGCGCCGGGCGGTGGTGGCGCACGCCTTTAATCCCAGCACTCGGGAGGCAGAGGCAGGTGGATCTCTGTGAGTTCGAGGCCAGCCTGGTCTACAAAGGGAGTTCCAGGACAGGCTCCAAAGCTACAGAGAAACCCTGTCTCGAAAAACCAAAAAAAAAAAAAAAAAAAAAAAAAAAAAAACTTTACTGGGCTAGACAGATGACTTTGCAGTTAATATCCATATCTCCCTTGCAGAGAGGTTCTGGCTTCAGTTCCCAGCACTCTCACTACCAACTTTGAACCCGCCCTAGAGAATCTGCTGTTCTCTGTCCTCCACCGCAGCTATATACATGTATACACATATGCATGCACATAATTTAAAGTTAAAAAAATGTTTTTTTGTTTTGTTTTTTAGTTGTCCTGGAACTTGCTCTGTAGACCACGCTGATCTTGAACTCACAGAGATCACTTGCCTCTGCCTCCCAAGTGCTGGGATTAAAAGTGTGTTCCGCTACCACCTAGCTAAAGTAAAAAAAAAAAAAAATTAAGTTTCTTTTTATAACTGAGGCTGATAGTAGCAGTAACCGATGGATGTAAGCAAAAATCATTGTTACCCACATTGTACCTTCTGGTGTTTTTCGTTGTTGTTGTTTTCTTCTTGCTTTTGTTTTTTTGTTTTTTTTTTTTTTTTTTGAGACGGGGTTTCTCTGTAGCCCTGACTGTCCAGGCTGACCTTGAACTCAGAGATCCTCCTGTCTCTGCCTCCTGTGCTGGGACTTGCACCACCACTGCCGAGCTGGTGTTTTTGTTTTTGGGTTTTTCTTTTGTTGTTTTGTTTTTTCCCTAAAAAGCTAGCCAGCAGGAATGGGAGCTCATGACTCAGTCTAGCCTAATTTCGCCATATCCTACAACCAGTGTAATGTCTCAGGCAACTGGTTTTGGGATGCAAACAGCAGCAATGACAGAGAAGCTCTCCTGAGGAAACTGGGAGCCGAAGGGTCTTAGGAGAAGGTAGAAGGGGAGGGAGAAGAAGGGAGGGAAGCAGGGAAAAATATATAACTCAAAAAATTATATTAAAAAAACCTCCATCAGAAACTCAATGTGGGGTTAATTTCATTGAAAACTTCCATTTTCGCTGGAGATATAGTCTTAAAATAGTTAAATTCCTTTAGTTGGATATTCTGAAAGTACATGTAATCAAGACAAGGACATTCTCCACCCTAAAACAATCTGCATCTAAAATCATCAATAAATAAAACAACAACAAAAAAAACCCCAGCAATAACAATGGCCTTTAAGGTTTGCAGGGCTCCAGCGGTATTCGGTCTTGGTTGCAACAGCTCTAAGAATACAGTCCGTCCCTGGCACCATGGTTTCAGAGTGTCACTTTCTAAACACTGGGTACCCCTGCTGAAATTACTTCATTGTCATTGTTACTTCTCTTCCAGATGTTTCACAAGTCTGTGAGACAGTCCAGGGTTAGCATTATGTATAATGAAACTTTTATCACAGAGGACCGGTGGCTCTCTTAAGTCCTTTCCAGCAGAGGATACTATGAAAACATTAGCAAGATCCAATACAACATATGAATTAATTATCGGGAGTGTAATGTTGGGTGCAGTAGCACAGACAGTACCTTCCAGAATTCACATTTTCCTTGAGCCATCTGATCTCATTCCTAGGACACTGCCTTTGGACTGATAGGGACACTTCACCTCTGGCAACCTGAATGATCTCAGGAGAGATAACTTGCTTTGCCTAGTCAGGTCCAAGTGAAAGTAAGGCCAGCGAGGCACGTGTTAGTCTGCTGCACTTGTCACTGGAGCCAGCTTCCAGGGTCAACAGGCCCTAAATTTAGGCTTGACTACTACTCTCCTTAAGCACACCTAACTGCAGATCAGCTCCACCCTTTGTATCTTTTTTCATGTGGAAGTAATGTGCTCTGGGGCGGAGACTTGCCCACTTCTCGGAAAAACTTTGGTGAGGCTTTTCAGGGTTTTTTGTTTTTGTTGTTTTGTTTTGTTTTTTAACAGGAATGCTGGCTTTATAGAAATCTTGCTACATTTGTCTCAATTTCTTTTTGTTTGGTTGGGGATTTTTGTTGTTGTTGTTGGTTTGTTTTTTTTTGTTTTTGTTTTTTGTTTTTTTTTTTTTTGGTTTTTCGAGACAGAGTTTCTCTGTAGCTTTTTGGTTCCTGTCCTGGAACTAGCTCTTCTAGACCAGGCTGGCCTCGAACTCACAGAGATCCACCTGCCTCTGCCTCCCAAGTACTGGGATTAAAGGCGTGCGCCACCACCGCCCGGCTCTTTTTTATTCTTGTAATTTAAAACTTTTATTATTTTATATCTGAGTGTTTCGCCTGTGTATGGGTATCTGTGCCACACGCTTGCCTACTACCCAAAAAGGTCAGAAGTCGGCTTGAATCTGGAACTGAAGTTACGGATTGTTGCCAGCCACTATGTGAGTGCTGGGGACCAAACCTATGTCATCTGCAAGAGCAGCTAATGCTTTTAACCACTGATCCATCTCTCTTATCCCCATTTTATTGGTCTTGTGTGTTGTGTCGGGGAGGGCTCCAGCACAGCATGCATAAAGAAATGAGGAGACAATGTTCAGGAATTGGTTTTCTTACATCACATGGGACCTAGGAATTGACTCATCACTAGTGTTGGTGACAAGTACCGAAATATCTCACAGGCTGTTTTTAGTTTTTCAGATGCACTCATGTATCTCAGGCTGGCCTTAAACTCCTGAGTACTGACAGACATGTCACCAAGGGTAGACAGAAACAGTACTTTTCTTTTATTCTGACCGCTCAATCCAAAATAATCACACAGAGGCTTACATTAATTACAAAACGTTGACCTATAGCTCAGATTTATTACTATTTAGCTCCTACAATTTAAATTAACCCATTCCTATTAGTCTACATTTTGTCACATGACTCATGGCTTTACCTATCCTCTAGCATCTCGCTTCTCTCTCTGGCTGCTGGCTCACATCTCTCTCTCTCTGACTCTGCCCCTCTTCCTCTCTGTATTTTCAGTTTGACTTTCCCACATAACCTTATTCTGTCTTGCTATAGTCCAAATCAGTTTTATCACTAACCAATGAGCATGATACATATTCACAGCATACAGAAGGATTATCTCACAGCAACCAAGCCCAGGTGTGGTTGTCTTTAAGTGATCCAGATGGACCCTTTTGCCTTTTTTATCCCTTTGATTGTTTTCACACCTTATAAACTTGCTTTACATGTCTCACCATGGGACTCTGCAAAAACTATTAAAGCTCCATATGAGCCATGAAGTCTCTGCTGAATTAACTTGCTCTTCTCTTGTGTCCCCTATGAAAATAGTCCTGTCAGGCCTGGTACACTTGGTACTGAGTACTGACTCTTGAATATCCAATTTCCCAAGTAATGCCTGTCATTTTTCTGGGGTCTTCCAGAACTTGATATTACGAAGCTTTAGCTACTGATAACTAAGCTTGGTGTTTCATATGAACTAGTCTACGAGGAATTCTTTGTTTGTTTGTTTGTTTGTTTGTTTGTTTTTCGAAACAGGATTTCTCTGTAGCTTTGGAGCCTGTCCTAGAACTAGCTCTTGTAGCCCAGGCTGGCCTCAAACTCACAGAGATCCGCCTGTCTCTGCCTCTCGAGTGCTGGAATTAAAGGCATGCACTACCACTGCCCAGCTCCTACCAGGAATTCTTTTTCCTTTATTACATCAGATTATGCAAATTTACATTATTAATTTCTTTGCTCCCACACACTCATATTCCATCTGTAATAATAGCAATAAAAGGGGCTGGAGAGATGGCTCAGTGGTTAAGAGCATTGCCTGCTCTTCTAAAGGTCCTGAGTTCAATTCCTGGCAACCACGTGGTGGCTCACAACCATCTGTAATGAGGTCTGGTGCCCTCTTCTGGCCTGCAGACATACACACAGACTATTGTATACATAATAAATAAATATTAAAAAAAAATAGTAGCAATAAAATGCTGCAGGTTCAAGCCGGGCGGTGGTGGCGCACGCCTTTAATCCCAGCACTCGGGAGGCAGAGGCGGTGGATCTCTGAGTTCGAGGCCATCCTGGTCTAGAAGAGCTAGTGCCAGGACAGGAACCAAAAACTACGGAGAAACCCTGTCTCGAAAATAAAAATAAAAAAAAAATGCTGCAGGTTCCTGAGTGGCAACATGGGGCAGCGGGCCATGAGACCATGCCACCACAGGTCCCCTAGCGGGTCTGGAGACCACAGCAGGCCACGAAAGCAGCTGGGTCCTAGACAGGAAGCCACATGGCGGGTGAGAGACCACCAAGATGGATTAGGCATGCCATACAGAGTGAAGTTGGGTATTTATTTAGTGGGTTATAGAAGGGAAGGGGAGAAGGGGGAAGAGCAGAGAGAGAGAGAAACTGGGGGAAGGAAAGAAGGGAGAAGGGAAAGACAGAAGCTGCCTCTTCAAGAGAGAAACAGAAAGGAAGGGACTCAGGCTAGAAGCTGAAGATGGCCATGCCTGGGTACACAGGGGAGGGAGGGAGTGTCACCATTGCGCCATCTAGTCCCATGTCTCACAGTATTATGAAACAGGCCGTTAGGGGAGTCTTATTTCTTTAAAAGATTTATTTATTATGTATGGTCTGCCTGCATGTATGCCTTCATGCCAGAAGTTGGCACCAGATCTCATTATGGTTGGTTGTGAGCCTACCATGTGGATGCTGGGAATTGAATTCAAGACCTCTGGAAGAGCAGCTAATGCTCTTAACCTCTGAGCTACCTCTCCAGCTCCATCTCTTTCATTTCTTGTTTAAAAATCTTTTTCAAGGCCAACAAGATAGTCAGGGAGTAAATATTCCAGTCACCAAACCTGACAGCGTAAGTTTGATCCTTGGGACCCACATTGTGGAAGGGGAAAAACACCTCCTGTGACATGGCTGTTGACCACACACACTCTATGGCATGTGCATGCCCACACACAGTACACACAAACACATAAAATTTAATTTAAAATAGTTCTTTCCAGTTGAAACATCAGATATTGTTTTCTCTGGTTGTCATGGCTGCCTTTGGACTGTTACTAAGTGCCCTATCTGCTTACTGAATTAATGAATTTTTCCCTTTCTCTGTATTAAAGATCAGATCCAGGAAGTATCTTCTGTAACTTCTGCTTCTATCTTTACTTTCTAGTTAGTCCTATGGGTTCCAGGAGTTTGGAACTCAAGAAGAATATAAAAAACTAACTTGTAGCCCCTCAACTGAAGAATGGATAAGAAAAATGTGATACACTTACACAATGGAGAACTACACAGCAGAAAAAAATAACGACAGCTTGAATTTTGCAGGAAAATGGATGGAACTAGACCAGAGAACTTAGACAACAATACGGACACTAAGAGAGACATAGATATAATCTACATGGGAAGTAGAAAGTAGAAAAAGACAAGATGTGAGTAAATTGGGAGCATGGGTACCTTGGGGGAAGGTTGAAGCAGGGAGGGGAGAGGCAGGGAGGGAAGCAGAGAAAAATGTAGGGCTCAATAAATATGGAAATTAAATAAATAAATTTAAAAACAAAAAAAAGAAAACATTATTTGAGTGAGGTAACCTAGACACAGACAATTATCGCATGTACTCACTCATAGGTGGTTTTTAAACATAAAGCAAAGAAAGCCAGCCTACAAACCACAATCCCAGAGAACTTAGACAACAATGCAAACACTAAGAGACTTACAAAGATATAATCTACATGGGAAGTAGAAAGTACAAAAAGAGGGCTGGAGAAATGGCTCAGGGGTTAAGAGCATTGCCTGCTCTTCCAAAGGTCCTGAGTTCAATTCCCAGCAACCACATGGTGGCTCACAACCATCTGTAATGAGGTCTGGTGCCCTCTTCTGCCCTTCAGGCACACACACAGACAGAATATTGTATACATAATATTTTTTTAAAAAAGTAGAAAAAGATAAGATCTCCTGAGTAAATTGGGAGCATGGGGACCTTGGGGTTGGATTGAAGGGGGTAGGGGAGAGGTAGGGAGGAGAGTAGAGAAAAATGAAGAGCTCAATAAATATCAATAAATAAATATATAGAAAATATTCCAGTGTTTCTCACTACAACAATAAAAAAAATAACTTGTACTTCTTGCTTTCCATCTTGCTAGCTGTGAGAAATAAGCCACTATATGAAATAATAATAAATAATAATAAATAATCTTCCTCCCTGTTCTCACTTTGTCAAGTCAGAAGCTAGTGTGGAAGGAACCAGGTGCTTGTCTTTGCCGCCTTGCAATAAATACCTCCTCCTTATACCCAGTACCACAGGGGGAAGAAGACAAAAGGCTGATTTAACTGGACACAAAGGACAACTAGAACACTTAATTGTTTTGATATTTTGAGTCATCAAGTTGTTAGTTCATGAGAAAAAGCATTCCGTTATTTAGGTGGTATCCTAGACCAAATATCCTGAAGGCAGCCACTCTCAAGATCAAATCTCCTATTTCAAAAGAAGTGGCAGGGGGGCTGGAGAGATGGCTCAGTGGTTAAGAGCACCGACTTCTCTTCCAGAGGTCCTGAGTTCAATTCCCAGCAACCATATGGTGGCGCCCTCTTCCGGCGTGTGGGCATACATGCAGGCAGAATGTTGTATACATAATAAATAAATCTTTAAAAAAAAAAAAAAAGAAGTGGCAGAGGTGTGTTTGAATATCCTAACCAAACTGGGCGGTGGTGGCACACGCCTTTAATCCCAGCACTCAGGAGGCAGAGGCAGGCGGATCTCTGTGAGTTCGAGTCCATCCAGGACAGGAGCGAAACCTTGTCTCGAAAAAAAAAAAAAAAAAAAAGAGCTAGTTCCAGGACAGGCTCCAAAGCCACAGAGAAACCCCATTTCGGGGAAAACAAAACAAAACAAAACAAAACCAAAAAACAATATCCTAACCTCTGGTCAGGGTGGAGTGGATCTACCTCTATGGGCTATTTTAATGTCCCAAACACCAAGTAACCGCACCCTAGGTCTGATCTTCAGACAGGTGGAAGAACAAGCTCACATTTTTTGTGTCTCTGCACGTAATGAAATATTTTTTAAAAAATATTTATTTATTATATTATGTGTACAACATTCCTTCCATGTGTGCCCACAAGCCAGAAGGGGGCGCCAGGTCTCATAGATGGCTGTGAACCACTATGTGGTTGCTGGGAATTGAACTCAGGACCTCTGGAAGAGCAGTCAGTGCTCTTAACCACTGAGCCATCTCTCCAGCCCCGTAATGAAATTTTTTAATATATTTATTTATTATGTATACAGCATTCCTTCCATGTATGTCTGAAGGCCAGAAGAGGGCACCACACCCCATTACAGATGCTTGTGAGCCACCATATGGTTGCTAGGAATTGAACTCAGGACCTTTGGAAGAGCAGTCAGTGCTCTTAACCTCTGAGCCATCTCTCCAGCCCCATAATGAAATATTTTTAATCTATTTTTTCATCGTGGCTCTAATTTCTTTCTGTAGGGCTCTTCCTCTAGTTCAGATTCCGTATTCTCACAGGAAGAATCTTGGTTCTTAATTATATGAATACTTTTAATTTGACTAATTTCAGGTTAATTATCTACTATATACCAACAACATACCTACTTAGGAAAGTTCTCATTTTTGGCACAAGTTGTTAAAGCTAAACCAGATACCAGATCAGTATTTTCGAGTGGTAGAAAGCCAAAGTACTTTATAAGGTACTTGTTTTCATTACAGAAGAAGCTGCTGAGCCATCACTCTGAAGACTAGGAGTCTTGCACATATTTAATCCCAACACTCAGGCGATAGTGATGGAGGTCCAGACCAGCCTGATTTGCACAGAAAATTCTAGTGTAACCAGGGCTACATAAGTGAGACAGTCGAAAGAAAGAAAGAAAGAAAGAAAGAAAGAAAGAAAGAAAGAAAGAAAGAAAGAAAGAAAAGAAAAGAAAAAAAAGATTATTGTCTCTTGCTGGAATGTAACCTCAAGGATTTTGCTGTTTACATTGCTCTTAGTCCAGAGCCTAGGTTTTAGGGCTGGGCTGGCTTTGAAGTTACTCGAGGCAGAACCTTACAACCCAGTGTACTTTTTAAAGCCAATGACTTCTGGGGAACAAGGCTGGTAACCTTGGAGGATCTGCTGCCCAGGATGAGGTCTTAGTTGGCACCAATTGGCAAAGCTGCCTATGTATACGTGTATTGTTTGTTTTCTTTAGCTTTTCGAGACAGGGATTGATTCTCTGTATAACAGTCTTGACTGTCCTGGAACTCGCTGTGTAAACCAGGCTGGCCTGGAACTCAGACATCTGCTTGCCACTGCCTCCTGAGTGCTCTGATTAAAATCGTGATTGATCACACTTGGTTACATGCGTTTTAAGGTTTCCACAAAAAAAGAATTTTGGAACAGGCTGTTATTATAATAAAGAGCAGAATTAAGATGAGGATTCCAGTCGGGCGATGGTGGCAGACAAATGATGAGGATTCCTGGAGGAAACTGAAGAGGTCCGTGAACTACAGCGGAGAAGTCATACTTCCGGTAACCTAACTTCCGCGTCCCTTTCTAGACCTGCAGCGCCACTAGATAAAAGCAAATGCCATACATTGATTGGCTGTTTTTGAGGCTCCTCCTTATGGTGGAGACCTTAGGGAACTTCTAGCTCTAACGTCCTCGCCTGCCCTGGATTCCCGGCTTCCTATTGGAGTGCCACTTTCCAATCAGCAAGGTTTCTGAGTCTTAGTCCTCAAGCAGCGGGGGTCAGTGGCTGCAATGACGGGATTGGAGCCTTAAGGCTTTGTGGGCGGGTTAAAAGCAAAGGAATAAACGCGAGCCAGGCGGCTGAAGAGTCCTTGCCCAGGTTAGACTGTCTTTGCCCCATCCTCACGAGTCACTCTGCTCGAGACCCCTCTCCTTTTCCCAGTGGTTGCCAAGTGCGCTTGCGCGGTAACAGCCGCCCGCACTTGTGCCTTCTCCCCCCCCTTCTTCCGAGCCACCTTTCCCCCCTCCCTTCCCTGTCCCCTTCCCTGCCCTGGTACCCTCCCTTCCCCCTTGGCCCTTCGGTGTGGTCTCCCCGGTCCTGATCCTTCCCCTACCCCACCCCCACCCCCCAGGACCCTGGCGCCCCAGCCGCAGGTGTTGCGCCCCCGGGAGCCACGATGTGCTTCGTCTCAGAATCCGTGGGTCTCCCTGCCCTCACTGTCCTCCGTTTCCTCCGCGCAGGCCCCCACATCCCTCAGAATGACGTTGGACGTGGGGCCGGAGGATGAGCTGCCCGACTGGGCTGCGGCCAAAGAGTTTTACCAGAAGTACGACCCTAAGGACGTCATTGGCAGGTGAGCCTTGGCCAGGAATACAGAGGTACAGAGGAGTGGGATCCTAGCCAAGGATAAAGGATTCACTCTGAAGCCGGCTTGCTGGGAAGGGGTCAGTGGAAAACAGTGACTAAACTAGTATTCTGAGTTAACTCTCTTTCTCTCTCTCTCTTTCTCTAACCTATTCATTTATATAGTCAACAGGATTGCTTGAAGCATCAAACTTGATTGTGTGCGAGACACGCTGGACACTGGGAGGGTAGAAAATGCCTGTCCTCTGTATTTCAGTTAAAGTGACAGAAAGACGCACGTGGGTGCTTTTCGAAGGTGTCCAGCTAGCTAGCCTGGGGTCTGTACTGTGGTGCCACCCCTGGGGGTGCTCTGGGTCTTAGTTGCGGAAGCATAGCATGTTGGTTATGTTGTGTTAGACACTAATGATACCAGGTGAGGGGGTAACAGGAACCCATAAAGTCTCTGTCTTGGAGTTTACATTCCAACAGTAGAGAGATAAAGCAAGATAAAGGTTGATGCGAGTGTTAGGGGAAAGTAGGCAGTAGGATTCAAGCCGGGAAGCCTCCCCAGACAGGAGGGTTGGGGTTTGGGTGCTGGGGATCAAAGTTAGTGTCTCATTCATGGCAGACAAGCGCTTGCCCACAGAACTGCTCTCTCAGCTCCCAGGAACTGAGTTCTGAGCTGAAAGCTGAAGTGTGAGAAGAGGTAAGTCATGAAAAGAGGCAGGGGATCCTCTCATTTACAGGAGAGGTTAGTGCGATGCTCAAGGCGGTGGCTAGGCTGTGGTAAGAGTTGGGAAAGGAAGCCAGGAGTGAAGCCGGGAGTGGTGTCACACGTCTTTACTCCCACCACTGTGGGGGTTCCAGGACTGGCTCCATAACTACTGAGAAAAGAAACAAGAATTGGGAAAGACAGACAGAAGAAATGGAGTTGGAGAAGTGGGTGCCCTAGGGCACCCTAGGGCTCTAGGCCATGATAAATTTCATGGGGTGCCCTGCATGCTGTCACACTGGTGACATGACATGAAGGTGTTTGTGAGCAGGGCCCGAATTCTTCCTGCACCTCAGTTAACTGAGAATAAAAGCAGACTCCACCTTCTGTTTTGCTGTTGAGTTTGGCATGAGTTGGATGATCATGTTCGGGCAGTTTTAGCATATAGTAGTACTTAAAACACTTAAGATTTTTCAAAAAGATCTTTTTGGCTTTTATGTAGAGACTGGATAGGAAAGGGGCTAATGATGGTGGTCATTTAGATAGTGATGATTACAGAGATGGGGGGGGGGTCCGGGCCATGATTTCATGAGACTGGCTACAGGTCATGAAGGAAGGAGAGCAAACGGGTAACTTTTAGGGTTTTGTTTTTCGGTTTTGTTTTGTTTTTCGAGACAGGGTTTCTCTGTAGCTTTAAAACCTGTCCTGGAACTAGCTCTTGTAGACCAGGCTGGCCTCAAACTCACAGAGATCCGCCTGCCTCTGCCTCCCGAGTGCTGGGATTAAAGGTGTGCGCCACCACCGCCCAGCCCAACTTTTAGGGATTTATTCGAGCACTTGAGTCCTGTTTACGGGAATGACAAAGACTGAGACAGGATCAGATTGGGGAATGGGGTGAACAAATCAGGAGTTTCATTTTGGAAATACACAGTTTGAGATGCCCCAGTGGGCGGCACTTTCCAGTGGGTTTGCCTCTGGAAGTCAAGGAAATCTAGATGATAACCACAAATTTGGGAGACATCAACATGCAGAAAATACAGAGGGCGGAAAGGGGCCAAGGCTCAGGTCCTGGGTCATGTCACCATTAGTGATCACTTAGAAAGAAAAGCTACCAAAGAACCTGGGGAGGTAGCTGTGAGCTAGAGAGAAAACAAGAATTTCCTCTTAGAAGCCTGGCAGGATCTGCTATGTGAAGTGCTTCAGAGGCCTAGGACAGACAGGGGCGTGGCATTAGACTCAGCCAGACACATTTGGATATCACATGGAGATGTCAGTTCGCAGTTGGAACCACGATTCTGATGGGAAATTGAGGATCAAAGACAATATATAGTGTGTGAATTTAGTTACTGTTCTGTTGTTGTGAGGAAACACTAGAACAAGGCAACTTATAAGAGAAAGCACTGAATTGTGGCCTTGCTTTCAGTTCAGAGGGTCCGTCCGTTATCTTGGCAGGGAGCATGATAGCAGGGGGCCTTGGCACTGGGGCAGTACCTGAGAGTTCACATCTTAGCCACACACAGCAGGCGGGGAGAGCACACTCATCCCCAGGGACACAGCTCCTAATCCTTCCCAAGCAGCTACACTTACTGGGGAGCCTGCCTTCAAACACGTGTGCCTGTGGGAGTATCCTCGTTCAAACCACCACAGAGTGTGTTAAGGAAAAGAGCCCACGTCCAAATCCTGAGGCGTTACAGGATTCGGGACGACGGGAGGAGGCTGCAGAAAGCGGGAGACCTGTGGGGAAGAACCAAACCCGGACTCCACTTCCAAGGGAAACAAAATCGTTTTGGAGGAGGCAGATCAGAGGTGACATCCCAGATGACCAGCGTTGGGCATTATCACTTATCTTTCTCCTCTGTGGAACAGTCCTGGCTGTCCTTGAGCTCACTCTGTAGATCAGGCTGGTCTCAAACTCACAGATCCGCCTGTCTCTGCCTCCTGAGTGCTGGGATTAAAGGCATGTGCCACTGCTTCCTGGCTCTTTTTTCTTTTTTTAATGATTTAAATTGAAATAGAATTATTTATATCACTTCTCCCTTCCTTTCCTCCATCTAGCCCCTTCCTACTACCCTCCCTCAAACGTCTGTCATGCCCTTTAAAATTGATAGCCTCTTTTTTTTTATTATTGTTATATGTGTGTGTGTATATATGCATTGTGGAAGAGGGGCAGAAATATTGTAAGAAGAAGGAAAAAAAGAAATATCATAAGAGCCAGAATACCAGGAAGTCTATTAGGGTTTTATTTTTATCTTTCAGGTAATAGGGTGAGAGATATTCTTGAGTGAATCCCACAGTTAGTTGTAAGCTTGAGCATATAGCACATGGTACATGCTTTTTTTTTTTTTTTTTTTTTTTTTTCTCTTCAAGACAGGGTTTCTCTGTAGCTTTGGAGCCTTTCCTGGAACTAGCTCTTGTAGACCAGGCTGGCCTAGAACTCACAGAGATCTGCCTGCCTCTGCCTCCCCAGTGCTGGGATTAAAGGTGTGTGCCACCACCACCCGGCATGGTACATGCTTTTAATGCTAGCACTCAGGGAGAGGGAGGTAGAGGCGGATGAAACTCTTTGGAGTTTCAGGCCAGCCAGACTTTACAGTGAAACTATGCAGGAGCCGGGCTAAGTGTTGCCCTAAAGGGGACAGACAGGTGGTAGGTAGAGAGAGCTCTTGCTCAGCATGTATGAAGCCCTGGGTTCAGTCCCCAGAACTTTAGGGGGAGGAGGAGAGAAGAGGCTATTACCCTTGTTAACTGATGAGCTGGGAAGTTTTCAGACAATGAGTAACGTGATTGAAGCTCTGTTTGTGAAGTTGTTGGAGAAGCAGCGTGTTGGATAAGTTATGAGAACCTCGGCAGCCGGGAAGAGACTGAGGCGGCTGTTACAGTCATCCAAATAAGGAAGAGGAAGGAAGACCTGACCCATGGCAGTGAATGTGCTGGGGCGAAGCCCTAGGGTGTGGATTAGAGAAAGTGGCTGGATGGGAGGGAGACAGGGGGCCGGTTTAGCCTGGGAGCATGAGCAGCACCAGTGTTAACAATAGGAACAATTATAATTAGATCAGAGAGAGAAGTTATTTTGGGGGGAAATGCAGTGTGTGTTGATCATGAGAGATGTGGACTAGGAAGGATGTCCAGGCAGACAGGACCTATGGGGGGAGACGGCTGGGCTTAGAGACTGAGGTCACAGAGGTGCGGGTGTTCAGGACTAAGGATGGAGCCTTGGGCAAGCTCAGCTTATTTATATTTGTGTTTTTTTTTTTTTTTTTTGGTTTTTCGAGACAGGGTTTCTCTGTGGCTTTGGAGCCTGTCCTGGAACTAGCTCTGTAGACCAGGCTGGTCTCGAACTCACAGAGATCCACCTGCCTCTGCCTCCCGAGTGCTGGGATTAAAGGCGTGCACCACCATTGCCCGGCTTATATTTGTTATTTTTGAGAATATCTCTGTGCAACCACGATTGGCCTGGAACTCAATTCTATGGTCTCAGCCTTCCGAGTGCTATAATTACAGGCATGGACCAACATACTCGCTCTGTTGATTTGTTTTGGCGGACTTTCGGTAGGGGGACTGGGTGGCTGGATTTGAGCCCAGAGACTTTCACATGCTAAACGAGTACTCTCCCTACTCTCCCTCTCCTGTTGAGCTACAGCCCAGCCCTGTATTTGGGCATTGTTAATCCAGGCTCAGCAAGCACACTACCCTAAACTATGCTCCCAGCCCAAGGCTGACCTCTAAGGAATGGGCAGAGAACAAGGCACTGAGTCTATCAGCAGAAAAAAAGATTGGACTTTGAGTCTTAAGACTTGGCTTCCCCCTGGAAATGATCTAGAATCTTACTAGAAAGACTTACTTACTAAAGAGTAAGTGCCATTAAAATAAAAGCTTACGGAATGCTTGAAGAGTTGTTCCTTTCTGCTAGAGAACGAACATGGAGTTTGTGGAGGTGGCATTTAGTCTGGTCTAGATGACTTAGTGACTTGAGCCCTTTGAACTTCCAAAAAATTACAAGAGGTTTTTTTTTTTTTTTTTTTTGTTTGTTTCCAAGACAGGGTTTCTCTATAGCTTTGGAACCTGTAATGGAACTAGCTAGCTCTTGTAGACCATGCTGGCCTCAAAGAAATCCGCCTGCCCCTACATCCCAAGTGCTGGGATTAAAGGCGAGCACCACTAACCGCTAATTACAAGATTCTTTTTTGGTTTTTCGAGACAGGGTTTCTCTGTAACTTTGGAGCCTGTCCTGGAACTAGCCCTTGTAGACCAGGCTGGCCTCAAACTCACAAAGATCCACCTGCCTCTGCCTCCCAAGTGCTGGGATTAAAGGCGTGCGCCACCACCACCCAGCTTTACAAGATTCTTAAATGAAGTTTATTAAAGATGAGTTGACTAGAGACTGGAAATGTGGCTTCATGGTAGAATGCTTCCCTAGCATGTGTGAGGCCCTGAGTTCCACTACATACATACATGCATGCATACATACATATATGCATGCATACAGATTTGACCGTTAGCTTGAGACTCAGATGGACAGGGAAAGGAAATTATAAAGTAACCAAGAATAAGACAGTAGGAGGAGGTGCGCGTAATGGTCCAGTTAAGACATGGCCAAAAGGTAACATACCATTGGCCATGCTACATTTGACCTGACATTCGGAAAATTTGTATTTTGTGATTTACTGGTTGTATGGATGACAGAATTCTGAACAAAGGAACTTCTGTGTATGACACTAAGGGTGCAGAAGAGAGCACAGAGGTGAGGCCATGTAAGGGACAGCTAGGGAACCAGCAGAAGTGTGCTTTGATGGCCGAACCCCCACATGGAAGTCCATGAGCCTCTTACAAAAGCCTCATGGGGCCGGGCGGTGGTGGTGCACGCCTTTAATCCCAGCACTCGGGAGGGAGAGGCAGGTGGATCTCTGTGAGTTCGAGACCAGCCTGGTTTACAAGAGCTAGTTCCAGGACAGGCTCCAAAACCACAGAGAAACCCTGTCTCGAAAAACCAAAAAAAAAAAAAAAAAAAAAAAAAAAGCCACATGGGCTTTCCTGCCTCTATCTTGCTACATTTCCAACATCCCTTTGAGATATTTGAGATGTACAAGATAAAGTCCAGATGAGTCATATTGGGCCATCTATTGATGGCAGATTTGTGACCTACACTGAGGTCTTAGTCTCAACAGCTCTTACACGCTGAGTGTCACAGGGAGACTGAGATAGTTTCTTACCAGTCCTGCCAGGGACAAACTCTGGGATCCTGTCCGAAGCTTTGCTCAGGGCTTACACACGGTAGGAAGGATAGAGCCTGGATTTCACCAGGTTTTCTGCCGGAGTTCTGTGGGCTTTGTGTGCCACCTCGCTGGCTGGTACTCAGGCTGGTTGGCCTGAAGACACTGTGAAGGCGAGGGTTTGTTCCTCTGGCACTTGTCCTGGTGTCATGGGTCTTCAGAGTCGGGGGTAGCAAGCATAATGGTCCAAAGGCTCCATATGGAAGAAGCCAGATGGTGGGGCATTCCTGTAATCTCAGAATTTAGCAGCTGAGGCAAGAGGATTGAGCTCAGTCTTGTGGGTATAGTGGCACCCATCTTTAATTCTAGCACTTGGAAGGCAAAGGCAGTCTGATCTCTGTGAGTTTGAGACCACCGTGGTCTATGTAGTGATATCCAGGAGAGCCAGAGCTGTACAGGAGACCCCGCCTCGGGGGGAAAAAAAATGGAAGAGGGAGGAAAGGAAAAGGATAAGGACGCTGGCGAGAGTAGGGAGGCCTGACGTGACTGTGACTGTCGTCTGACTCTGCCAGAGGGGTGAGCTCCGTGGTTCGCCGCTGCGTTCATCGAGCTACTGGTGATGAGTTCGCCGTGAAGATCATGGAGGTGACGGCTGAGCGGCTGAGTCCCGAACAGCTGCAGGAGGTGCGGGAAGCCACCCAGCGAGAGATGCACATTCTTCGCCAGGTCGCTGGCCACCCCCATATCAGTGAGGCTGCATTCCCTGATCCTGCTGGCTGACAGCCCTGTTCCTAACCCACACCCTAGAATTGCCTCTAGGTCTCTCTGCTCTTCCTCCTCACTCTCTACCTCCAAGAGTGGCCAGTCTTTGGGTCCCTGTGGCCTCCTCGGTACTCCTTCCTCCCCTAGAATAGTCTAGCGCTGCCTTTGGGTGGAAAAGCGCCTGTAATGTATATCTGCTCCTTCCCATCTCTCTCTGCCTTTCTGCCTCTTTCCCCAGTCACTCTCATCGATTCCTACGAGTCTTCTAGCTTCATGTTCCTGGTGTTTGACCTGTGAGTATCACCCTGCCCGACTGAGAAGCCTGTTCCTCGCCTCCGTGCACAGCCCGAGAAGTACAGCTCAGTCCGTGGGCAGGAGACCACTCTGTTTACATCTTGCTCTGCCTCCCTGAAAGCCCAAGGCACAGGCCTTCGTCTTAGGTGCCATGATTGAGGCAAATATTTCAAGAGTAATACTGAACAATCAAAATGCCAAGAGTTCTAATGACCAAAGGGTCCCTGTCCCAGTCCCTCAACCATGAACTAATTCCTCATAAAGTTTTCTCGCTCAGCCGTCTTTCCTCATTCAACACACTGCACTGCTGGCTGCTCTGTCTGTGGGTTCTTCTTTGGTTTATCTGAATCTTATCTTATATGAAAGAGTGCAAACTAATGGCCAAAGTATTTCGAGAGTACTAATCTAGCCAGGCATCATGCCTGTAATCCCACGACTCCAGAGGTGGAGAATTGCAAGACGATTGTAAATTCAAGGCTAGCCTGGGCTATGTACCAGACCCTATATCTGGGAGAAGAGGGAATAATAAACCAAAGATTAACAGAGACCTTCAGGAAAAAAAAATGCATGACGCTATTAAATTGCCCTCTGCAAAAATCTAAGGGGAAATAGGAAATGTCTGTTAATTGTCCTGCAGAGTTGCAAGACAAAGACAATCTGCTTTGAGCATTGGTCAGAATTGTAATTATAACCTCAGTTTTATTATTTGCTTATTTTTATATGTATTTATTTTGGTTTTTGGGATTTTTTTTGTTGTTTTGTTTTTGTTTTTTGTAGCCCTGGCTAGTCTAGTCTTTAACTCACAAAGATTCTCTTGCCTTTGCCTCCCAAGTGCTGGGATTAAAGGTGTGCAGTCACCACACCTGGCTGTAGCCTCAATTTTTTTTTTTTTTTTTTTTTTTGGTTTTTCGAGACAGGGTTTCTCTGTGGCTTTGGAGCCTGTCCTGGAACTAGCTCTTGTAGACCAGGCTGGTCTCGAACTCACAGAGATCCGCCTACCTCTGCCTCCCAAGTGCTGGGATTAAAGGCGTGTGCCACCACCGCCCGGCTGTAGCCTCAATTTAAAGGACAATGAAAATAAACAAACTCAAATAGTCTCATTCTACCTTTGGTAACTGACTGTTAGCTGAGCTTTTGGCCAATTTTCTTTTTTTTTTTTTTTTGAGACAGGATTTCTCTGTGGCTTTGGAGCCTGTCCTGGAACTAGCTAGCTCTTGTAGACCAGGCTGGTCTCGAACTCACAGAGATCCGCCTGCCTCTGCCTCCCGAGTGCTGGGATTAAAGGCGTGCGCCACCATCGCCCGGCTTGGCCAATTTTCTAGATGGCCTTAAGAGGTCTCTTGCAGCTGTAGTTGCTCTCAGACAAGGAGGAACTCCTGGAAGTTACTGTCACGAGAAGTCACTGTTCTTTCTAAAAGTGTCCCTTCATGGCACATTAAGAATATTTCAGCCACCAGCCCACTGTGTCAAAAACTGTCCTGAAATCCAGCTCACTCCTGGGATGTTGTCTCCCAGGCTCCTGATGGCCACAGAGGTAGCTAGCGCTCCTCACTAGCCCTGTCCTCTTCTCGGTCGGGTGCATCTGCCTCTTCTCCCCTCCCCACCCCCTAGGATGCGGAAAGGAGAGCTGTTTGACTATCTCACGGAGAAGGTAGCCCTCTCAGAAAAGGAAACCAGGTACTGGTAGAGCCTAATGCCCCTGGGATGGACAGGAGTGGTACAGGGAGAGACAGGAGTCTGTTCCTCGCCAGGTCCATCATGAGGTCTTTGCTGGAGGCCGTGAGCTTTCTCCATGCCAACAACATTGTCCACCGAGACCTGAAGCCCGAGAATATCCTCCTAGATGACAACATGCAGATCCGCCTTTCCGACTTTGGATTCTCCTGCCATTTGGAACCTGGCGAAAAGCTTCGAGGTGAGGAGACCAGGTGCCTTAGACTCGGGGGGGAAGGAGACCCATGCTTGAGGTTGGCTGGCCAGCTTGGGAACGGAGTCCCAGATGCTAAGGCTTTGGGCAACTCAGTGGACTTCTTTACCTTAGAGAATGGAGAAGGATAAGCAGAGGACTATGCCAAGGAAGCTAGAAGAAAGGAACACTGTTCAATCTGAGGGATCCACAGAGGAGGGGGCTCCAGAGCTGGCCTTTGTCCTAGGAGGAAAGAGAGTAGGGCTAGAAGGGCCCAGCAGTTTGTTTGAAACGTGGATAAAACAAGAGCTCTCTGTGGTGCTTCAGTGCTGTGAGGAGCCTGGTGTATCCAGCCAGCCTTGGGTGACATCTCCCCTGGGGCCCCTGATGCTGTGCATTCACTGTGATAAGAATGTATCTGGGGCCGGGAAGAGGGTCCAGTGGAGAGAGCGTTTGCTGTTCGAGTCTGAGGACCAGAGTTTGGATGTCAGCAACAGTGGGATAGCAGCATGTAGGAGGCAGGGAGATGGGATCCCTGGGGTAAACTGGCTAATTAGGCGATCTCAGTCAGTGACGCTTTGGGTTCAGCTGAGAGTCTTGCCCAGATACATAAAGTAGAAAACAGTCGCGGAAAGCATTGGGCCTACACATGTCACACACACACACAAACACACACACACACAAGTATTTCTAATACAGATGGAAAACTTTAAGCAAATTCAAATCTAAAAATTCCAAGAGCTATTCATAAGCTATCTTGTCCTTTATGGTTTTATGCTGCACATACTAATAGCTATCAAGTAATGGGCATTAGGTTTTTTTTTTTTTTTTTTGGTTTTTCGAGACAGGGTTTCTCTGTGGCTTTGGAGCCTGTCCTGGAACTAGCTCTGTAGACCAGGCTGGTCTCGAACTCACAGAGATCCGCCTGCCTCTGCCTCCCGAGTGCTGGGATTAAAGGCGTGCGCCACCACCGCCCGGCAGAGGTCTTGAGTTCAGTTCCCAGCAACCACATGGTGGCTCCACCATCTGTAATGACCTCTGGTGCCCTCTTCTGGCAGGCAGAACACTGTATATGTAGTAAATAAATCTTTAAACAAACAAACAAAAATGGGCATTTACCATGGGCAGGTGCCACACCAAACCTCTATGCTGTGGTTTATTTCCATAAGTTTGCTCAGCAGTGACCAGAGATGAGTAGTATAGGAGTGCCTTAGAACTAGGCATGGAAGCCGGGCGGTGGTGGCACACGCCTTTAATCCCAGCACTCGGGAGGCAGAGGCAGGCGGATCTCTGGGAGTTCGAAGCCAGCCTGGTCTACAAGAGCTAGTTCCGGGTCGGGCACCAAAGCTCCAGAGAAACCCTGTCTCGAAAAACAAAAAAAAAAAAAAGAACTAGGCGTGGAGTCATGGGATGCCTTGCCCACACTGCTCCCTGATTTTGCACCTGGGCAGCCCGACTTTACCTTGAGGTGCTGTGCTCCATTTCCCTCTGGGCTCCCACACACGCATCTTTGGAACCCTTTGCCTGCCTGCCTCACCCCCTTTCTTGGCCTGAGCGGTGCAGGTCTCACTGTCAGCCTCCACTCAGGGAGGCGCCCCTGCTTTTGTATTTTCCTGATCACACGACTCACACTGTTACGTCTTCCTTGCTTCCGGGAAGATAGTGAGCTTGGGAAAGGTGCATCTGCCTCATGACCGTCTAATAGAGCTCTCTTAGTAGATGCTAGATAGTCAAATACTTGCATTCCCAGTTTTTTTTCAATTTAGACTTAGTAAGTTTTCTTGGAAGTACAACATGGAATAGTTTGGAATTTCTGAAAATCAAAGAATTGGTACCCTTGAGTGGCAAAAAGAAACTAAAAATACAGATTTGTGTCAAGTGATGGAGGAACCGAACCTTGGTCCTCATGCCATGATAGAAAATCAAGGAAGAGTTTTTGTGGGGTCTTTGTTTTGAGATAGGGAGTCTCTCTGTAGCACTGCCTGTCCTGGAACTAGCTCTGTAGACCAGCATAGCACATGTGGACCGTACCCAACTGAAGGATAGACTTTAAACAGGGACCACCCCAGTATATGCTTTAAGAAATTCCGGCTTGTGCTGGACATGGTGGTACACTCCTTCAACGCGAGCACTCAGGGAGCAAAGGCAGGCAGATCTGAGTCTGACTTAGTTCCCAGCCAGTCAAGGCTACATAGTGAGATCCTGTCTAAAGAAAGAAAAATTCCTGGCTGGGGATGGAGCTCAGTGGTAGAATACTTGATTAGTATGTGTGAAAACCCAGGCACTAGAAGGAAAAAAATCTTTTCAAATTGAAAAGACCCAAAAAGAACCCCAAATTTCTATTTGTTCTCCTTTGGCTGAATGGTGGTACTGCTCACTAGAATGCGCCCTGGACAGGGAGAATCTAGGTATGGCCGAAAGTAATGCAGCAAAACTTTGAATTTTACTTTTCACGTGTATTATGTATCTAATAACGTGGCACGAGTTGTCCTGATGAATGGGTAACTTGGCTTGGCTTCAGGAGGTAAATGGTGTGGTTGTCGTTCCCAAACTGGGCATTCCTGGGAAGGCCACTGTGAGCTTTGGTGGGGATGTGAGCTGGTTAGCTAGGGTCATGGTCTTGCTCTGCGGCTCCGCAGGGAACACAGGAGCAGATAGGGAGCACGTGTGAGAAGGCTCTGGTATGCAAGGCTCCGGAGGGGTCTAGCGGCATTCCCTCTCTCCCCAGAGCTGTGTGGGACCCCCAGGTATGCAGGGCTCCGGAGGGGTCTAGCGGCATTCTCTCCCTCTCTCCCTAGAGCTGTGTGGGACCCCCGGGTATCTAGCACCAGAGATTCTTAAATGCTCCATGGATGAAACCCACCCAGGCTACGGCAAAGAAGTCGACCTGTGAGTTCTGTCCTCCCCTCCCCTTCTGTGTGTCATTCTTGCTTGTTACCTAGGCCAGTCTAACTATGGTCTCATTCTCAGCTGGGCCTGTGGGGTGATCTTGTTCACACTTCTGGCTGGCTCGCCACCATTCTGGCACCGGCGCCAAATCCTGATGCTGCGTATGATCATGGAAGGGCAATACCAGTTTAGTTCACCCGAGTGGGATGACCGCTCCGACACGGTCAAGGACCTGGTGAGTAGCGGCCATGAGAGAGAGCCCCTAGGGAAGACCCAAGAGCTGTCTCTCATGCTCTAAGGTTTCTCTAGATCTCAAAGCTGCTACAGGTGAATCCCGAGGAGCGCCTGACAGCTGAGCAAGCCCTGCAGCACCCCTTCTTTGAGCGCTGCGAAGGCAGCCAACCCTGGAACCTCACACCTCGCCAGAAGTTCCGGGTAAGCCAAGGAGTGGTGGGGTCTGCACCTGGGCTTTGCCCTGTGCCGGATGCTCTATCGGGGTGAATACTGTCCCTTTTCCCAGGTGGCAGTGTGGACAATCCTGGCTGCTGGACGAGTGGCACTGAGCACCAACCGCTTACGGCCACTGACCAAGAATGCACTGTTGGGAGACCCCTACGCACTGAGGCCAGTGCGGCGCCTCATCGACAACTGTGCCTTCCGGCTCTATGGGCACTGGGTGAAGAAGGGGGAGCAGCAGAACCGGGCAGCCCTCTTCCAGCACCAGCCTCCTAGGCCGTTCCCTGCCTTGGCCACTGAAGAAGAAGGGGACTCCAACACTATCACAGAGGACGAGGCTGCGCTGGTGCTGGGCTAGAACCTCATCCCTGGCAAGCTAGAAAGCAGGACTCTCCAGGAGGAGATTTTTTTTTTTTTTTTATCATTCCAGACTGTTGGGACTCAGACCTTAGCCCTGCCTTGCCAAGCCTACCACTGCTATCACTGGACTGCTACCACTACTGCTCATCCTGGACTTGGAGATGGGGCTGACTGAGATGTAAGGGAGCCTCTTCCAGTGCTGTGCCAGGCCTGCTCCTCGCTGTCTGTGCTGCATCTGAAATAAAACTGCTACAAGCCTGGGAGAGCTGGTGCCCGTGTCCGCTGTCTGGTTGCATCGGGGAGCACAGAAGGTGCTCATGAAGGTGGGGGATGGGATGCTCTGGCCCAGGTCTTTATTGGAGAAGATGCTGGGGATCACTTGGTCTTGGTCTTGCCTTTGCTGGGAGGTGCCTGGTAGGGCCGCTCCAGGGCAGCCAGTTTGCTGCTCAGCCTTTCCTCGCTCTCCTTGAGCCGCTCCTCCACCAGCTGCTGCAGCTGCCTCAGCTCCTTGCTCAGCTGCGTCTTGATGTAAGTTTGAAGGATGCACACCTCGCCTACGGGGAGAGAAGAAGGACAGGAGAGGTGGGAAATCTGGGATGAGCTGGGCAGAGTGGCCCTGTAACTTAGGAACTGTCAGCGTCGCTCTGAGACAGACGGCTGGGCAGAGTGGCCAAACTACACTTTCTGGATTCAGATCCTGACTACTTTCGTCTGACATCAGGCAGCCCATCCATCAGCTTCTTAATGAAAAACATGGATGATAGCAGTTCCGTGACTATAGATTTGAGTTAATAGGCACAGCAGCGTGTTTAAAACCGGGCCTCCTGGGACCTAGTACTACCAGAGCTGTACTTGCCTTTGTCAACCACTCCCCCATTGCTCTCTTTCAGGGGCCACCTTTCCTATGCATAGCAACACCCCACTGTTGTCTGGACTTTTGTATAAGGAATTATATAGAGAGGGGACATAGGGCCGGAGAAATGGCTCAGTGGTTAAAGGGACTAACTGCTCTTCCACAGAATCTGGGTTCAGTTCTCAGCACCCACATGGTGCTCACAACCAGGGCATTCAGACCTCTTCTGACCTCTGGGTACTGCACACATGTGGTGCACAGATAAACATGTAAGCAAAACTCCCAAACAAATAAAATAAATAAATCTGAAAAAATTTTAGGGGACACTAGAACTAAAACTAAGTCCTAAGCTGCATATGGTGGAGCTCTCTACAAACCCCATTACTCAGGCTGGACAGAGGGATCATTAGTTCACAGCCAGCCTGGGCTACACAGCAAGACCTTGTTTCAAAAAAAATTAAATAAAACAAGCGTTGGTGGGTGGTTCAGTGGGTAAAAGAGCTTGCTGTGCAAGCCTGCCAACCTGGGTTCGAGCCTCAGAACCCACATGACGGTGGAAGAACTGACTCCCAAATTCTCTGGGTTCCACACACTCTCATTCTGTCTCCAATAAAACAAGGGACTGGAGAAACGGCTCAGCAGTTGAGAGGCAGGAGGATCTCTAGGAGTTTGAGGCCAGCGTGGCTATGTAAGTTCCAGAACAGGCAGGACTAATAGACCCTGTCTCGACAAAGGGTGGGGTGTGGGCTGAGGATACAGTTAGTGGTGAAAGCGTATGCAAATACCGCTCATTTTGTTCCCCATTATTACAAAACAAAATAAATCAGCAGGGGGGAAGAGTGGGGGACACAAGACTCAAATAGACTCAAACCCTTCATTCAATTTTGATGGAGTCCCGGGGCTCCCAGGGCACCTCAGCCCCTGACAGTGCTCACTTGGCTGTTGCTCTGGCTGGATCTCAGTTTCTGGTTCTTGCTCCTGTGGAGTAGCTGCTTGTTCCACTGCCTCCTCGCCCTCTTTCTCTGCAAGCCAGAAGCGGGAAGAGGCCTTAGTCCCAGCCCTGGCCTAGTATCAGCCTGGCTCATCTGTGCCCATCTTACCCTCTGGCTTAGGTAGCTGTAGCCCCATGTAAGTCAAAGATAGGTCCAGCCGAACCTGGGGAAACACAGGAAGAAGGAGGCTGAGAAGACAGCACCTATTGTAAGAGGAAGGTGGAGACAGGTGGCCTCGCTGCCTGTACACAGTACCTGGGGTGTGAAGACATATTTGTAGAGCTTGAAGTGGCGGAAGTAGGTGTTGACCACATAGTCTGCCAGTGCCAGCAGCTGTTCCTCCTTAAAGAGGTCGATGCTGAATGGGGGCCGCTGTGACGGCAATTAGGAGTTAGCACCCTGGCAGCCTCCAGAAGCTCAGCTCTCTAGAATCAGGACAGACCTCAGGGGGCCTTCAGAGGAGAGGACAGTGGTGGAAGAGAATAGGAATTTGGGCTAGATCTTACCCTGACTCCGTGGCAAAAGAGAACACTGGTAAAGTAGCGGTAACATTCCTCCACATTGCCCAAAGGGGTGGCTGGAAGGAAACCAGGAGCGGCAGTCAAGCCCTTCCTACCCCAGTAAGGCCTGGCTTGTTCTCACTGTACACTTCCCTGGGCACTGAACAAGACAGACAAGGTCCTTCCCTCCCTCCCGAGGTTTAGTTTTGTTTCTGGGACAGCATTTCATTCATTTAGACTAGACTGAAATGCACTGTGTAACTCAAGCCAGCCTCAAACTAATGACATTGCTCCTGCCTCGGCCTCTGAGCACAGGGGTTTCAGGCTTGGGTCCACCATACCACAAGCAGGAAGGCTACTCTGTTCTTGAGATAGGGTCTCCTGTTGCCCAGGACAGCCTTGAGCTGAGGATGACCTTGAACTTCTGATTCTCCTGCCTCTACTTCCCAGTGCTGGGATGAGAGGTGTGTAATCCTGACTTCGACGGTGCTGGGATTGGACCCAGGGTTTTGTGTATACGAGATAAGGGTTCTCCTAACTGGGCTATATCCCCAACCCCCTATTTATCTCTTTCTTAGAACAGACCCATATCATCAGTACCACGTGTTTCATCTACTGATAAGGAAACAGATTTCAAAGGTGATGAGAATGTGGTGCCACGATACTAGTTATGATGAGACAAAAATCCCAGATGGCGGTCTCCCTGCTTCTGCTTCCCACAGCCACTTGTGCTAGCCCAGCCTTCTCTCCTGGGGCTCAAAGCTTCTTGGTGGCTGCCTCCCTCTCACCAATACAGGCCTTGTGAAGATCTTGGAGCAAGGCACAAGCTGCTGATGTCTGCTCTAGTGAAAAGCCCTGCTGGCGGCAGAAGATGAGTGCGTAGGAAAAGAGGTCCAAGATAATAGCATCCCGTAGGCTCTGTTCAGGATAGCCAAGCTCCAGGAGCTCAGCTAGCACCCTTGGGGTGGAGAGGAAGGAATGAGTAAGGCTGTGAGTGCTCCCCACCCTCCCCTTAGGGTTTATTTCTATTATATGGGGATGGGTATTTTGTCTGCGTGTGTATTGTGTACTACGTATTTGTTTGGTGCCAGGGAGCCCAGTAGAGGATGTTCGATCCTTGGGAACTGGAATTACAGACCATGTGGGTGCTGGGAACCGAACCTGGGTCCTTTACAAGAACGGCCAGTGCTCTTAACCACTGAGCTGCCTCTGCAGCCCTAGACACAGCCTCCTCTCCGTCTCTGTCACCTGACACTCACTCTGTGTCTTCCCTCCCAAGGGTCCTGTCTCTCCCAACACAAACCCATACTCTCTCATCTCTTCCACAGTGGCTGCCTTCTCCAGTCTGTGCATAGAATGGAGGTCCAGGTATTTCCTGTCAGGAAAGGATGAGACAAATCATTGATGGCTCGTGTAACTTCCTGATGGGGCATCGGACTGGGAATCAGGACTTGAGGCTTAACTAACATACTATATACCCTTTGGCAAGACATTTTTGTGGGCCTCACTTCCACTGTAAATGAGGACTGTCGTGGTCTAGGATCTAGACTCTAGATGAACCCTCAGGAGACCTTTTATTTATAAATCTAATGATCAGAAAACTTGAATTTGCTGGGTGGTGGGGGTGCATGCCTTTAATTCCAGCACTCAGAAGGCAGAGACAGGTGGATCTCTGAGTTTGAGATCAGCCTGGTCTACAAAGCAAGGTCCAGGACAAGCTCCAAAGCTACAGAGTAGCTCTGTCTCGGAAAAGAAAGAAAGAAAGAAAAAAAAAAAAAACGTGAATTCTTGTGTTGCTGTGTGTGATCATGATGAAGTCCCCCGGTCTTGGCATCAACCTGCACAGCGCTCTACCCTGTTTGCATCCTCCGTCCTGTCTGTCTTCTCACTCCGCCACTCTGGACTGAGGAGCCCGGAACACCGGTGACTTGGTCACCTTGAGCATCGCTCAGCTCAGTCTCTTCATCTGTAAAATTGGGGTGCCCTGGCTGCTGGACAAGACTGTTGGGGAGACCTTAAAGGAATAATACAAATGAGAACTGTAATTTTCCCCCAGGGCTCTCCACACTCACCACATACAGATCCGGGGCTGGGGTAGTGGTGGCTGTGGAGAGAAAACAGATAACGGGAAGAAGAGCTATTACAGTATGTGGCTCCTCGTCCTGGTCCGTCGTGAATGCCTAGCAGATCTGAGGACGCTATAATTTTATGTATAGTAAAGGGGGCGAGACTGGGTTTTGGAGGGCTCTAAATACTATTTAGTAGCCTATTAACAAGGCAACTCCAGAAATGTCTCGAACGTTGGTAAATGTAATGACTGGCGGCGCCTTACCGGGAACTCTTTTATAAATATTCACTAAGTGGACAACTCTGTCCGGCCCTCACCGGGAACAAGTTGGCTCCGGGATCTTCAGCCACTTCCACAGAGGTGGTGGCCACTGCGTCAGACTCAGTCATCACGTCTGTTTCAGTTCTCATGGCCAGTTCACCCACCGAGCTGGGACACCTCTCCAGTTCCTGCTGCATTTGGGGGAGCTGTTCAGATTCCGGCTGCATCTTAACTCCCAGGTTCTGGCTGGACTGGGGGCTGATCATCTCTTTGTCCTTCTGAGCCACTTGTCAAGCGCTCTCCCGTCCGGGCTCTGGGACAGCCAGCTCTACCACTGCAATGCCCGGACCTGTCCCTTCTAGTGGTTCTCCGCCGGCGATGAAGACAGAGGCAGCCAATCGGCAGTGGGCGTCTTCCCAATCTAGTCTCCCCGGTGACCGTTGTTAAGGAAAGTAGAAAGTACAAGCACACGCCAATCATTGAGAAGATAGAGCGCATGCGTAATAAGTTGCACGTGCCTCTTCAAAGTTGCTTATGGGGGATCGCTGTTTTTAAATATTGAATTAAAAAGAAATTTGTGTGTGTGTGTGCGCGCACGCGTGTTCGCGTGCGCGCGTGTTCGCGTGCGTGTGTTCCTGTGCGGGTGCGCGTGCGCAGGACGTTCGCGGATGTCTACGGAGGCCAGAAGAGGGCGACGGATCACCTGGATCTGGAGTTACAGACTGTCGTGAACCCGGGCTCCTGGATGGCAGTAAAGGCTCCAATTGCAGGTCCACCTCTCCATCTCCTGGGCTGCAAAGTGCAACTGCGGTGTCAGTAACTATGGGAACAGTCTACTGGCCAATCATTGAGAGATATACAATCGATCGCGAAAGAAACCTAAAAGACTCAAGAGGCGGAACCAAGAACCTCCAATAGAAACAGGAAATAAGTTTCTCCACATCCGGAGCTGCTCTGACGCCTGCGCTGTGCGTCTGGCGGCCGGTGACGTCCGGTGGAGTCCAAGATGGTGGCGCTCGGCTGACCCTACCGTGGGTGCGGACACTGGGCCAGCGGGGGCGGGGTCCGGCAGGTGTGTCCAGCGGGACGCTCGGGGCTCCGGGGCTCCGGGCGCCTCCATAGCTCTGCGCTCTGTTTTCTGCAGGTGACGGAAGTGCTGCCTCCGCCCGCCTGTCGGCCCCGGAGAGCCCCGAGCTGCCCCGCCGCCACCGCCGCTATGTCTGGCCTCAGCAACAAGCGCGCCGCCGGCGACGGGGGCTCAGGACCCCCAGAGAAGAAGCTGAACCGCGAGGAGAAGACCACGACCACTCTGATCGAGCCCATTCGTCTTGGGGGCATCTCTTCCACGGTTGGTGGGCTTTGGCTAAGGTCACGTTTGGCGTCAGTCCAAAGCGTTCAGAATCTTGTGTGTGCACGTGTGTATATACACAAAACGGGGGGTGGGAGGTGGGCGTGCCATGGCGCGTGTGTGAGCAGAGGACAACTTTGTAGAGTCGTTCTTTCCTTCCACTCAATGCTTAAATGTGTTCCCATCAGTCCTGCGATTTATCAAAAACTTCAGTTAGAAAAAGATAGTGGTAGAAACAGAATGAGAAGCACTCATGACCAAAATATTTTTTCTGTATGTGCCCGAGTCTTTATAAATGTCACTGGTAGCTAGACTTCGTATATGCCTCCCTTTCAATCTACTTATCTTCCCTTGTCTCTGTGATGGTTCAAGACCCTGTCTGACAGGCTCCAAAACCACAGAGAAACCCTGTCTCGAAAAACCAAAAAAAAAAAAAAAAAAAAAAAGACCCTGTCTGACACTCCTCTTCCTCCGCGGTAGGAGGAGATGGATTCCAAGGTACTGCAGTTCAAGAACAAGAAGCTGGCAGAGCGGCTGGAGCAGCGGCAAGCCTGTGAGGACGAGCTCCGGGAGAGGATTGAGAAACTGGAAAAGAGGCAGGCCACTGATGACGCCACGCTCCTCATCGTCAACCGCTACTGGGCCCAGGTGGGTACCCGAAAACCGCCCGGTTGGGAAAGGCACCGAAGCGTTCATAACCTCTTCGTTGCTTTCTTCTTTCAGCTGGATGAAACTGTAGAAGCTCTTCTCAGGTGTCACGAGCTCCAGAGGGCGCTGTCTTCAGGAGCAGAGGCGCCTGGGTGCCAGGAGGGGCTAACCCACGATGTGATCCCTCCAACAGACCCAGGGACATCAGATCTGAGGGGTAGGATCAGAGCCCTGGGGACCTTAATTTCTGAGAAAAGTCTCGAGGAGGAGGTGGCTTTGACGTTGGTCCCTGAAATGCCTACCCCCGACCCCCACAACTGTTTAAAAGTAGAATTCATACCAGATGTGATGGTACACACCTTTTTTTGTTTGTTGTGTTTTGTTTTTCGAAACAGGGTTTCTATGTGTAAGAGCCCTAGCTGTCCTGGAACTAGCTCTTATAGACCAGGTTAGTCTTGAACTCACAGAGATCTGCCTACCTCTGTCTCCTGTGTGCTGGGATTAAAGGCATAGCACCTAGCCAAGTGGTGTACAGAAGCTGGTGGCTCTCTTCTAGAGTTCCAGGCCAGTCGTGGTCATATAGCTACATAGTGAGACTCTGTCTCAAAAACATTATGGTGAATAGGAACAAAATTTTGGAATCTACCTGAATTTTCATAATCCAAGCACTCTAGGGGCTCTCTATTGTTTGTTTGTCTATTTATTTATTTATTTATGGTCTTTTGAGGCAGAGTCTATGTCACTCCATCTGTAGACCAGGCTGGCCTCAAACTCAGAGATCCTCTTGCCTCTGCCTCCTGAGTGCTAGAATTAAAGGTGTGCGCCACCACTCTGTTTAAAAAAACAAAACAAAACTGAACTGGACACTTGTCCTTGGCAATCTTAAACACATCATAGGTATAAAAATTAAAATATAAAATAAAAATAAGTACTCTGTAGTAATTATGGGTTTAGAGGGATCAGAAGTAAGCAGAAAGAAGTATATGCTTGCCATAAAGGGAACTACATAAACTATAGTAAGTAGACCATGAAGCCCAGTACGGACAAGTTCAACAGAACAGCCGTAAAGACTGCCCATGCGTGCTTCAGCATTGCCAGGGCATCGATTTCATTTTTTTTTTTTTCCCAAATAAAAAGTATTCAGAATGCTGAAAAGAAATAAATGTTGTGGAAGACTGGGTTCTACTTTAGGTTGGGAAGGGAAAGGGGATTTCTCTGAGGATGTGATACTGGTGATCTTTAGGAAAATTAGCTGTTGTTAGGCTTGGTGCCCGCCTTTAATTCCAGTGGCTGGGCTCAGAGGCAGCTGGATCTCTGTGTGTTTGAGTGAGGCCAGAGCTATATAATAAGATTTTGTTCTCTCTCAAAAAATAAAAAATAAAAATAAAAGAAAATTTGTTATTTAAATTTTAGGTATCTCGGCTGGGCGGTGGTAGCGCACGCCTTTAATCCCAGCACTCAGAAGGCAGAGGCGGGCGAATCTCTGTGAGTTCAAGGCCAGCCTGGTCTACAAGAGCTAGTTACAAGTCAGGCTCCAAAGCTACAGAGAAATCCTGTCTCGAACAAATAAATAAACAAATAAAAAGAAAGTAAATAAATTTTCGGTATCTCCCTGTCAGGAGGACTAGAGTACACTGCAGGCTGTCCTAACTAGGTTAGCCCCTGGGAGTAAAGACCTCATCTGGGACTTGGTGCAGTTTGCTGGTCACTGCTGCCTTTATTCCTATGGGGGTTGTCTGTCCCTTCCAGAACCCCTGCCAATGCAGTTTCGAACCCCTCTCAGTGAGCCAGCCTTGGCTTTTGTGGTGGCGCTGGGTGCCAGCAGCAGTGAAGAGGTGGAGCTGCAGCTGCAGGGACGCATGGAGTTCTCCAAGGCTGCCGTGTCTCGGGTGGTAGAGGCCTCGGACCGCCTACAGCGTCAGGTGGAAGAACTCTGCCAGCGAGTATACAGCCGGGGTGAGTTCTTCAGATGCGGTCCTAGAGAAGGCCACTCCCCACCTGCATCTCGAGGAGGCCCCCTCCCTAATCTCAGTAATTTCTGGAGATCAGAGTTCCCAGTGAATAATCAGCCTTGTTCTTGTTGGAACAACTTAGTTCCAGATGAGGACTCGAGCTTTGATTCCTGAATTGGGACTCCAGAGAGATGTCTGCAGGAACTGCTGGTTTTGTGGGGGGTCGCACCCTTCCAGGGAAAGGGCTCTCTGCAGCACTGTACAAATCTCAGAGGGAGCTATTGCTCCACTGGACTGAGAGGCGAGTGCGTGCCCAGCTTTCTGTGACAGCAGGCTTCTTTCTCCCACCCTTAGTTCTCCCTACCTAGCACCAGCCGTTTGGCTGGAACGGTTCCTTCTCTGAGCTAGCTTCAGTCTCCTGGGTTTGTCTCAGCAAGTGGTGAGACCGCAGGTGATCACGCCCGCACATAAACTCCAGGATTAGTTTAACACTTGGTTATCCAGGGCTTGACTCTCATCTGGGCTCTGCATTCCTAGGGGACAGTGAGGCCCCTGGGGAGGTGGCACGGGTGCGCACCCGGGAGCTGGGCAGAGAGAACCGTCGACTACAGGACTTGGCCACCCAGCTGCAAGAGAAGCACCATCGCATCTCACTGGAGGTGGGAATCGGGCTTTTGGATGCAGTTAGAATTTGGGCAGGGTTTGGGTTTGCCATCTAAGGATCTCAGGAAACCAAGTCACTTTGCATTGCCCCCAGTACTCTGAGCTCCAAGATAAAGTGACATCAACAGAGACCAAGGTCCTGGAGATGGAGACAACGGTGGAGGACCTGCAGTGGGACATCGAGAAGCTGCGCAAGCGGGAACAGAAGCTCAACAAGCACTTGGCAGAGGCCTTGGAGCAGGTACGGGAGCGGGTGGAGCCAAATCGAGTGCCTGGGGCCCTAGCTTCTGCCCCCCACATCCATTGTGTCTGTTTTCTCTGCAGCTCAACTCTGGCTACTACGTGTCTGGGAGCTCCTCAGGTTTCCAGGGAGGCCAGATCACACTTAGCATGCAGAAGGTGAGCATCTGCATTCCTCCCAGTTCTTAGCCCCTCAGTCCAGCCTTTGACATTCCCTAAGGGTGAACATCTGTAGCTGAGTCTGTTTCCTGAAATTGCTGCATAGTTTTCTTTTATTTATATACTTCTTTATTAAATAATTCCAGAATTTAAATGCTAGGAACCAGGCAAACTGAAGAGTATGAATGAAAACCCGAGCTTTAGTTGTCTTTCTCTTGAGATGCCGATGTGGATACTTGGGTGTGCTCTGTTCTCTTGAGCACATTCCACCTCGATGCTGGGCTTCAGTCTGGGTTTGCAATCCTTTTAGGTTTCGTGTCTTTGTTTTTGAGGCAGAGTCTCATGATGTAGGCCAAACTGGCCTCAAACTCAATGTGTAGCTGAGGGTGACTGACTCTTCTTCTTTTGTCTCCCGAGAGTTGAGATTATAGGCTTTGGACCACTGTACCTAGCTTTAAATCAGTTTAATAAACTCAACTCTGTTTTGTACTGGGGAGCAATAAAGCTTCCATGGGAGTTAGGGTCTATTCGGGACAGCCTCCGTGTAATAAATAGTACATAAGTAGGTAATTAGAAGCACAAAGAAAAGGTACAAGAAAGATGTTCCTGGGCAGAACTGATTTTCTCCCGTTCCCTAGTGCCTTAGGAAAACCCTTGGCCTGGGGGTTTCTGCCAGTGCTGTGCACAGGGGAGCTTGGGAGGAGTGCACGGTGGACTTTTGGGGAACACTGCCCATCCTGGTCTTGCCTACCACAGCCCCTTCCACTCCTTAGTTTGAGATGTTGAACGCAGAGCTGGAAGAAAATCAGGAATTGGCCAATAGCCGCATGGCAGAACTAGAGAAGCTTCAGGCTGAGCTTCAGGGGGCTGTTCGGACCAACGAACGTCTGAAGGTAGGCTGGGGTCAGGACTGAAAGGGCATGGACTGAGCCTCGGGTGCTGGGGCTAATACGACCCTGTTGGGCGACTTCTCCTCAGGTGGCCCTGCGGAGTCTTCCCGAGGAGGTAGTTCGAGAGACAGGGGAGTACCGCATGCTGCAGGCCCAGTTTTCACTCCTCTACAATGAGTCTTTGCAAGTGAAGACGCAGCTGGATGAGGCCCGGGGGCTGCTGCTGGCCTCCAAGAACTCCCACTTGAGACACATCGAGCATATGGAGGTATGGTCTTGGGATGAGCGGCCTGGGGGTGAGAACTGACTTTTAGAGCCAAGACAGTCCCGAGCTCCATGTCTCCTTTGCACCTGCTAAGAGTCCTTCAGGCATAGATTCTTCCCTGGCCAGAGGTGAGACTGGGGAATGGATATCTTCATTTTTGTTCCAATTTTAATCATTAGCTCTATTATTTTACAACGTATTTTTAAAAGTACCATTCTGTCCACCACCTGTGTTCTGTAAGACCGAGGCGAGACAACACTGAAATCACAGGAATGCTGAGATGAGACGGGATCTGAGCCCTTGCTGCTGGAGCATTACTCTTTCTCTTCCTTTTGAGACAGGGTTTCTCTGTGTAGCCCTGGCTTTCCTGGAACTCACTCTATAGACCAGGCTGGCCTTGAACTCACAGAGATCCACCTGTCTCTGCCTCCGAGTGCTGGGATTAAAGCCGTGTGCCACCACCGCCTAACTGACTTACTGTTTCTTTAATAATCAGATATGAACTAACACAGACTAAAATACAAGCCCATTAAGACCACACTGCTTTAGCGACTATAGAAAGAAACTGGGTTTGTTTTCTTTTTTCCACACATCTGGTTCTGATAGCAAGTGGTATGCAGCCTGGACAGTTAGCTGTGGGCATTGGATCAACCTCACACAGGAAAGAGCTTGTTCTCAGCTCCTGCAGCACCTCTGCCTCCAGAAGCCAGTGTTAATGAGAAGGACGCTTTCTGGTAATGGCATTGTACAATTATTCATCTCCAGTCAAGTTTTCCATTTTCTCTAAGAGAAGTGGTGGAGATGCACAGAAGGCTGCGGAATCCAGGCTCCACTGTGCGCGCTCCAGGTGCACAGCAGCAGCTCTGCATGGCGATGCGAATGAACACAGCATAGTTCTGTCTTCAGTCACACTAACTTTGGAAGGAATGGAGTGGATTTCCACAAAGAATGTTAGCGCCAAAAATTTTAGGACTTGGAAAAAGGATTGCATACACGTATTAGTTCTTATTTAAAAAACAAAAACAGCCAGGTGATAGTGGTGCACATCTTTAATCCCAGCACTCAGGAGGCAGAGGCAAGCAAATCTCTATGAATTCAAGGCCAGCCTGGTCTGCAAAGCAAGTTCCAGGACAGCCTGGGCTTTTTTTTTTTTTTTTTTAATTTATTATGTATGCAGTGTTCTGTCAACATGTTTCCCTGCACGCCAGAATTGGGCACCAGATCTCATTACAGATGGTTGTGAGCCACCATGTGGTTGCTGGGAATTGAACTCAGGACCTCTGGAAGAGCAGCCAGTGCTCTTAACCTCTGAGCCATCTTTCCAGCCCCAGCCTGGGCTGTTATACAGAGAAACCATGTCTCAAAAATGCAAAAAACAACCAAAAAGAAAGCCAGACAAAAAAGCCAACCATGTTCTGTATGTATGTATGTGTGTGTGTGTGTGTGTATATATATATATGTTTGTATCATTTAAAGTTCTTATATTTATGGGTATTTGCCTGCATGTTCATCTGTGCACCACCTGTGTGCCTGGTGTCTGCTGAGGCCAAAAAGAGCATCAGATCCCCTGGAACTGGAGTTACAGATGGTTGTAAACCACCATGTGGGTCCTGGGAATTCAACCTAGGTCCTCTGTAAGAGCAGCCCGTGTTCTTAACAACTGAGCAATCTCCCCAGTGCCTCCTCCTTTTTCACAGTTTTATTCTTGAGTATAAGAGTTGTGCTTGGGCTGGTGAGATGGCTCAGAGGTTAAGAGCATTGCCTGCTCTTCCAAAGGTCCTGAGTTCAAATCCCAGCAACCACATGGTGGCTCACAACCATCTGTAATGAGGGCTGGTGCCCACTTCTGGCCTGCAGGCATACACACAGACAGAATATTGTATACATAATAAAAAAAAAAAAAAAAAAAAAAGAGTTGCTTGCATATGTTCATGTGCAGCACGGTTTGCCTAGTGCCTGCAGAGACCAGAAGAGGGTGTTGCATCCCCTGAACTAGCATTATAGAGGGTTGTGAGCTGACATGTGAGGGCAGGTCCTTTGCATGAGTAGCAAGACCTCTTTAACCACTGACAGCCATCTATCAAGGCGTCAGTATGCAGTCTTAAGTGGCCTGGGACTCGCTATATAGACTAGGCTGGCCTCTAGTGCAAGACATCCACAAGCCGTTGCTTCCCCAGTGCTGGGATTAGAGTCATACACCATGATGCTTTGTGTATTTATCTGTTGAACGTTCATTCACTGGAGCCCTTTTTCTCTGGAGACATGAGAAGATTAGATAACCAGTGTGAGCTTGATTTCTTTTTTCTTTTTGTATTCCTGGCTGTCCTGGAACTTGCTCTGTAGACCAGGCTGGCCTCAGACTCAGAACTCTGCCTGCCTCTGCTTCCCAAGCACTGGGATTAAAAGCGTGTGTCATCACCATCTGGCAGCTTTATTTCTTTATAAGTAAAAATTAGGTCTCTTCACCAGTATGAGGGTAAGATTTTCATAGGGTTGTGTATCTTTACTGCCTCGACCAGAGTGATGAGCTGGGGCTGCAGAAGAAACTGCGCACCGAAGTTATCCAGTTGGAAGATACCCTGGCCCAGGTACGCAAGGAGTATGAGATGCTGCGCATTGAGTTTGAACAGAACCTTGCGGCCAACGAGCAGGCTGGTACGTGCTGGGAGTGGGCAGAGGTGAGCATGGAAGGCTGCTGGAGCCTCCGGCTGCTTATCCAGATCTGGGGTGGTAGCTGAGCAGGTACCACCCGACTGTGAGCAGTTCTGACCTCTATTCAAGAGATTCATCTCACAGATTTATTGAGTACTCCCTGTGAGCCACACTCAATTCTGGGTTTTGGGGGTTTGCTAATAAACAAAACAAAGAATCTCTGCTGTTGTGCAATGAGTCCAGTAGAGAGGTGATAGACAATGAAGGAAAAATAAAATCAGATTCTTATAAGAGTGAAGCAGGAACCCAGCATGGTACACACGCCTTGAATCCTAGTACTCAGGAGGCAGAGGCAGGAGGATCTCTCTGAGTTCCAGGCCAGGCAGGATACAAAGGCAAAACACATAAAATAAAAATATTTTTTTAAGCCGGGCGGTGGTGGCGCACGCCTTTAATCCCAGCACTCGGGAGGCAGAGGTAGGCGGATCTCTGTGAGTTCGAGACCAGCCTGGTCTACAAGAGCTAGTTCCAGGACAGGCTCCAAAACCACAGAGAAACCCTGACTCGAAAAACCAAAAAAAAAAAAAAATTTTTAAAAAGTATTGTTTTCTCTTTGAGCTGGAGAGGTGGCTCAGTGGTTACGAACACTGACTGCAGCCAGGCGGTGCACACCTTTAATCCCAGCACTCGGGAGAAGAGGCAGGCAAATCTGTGAGGCCAGCCTGGTCTACAGAGCGAGTCCCAGGACAGCCAGGGATACAGAGAACCCCGTCTGCAGAAATTTTTTTTTTTTTTTTTTTTTTTGGTTTTTCTAGACAGGGTTTCTCTGTGGTTTTGGAGCCTGTCCTGGAACTAGCTCTTGTAGACCAGGCTGGTCTCGAACTCACAGAGATCCGCCTACCTCTGCCTCCCGAGTGCTGGGATTAAAGGCGTGCGCCACCACCGCCCGGCGAAACAGAAAATTTTTTAAATGGGGGAACTAACTGCTGTTCCAGAGGAACCAGATTTGATTCCAGTACCCACAATTCCCAGTGACCCAACACCCTTTTCTGGCTCTGGTTGTACTACACTGCACATACATGATGCACAGACATACATGTAAGTAAGCTACCCACACACGTAAATTTTACAGATTTAAAAAGATTAATGTTTATGTGTATGAGTGTTTTGTTTGCCTGTCTGTGCACCTCATGCATTTGTGCCTGGTTCTCACAGAGGCCAGACGGCACCAGGTCACCTGGAACTGGAGTTACAGACAATTGTGAGCTGCTGTGTGGGTGCTGGGAATTTAACCTGGGTCCTCTGGAAGAGCAGCCAGTGCTCTTGACCATTGAACCATCTCTCCAGCCTCTCTGAGGCTTGATTTCCCATCTGTACAATGGAGTGTTGGCTCTGGCTCCGGTCCTCTCCCTTCGGGGAGCTGGAGAGTTGGGGGGGTCCTACAGACCCACTTCGTGCCATTTTCAGGGCCCATCAACCGTGAGATGCGCCACCTGATCAGCAGTCTTCAGAACCACAATCACCAGCTGAAAGGGGATGCCCAGAGATACAAGCGGAAACTTCGAGAAGTACAGGCTGAGATTGGCAAAGTGAGGAGAAGGACCTGCCTGGGAAAAGCCTTCACTAGACCTCAGTGAACACTGGCTCACTGAGAGAAAAATTCCTATTTTTCTCTGTCTTTACAGCTCCGGGCCCAGGCCAGTGGCTCTTCCCATTGCATCCCCAACCTGAGCCACCCAGATGACCCTGGCCTCAATGCCCTAGCCCCAGGGAAAGAAGATGGTGGACCAGGTCCCGGAGGTACCCCTGACAGCAAAAAGGAGACAGCTTCAGTACCTGGAACTATCTCTGCTGCTGCTTCCGTGAAGAAGGAGGAGCTGGTCTCCTCTGAAGATGATGCCCAGGCCCAAGCCACTGGGACCCAGGGCTTGCCCTCCCGGGGCCGAGAACCCGAGGCCAGACCCAAGCGAGAACTTCGGGAACGGGAAGGGCCTGGCCTGGGGCCCCCACCTGTAGCCTCAGCTCTCTCCAGGGCTGATCGAGAAAAGGCCAAGGTGGAGGAAGCCAAGAGGAAAGAGTCAGAACTGCTCAAGGGTCTCCGAGCAGAGCTCAAGTGAGGACCTGTTGCTGTCTCCTCCCCGTCACGGAGCTTTCAGCGCATCTTACTAAGCTCCCTCCTGTACCCTTCCCTAGGAAGGCCCAAGAAAGCCAGAAGGAGATGAAGCTGCTGTTGGACATGTACAAGTCAGCGCCCAAGGAGCAGCGAGATAAGGTGCAGCTCATGGCAGCTGAGCGGAAGGCCAAGGCTGAGGTACGGGCAGGTGGGGCACGCAGAGTCTCGCCCAGGGACTTCAGCGCCTTGGGTCAACAAGCTTGCTTCTTTTCTTATTCTCTCACTCTGCAAAGCAAGCTAGTAGTGATGTTGCTGTGCGAACCAGTGTTTGAGGGCTTCCCTCCTGTGGGTGCAGGTGGATGAGCTTCGGGGCCGCATCCGAGAACTGGAGGAAAGAGATCGAAGAGAGAGCAAGAAGATTGCAGATGAGGATGCCCTGCGGCGAATCCGGCAGGCGGAGGAGCAGATTGAACACCTGCAGCGCAAGCTGGGTGCCACCAAGCAGGTGACGTTCCCTGTGGTCTCCTTTCTTCTAAATCCTGGGATTCCCTTAACCCTCCATTATGTGCCTTTAGTGTATGACATTTTGGTCTGGGTACATACTATTTTCTTGGGAGTTAATCTGCCACTTGCCACCTTCCTTTCCCACTTGCAGGAGGAGGAGGCACTGCTGTCAGAGATGGATGTGACCGGGCAGGCTTTTGAAGACATGCAGGAGCAGAACGGGCGACTGCTGCAGCAGCTGCGGGAAAAGGATGACGCCAACTTTAAGCTCATGTCAGAGCGGATCAAGGCCAACCAGATTCACAAGCTGCTCCGAGAGGAGAAGGATGAGTTGGGCGAGCAGGTTCTTGGCCTCAAGTCTCAGGTGGATGCCCAGCTGCTGACGGTGCAGAAGCTTGAGGAGAAGGAGCGGGCCCTGCAGGGCAGCCTTGGTGGTGTAGAGAAGGAGCTGACATTGCGCAGCCAGGCCCTGGAGCTTAATAAAAGGAAGGTAGGACGGGGCCTTTGGGCTTGGCAGCTTGTGCGATCGGTTCATGTGATTCCCCAGCTCTGCTTGCAATCGTGACATAGGTGACCCAGGGTGAAGCCTGGCTCTGCTTTCTGAACAGCTCACAGCTCACCAAGTATATGTTTACTGTGTATCGGGCCTTGTACTCAGTACTTGACATGATCGCATGTGCGCGCACACCACTCTCCCTTGAGGGACAGAGATTGTTGTCAGGATATCATTCTTAGTTGCTTCTCTGCCTTGGTTTTGAAGCAGGGTCTCTCATTGAACTTGGTGCTTTCCGTTGTAGCTAGGCAAGTTGGCTAGTGTGTGAATCCCTGGGCTCTGCCTGTCTCCACGGAATTACAGGCATGCACTCGGTTTTTACATGGATCGTCTGGGAATCGAGTTCAGGTCCTCATATCTCCATTTGCCCGCATTTCACCCACTAAGCCAACTCCCCAGCTCCTTTTGGTCCTGTTTTAAACTCAACAGTAATCCTATCAGAGTGGTTTTTCTTTGTGGGAGGTTGTTTTTGTTTTTAATTTCTGTGTATGTCTGTGTGCATGTGTGTTCAGGAGACCAGACGATAGTGTTGGATCTGCTAGATAAGAGTTGGTTATAGACAGGTGTAAGCTGCCGTGTGGGTGCTGGGAACCAAACTCGGGGCCTCTGCAAGAGCAGCAAGCTCTTTTATTCAGTCAGTCTCTTTAGCCCAACCAGAATTATTCGTTACCCTGTCTCCTAACTGAGGGAGTTCAGGAAAAAACAACACTGGAATTGAGATCCACGTCAGGATCGTGACGGCAAGGCTAGGAGCACTCATGTGGACATGCAGAGTGGCTCTAACCCTGACGACCCCAATTGGATCCCTGGGATCTGCGTGGTAGAAGGAGAGAAACAACTCTCAAAAGTTGCCCTCTGAATTCCACAGGTGTGGCATGCCATGTATACCGACACACATGTACCCAATAAAGTCATTAAAAAACAATTGCGTTCGGCCGGGCGGTGGTGGCGCACGCCTTTAATCCCAGCACTTGGGAGGCAGAGGCAGGCGGATCTCTGTGAGTTCGAGACCAGCCTGGTCTACAAGAGCTAGTTCCAGGACAGGCTCCAAAACCACAGAGAAACCCTGTCTCGAAAAACCAAAAAAAAAAAAAAAACAAAAACAATTGCGTTCAAGGCCGGCCTGGTCTACGAAAGTGAGTTCTAGGACAGCCAGGAACTCTGTCACAGTACACAGAGAAACCCAGTCTCAAAAACTAAGTAAATAATTAAATAAGTAAAATTGAGAGGTCATTGGGTAGCTGTCAAATAGAGATGGTGGTTGCTACTATGTAGTCGTTTTCTGTTCTTTTTAAGTGTGGGTTCTGGGAATCAAACTCAGATCCTCTGCCTGCGACCCCTTCCCCTAAGGCATCTGTTCAGCCAGCCCTGTAGTGCTTTCTTGATAGTTTGCTTGTTTTTATTTTCTCACTGTGTGGACTATGATAGAATTGAACTCTGTGTGTTTATTTGTCTTGAGACAGGGGCTTTCTATTTAACCCCTGCTGTCTTGCAACTCATGTAGAACAAGCCTCTGGCCTCAGACTCACAGAGTTCTGCCTCCTGAGTACTGAGCACAAAGACACACACCACCACAACCAGTTTTTTTAGATTTACTTATTTTTATTTTATGCATATCAATATTTTGCCTGCTTGTATGTCTTTGTGCCTGGTGCCCTTAAGAGGCCAGAAGAGGGCATCATGTATCCTCGATCTGATCTGGAGTTAGAGATGGCTGTGAGCCACTGTGTGGGCGCTGGGAACTGAGACCAGGTCCCCTGCCAGAACTGCAAGTGTCCTTAACCACTGAGCCCAGGTTGAACTCTTGATCCTCATTGTCCTGCCTCAGGCTTCCAGGTGCTAAGAGTGCAGGTTTTACATTGCACATAAGAGAGTGGGCTGATGCTGTACTCAGTGAGTGGACTGTGGTCTTAGCACACATAGGCTCTGGGCTCAGTTTCTAGCGCTGTATAAACTGAGCGTGATGCTCTATAAAATGTGGCCTATAAGCCCAGCACAGGATTTTTATGTCCCAATTACATGCTAGGCTTTATGCTGAGACAGAATCTGTCTATGTTGTTAGTCCTGGCTGTTGTTGAGCTCGCTCTATAGACCAGGTTGACCTTTAAATTTTGAGAACTCTGCTTCCCAAGCGCTGGGATTAAAGGCACGCACTGCCACACCAAACTCTTCCTTTTTAAAACAAGTTCTTGCTGTATTCCATGCTGGCCTTGAGCTCTCGGTGATCCTCCTGCCTTAGCCCCCGAACTGCTGGAATAACAAATACACGCCACTACACTCGGTCCAGTTTGATGAAAGGAGCTAGGGCTGTGTGAACAAATACTAGTGCTCCTTGGGGACTTTAGAGCTGCATCCCAGGGGAGAGCGAGCGTGTTAGAGTCGTAGATAGCAACGGAGAGAAGAGCCTGGTGGAGGCCACCATGGGCAGTAAGGACCTGCGGGTCAGCTCCATGGGATGTTTGACAGAAGCACCCATGGACTATAGACCCAGGTTTGGGCATACAGTCCTCCCCTTCCTCTCCCGCCCACCTCAGGCTGTAGAAGCAGCCCAATTGGCTGAGGACCTGAAGGTGCAGTTGGAGCACGTACAGACTCGACTGCGAGAGATTCAGCCATGCCTGGCAGAGAGCCGGGCTGCCCGGGAGAAAGAGAGCTTCAATCTCAAGAGGGCTCAGGTATGTGCCCAGGGAGGGCCCATGGGTTCCCGGTGCGGGAGGCATACAGGCATGCGGTTTCTTAGCCTGCGCTCTGCTGCTCTAGGAGGACATTTCCCGGCTGCGGCGTAAACTAGAGAAACAGAGGAAGGTGGAGGTTTATGCTGATGCTGATGAGATCCTGCAGGAGGAGATCAAGGAGTACAAGGTGGGATGTGGTGATGGCTGGCGAGAGTTGGGTAGTCTCTGGGGCTCGAAAATAAGGTAGGACAGCAGAAGACACTAACTGTGGAGTCAGACAACTGGCCGGGCATTGGTTGTATATATGCAGTGTGGCGGGGAGGGATCATGCCCTGACCCCACAGTTAACTGACAGTAATGCTGCCATCTCAGTGACAAGGAGGTCAGAGGCAGGTAAGAACCCAAGGGGAGTCTCCAGAATAGCCCTGGGGTGGGAACTGTCACCCAGAGTTGACCCAAAGCTAGGATGGGACTGAGAGAGCTTCTGTGAAAGGAAAGACCCCAAGTAGAGCCTTGTGGTTGGAGCAGAGGTCAGTGACCAGCAGCGGAGCCCAGAAGCAGGCTTGGAGCCTGTAAGCAGAGTAGGGGTTCTGTTTGTCAAGTCTAGGGAGGTGGAGGAGCATTGTGCGGCCAGGATTAGATCTAGGGCCTTCCACAGGCTGAGCTCATGTGTCACCATTAAGCCACATCCTCAACGCCCTCAAAGGTCTTTATTCAAGAGAGTGGTCAGGTGTGGGACTAACAGCAGCTGCATGGAGTGGGGGTGGGGCAGGGGAGTTGTTGGAGCAGTGTGCTCACTGGGTCAGGAATTAACACTCAGCTAAGGAAGGCACCAGAGACAGAGAGAGATCTGCTAAGCCAGCACTTAGGACTCAGGGATGGGTCATGTGATTAGAATGAAGGAAGAGGGACTCCAGGGAGGCTCGGATTCCGGATAGCGAAACTAGGTAGACAGCACTCTTCAGTGGATTAGGAATAGGCTGTGGGATGGTTTCAGGGAGGTGAGAACACGATGCCTCTTGGCCCTCGTGGGGGCTGGAAAAGCACCCGAGGCAGAGGCTGGGCTGGAGAGCAGTGATCTCTGTGGGGCTGCAGCTGCAGCAGAGTCGGAAGCCACACAGGCCTCTGGCTGCCCTTTGAGGAAGAGCAGGGGACATTCTTCTCTCTTTGGGAATCTCAGGCAGAAGTGATGTCGACGGGTAGGGAGAAAGTGGCCATGGGAGGGAGCAGGTGAGGAAGAAAAAGGAACTGAGCCGTGTGCAGCCCCGAGGGCTTGGTGGACTTGGGTGGAACAAGGGTGTCAGACCACCTGAACTCTGGGCCACCGAGTGGAGGAGGTGACAGAGTCAGCAACAAGGTATTCCTTTGTAGCCGCTGTGCCTTGGAGGTGGGGGGTAGGGAAAGGTAGCCATGACAGCCTTGAAAGGTTTTCTGGTGCTGGTGCAGAGTCCTGAGAGACTGAGAAACAGTCATCTGAGGAAGTGGAGTTCGCTAGCTGGAACTCCAGACAGACCAGACACATGCCCCACAGTGCGGACACCAGGTAGTGACTGGCTGGAGCGGAAGGCGAGGCCTCGTAATGGTAGTTACAGGGAGGGTTAGGCTAAGAGACGCTCCATCCACAGCAGGATCTTGGGGGTCACACCAGGGTAGGTCTAACTGAGTGTAGAAATAGTTTCTCATGATTCTACCGCATTCAGCAGTGACTTCGGGGTAGACCAGTAGGGATTGTGCCTGAAAAAGCAGATAGAGCAAGAGATGGAAGAGCTGAGCCTGGGTCCCTGTCCTTAGGAAGCCAGCTGCTCTGGGGATTGCTAGTGTGATTTGCTTTCTGTTTGGGATTTTTGTTTTTGGTTGGTTGGTTGGTTTTGTCTTGTGTTCAAAGCAGGGTTTTGCCCAGGCTGACCTAGAAACTGCAGCTCTGTTCTGGCCTCGGTCCCCCAAGGCTGGGGGCTGCTATGTGAGCCACCTTCTTTGAATGTTTGACCTCTGAGCCTGTCTCCTCCTTCATACTGTACCGGCTCCCACCTTCAGGATTCTGGTCTGAGTTAGAAGCAGCTGCCACTGGGTGGACTTAGCCTGGAGCGCGGGCACTGTCGGAGCTGCTCTAACCCTGCTGCCTCTGTTTGCTCCAGGCTCGCTTGACCTGCCCCTGCTGCAACACCCGCAAGAAGGACGCGGTGCTGACCAAATGCTTCCACGTATTCTGCTTCGAGTGCGTGCGTGGCCGCTATGAGGCCCGCCAGAGGAAGTGTCCCAAGTGCAACGCAGCCTTTGGTGCCCATGACTTCCACCGTGTATACATCAGCTGAACCTGAAACTCGGGGGACTTTGAAAGACCCGTATACCCTAGGGGCTGTGCCCCCAGTTCCCTGCTCCTCCAGAGGCAGTGGCCCCAGCCTCCTTTCTAGACTCCATGAGCTCAGCCCCCATATACCTAGATGGTTTGGGGCTACTGGTGCATGCAGGAGAGGTGGGGTGCCATCTTTTCCAGAAAATCAGATCTGCAGCCTAGGGCACTCTCCCAACATCCAACTGTGGCCTTGGGAGCTGGCCTAACCCTGTTTCTGCTGGGGAAAGAGACCCATCCTTACCCCTAAAGGGGAATTATTATTCCTCCACTAGGAAAGGGCTTATTGCCTGCATACACAACCTCAGTGATGACCAGGGACCCTTTGCTTGGCATTGGGGCCCAGGGCCCAGGAGCCTTTCTTCACCTAGGTGGCTCCAGGCCCGGGTAGGGCTTTAGCCTTCCTGTGGAGTTAAGTTCCTTGTACCCTGGTGTAGCTTTTGTGCTGAAGAACGCGCAGCCTTGGGTGTCTGCCCTATTCAGGGACGCTCGCAGTTACGGACACTGCCTCCTCATAGCGCTGATTCAGGGTCATCCATTTCTTTATCCAGACACGTCCCAACCCTCTTCCTCCCCTGAGCACCTGGCCCTCGCCCTGCTTTCATCCTGGTTGGTGGTCCTATGTGGAGGTACAGCTGGCCAGGAGGGACAATCTAGCACTTGCAGTCATTCCAGGTAGAGAACTGGCCTACTGCTCTGTGGCTAGCCCGTACTCAGATGCCCCCGCGGTACCTGCCTACACAGAGTCAACAGTGAAGACAGGACCCGGCGGAGCTGGGAGCCGGCGCCGCAGAGAGCTACAGGATCTTGTGGACTCACAGCCTCTGCTCTAGAGGTGTTGTGTATGGGCTGCTAATTGTTACGAATAAATATCCAACCGTAGGCTCAAGAGTAGCCAGTCCACTTGGTCTACACATAAATCTAGGTGCTACAGCCGGGCGGTGGTGGCGCACGCCTTTAATCCCAGCACTCGGGAGGCAGAGACAGGCGGATCTTTGTGAGTTCGAGGCCAGCCTGGTCTACAAGAGCTAGTTCCAGGCCAGGCTCCGTAGCTACAGAGAAACCCTGTTTCGAGAAAAAAAAACCAAAAATCTAGGTGCTACACCTAGCTGGCATTTCCCTGGGTTGATGTGGATCTGGAGTTGGAAGCTGGGCACATCTGAGAACCCGCTCCAGCCCACCCAACAACTGTGTGGGGCCCACTGAACAGTGGCCAGCTTATCTGCAGACCTGTTTCAAAGGGAAACCTGAGCCAGCCCACGCAGGCGAAGCCTTTGGTTAAGGGTTGGCCACGCCCTTAGCTGTCATTGGCCGTTCCAGATAACAGCTTTTGGATTGCATCCTGGGAGATGTAGTCCCTTACCTCGCAGGGCAAGGTGTGCTGGCCAAAGACAGACGAATCTTTGGATCTGTTACTTGCCGTCTTTACCCACCCCTACTCTGTGAATGCACAGACCACGACACCTCTGCACGGTGATTTTTCATTGTATCCTGCTCCGACTACTATCTGGATCCTTGGAACCCATTTGCCCAAACATGTGGAGTGTTGCTTCTGGATTCAAAGCGCTGCTGGCTCCTCCGGTGGAGCTTTCATGGGACTAGCGCCGTGGCCGGTGCTAAGCGGGGTTGTGGGTGTGGGAGCGGCAGTCATAACCATGGTAGTGGCTTCAGGCTTGGCGATAGCAGTCCCCTCTCGCGGCTCTTCGGCCTTTTCTGCCGGTTTGCCTTCGTGAGGACTTCGGGCCCTTTCTGTTTTCTGGCCCCACCTGGTTTCAGTGGGGTCGCAGTGGCTAAACCAAGTTGGACTGGAGACAGAAATGCGGGCTACGGTGACCTCTGGTGTGGAGGTGGCAGCGATGGGAACGCTCGCGGAAGCACGAGTCGCGGCAGGGGATGACATTGGGCCACCAAGAGAGCCACCCCGACTGCAGTGGTTAAGGTGGGAAAGGTGGGAGAAACGCAGGGTATTGCATCATAGAGCCACAGCCTCCTGAGCTAGTAGAACTAGTGTCCGAGAGCCCTGTGTGCCAGCTCATCACCAGCTCTCTAGCACGATCCTAAATCACAGCCATATGGACTCCTTAAGTACATGCACACCGTTCCCTTAGAAGCAAGTCCTCTATGAGGTACTCAAACCTCCTCGTGGGATGGTAACCTCTAACAGTAGAAAGTAGAGCAAACCTTGCCGGGCAGTGGTGGCGCACGCCTTTAATCCCAGCACTTGGGAGGCAGAGGCAGACGGATCTCTGTGAGTTCGAGGCCAGCCTGGTCTAGAAGAGCTAGTTCCAGGACAGGAACCAAAAAGCTACAGAGAAACTCTGTCTCGAAAATCAAAAGGAAAAAGAAAGTAGAGCAAACCACTTCAGATTCAAAGAGAATCGGCTAAAGGTCCCGGATCCCAGTGCCTGGAGCAGTATTGCCACCTTAGCAGGGCAGTGAAAACAGACTATCAGTCTGTCACATGGGTGCAGGGTCTGTCTTAAATGGCTGATAAGCTTTCTTTCTTCTTTCTTTTTTTTTAAAGATTTACTTTTTTTTGTTTGTTTGTTTGTTTTGAGACAGGGTTTCTCTGTAGCTTTTTGGTTCCTGTCCTGGAACTAGCTCTTGTAGACCAGGCCTGCCTCTGCCTCCCAAGTGCTGGGATTAAAGGTGTGCGCCACCACCGCCCGGCTCTTAAAGATTTATTTATTTATTATATATACAACATTCTGCCTCCATATATGCCCACACGCCAGAGGAGGGCGCCAGATCTCATTACAGATGGTTGTGAGCCACCATGTGGTTCCTGGGAATTGAACTCAGGACCTCTGGAAGAGCAGCCAGTGCTCTTAACCACTGAGCCATCTCTCCAGCCTGGCTGATAAACTTTCTTTGTTGTCGGGGTCACGGCTAGGTGAGCCAGAACTCTCCCCCTGGCCAACTTCTGGCAAGCTGGAGGTAAAGGTTGCCCCAGCATGTGATGGGACCTCTCCAGAACTTAACCCCAGGCTTGCCTTGTGGTGACTGCCCTCTGAGCTCTTCCTTCAGCCATAACCAAGACTTCCCTTGGCACTGAGCCTTTCCGTGAGGTGTTTACCAAGGACCAAGACTACAGGTGAGCTGCTGACACCCAACCCCTGCAGGTCTTTCCCAAGCACCAGACCCGAAAATCGATGTTTAAAGAGCATGAGGGATCTCCTGACTCAGTCTCTTGCGACACCGACCTTCCTCAGGCTCTGGCCTGTGCCCTGGCTGCATCCCCGTCGCTCCCTTACGCTCTGATGCACTGCCTCTCCACCTTCCTAACGCTGTGACCCTGTAATACACTTCCTCATGCTGTAGTGACCCCAACCATAAAATTTTCATTGCTATTTCATAACTAATTTTGCTGTTATGAATCATGACGTAATTATCTGTATTTTTCAGTGGTCACAGTGACCCCTGTGAATAGGTTGTTGTACCCCCAAAGGAGTCATAACCCACATGTTAAGACTGCTTCTCTAAGTCGGTCCCCAACTGTTTGACTCCTCTAACCCCACCCCACTCCTGACTTCTATACAGAGAATCCCCTATTCCTGAGACCCCTATACCCTAGAGTTCCTCCAAGTGTGGCAGGCATGACCTTGGGCTTTTAAATCAGTTGGTGTCCCTTGCCCAACTGAGGATTCTCCCAGGACAGAGACCAGTCTTGATGTTCCTTAGTGTTCCCAGGGCTGGGGACCCAGGGACATGAAAAAGCAAGTCTCCCTCACCAGCCCACCCATCAATTCCAGGAACAGAAAGGAAGAGAGAGAGAGAGAATGAACTTATGAACTTATTCTGGGATGTGGACTAGAAGCACAATAATATCCAAGGGAAGTCTACGGACATGCCTCAGGTGTAAGAGCTCTGGCTGCTCTCTCAGAGGACTTGGATTCAATTCCCAACACCCACATGGTGGCTCACAATCATCTGTAACTCTAGTTGCAGAGGACCTGTCCCCCTCTTCTGGCCTTTGCAGGCACTGCATGCGCATGGATGCTCAAACATGCAAATAAAACACCATGCACATCAAGATTCTTTTTAATTAAAAAAAAAAAAAAAGTCAGGGCCACACCTTTCTGTCTCCAGCAAGTGTCTTTAACAGACAGGCAGAGACAGGCTGTGGCTAGTGTTGGTCACAGGCAGCCACAGGGGCCATGAACAGACTCAGAAGACAGTGCTGAAGGCAGCCTGGCACTGAGGACTTCCTTAGTCATCCCCACTGCCTTAGCCAAGGAGAGGAGTAATGGCTGCTGTGGAGGTGGCCTGCAGGCCTCCAGGCCACTCTGACTTCCCACATGACATACTGTGGGTCTTGGGTGAGTGCACTTCCAGAGCATCAGTCTCTCCCATGGGAGAACCTATAGGCTATCCTGGGGACGGACAATAAGCCAGGGGACCACTCACCTCAGAGAGGACAGGTCACAGGATTCAAAGGAACCCAGAGAGGTAACCGGCAGCTCTAAGGACTAGGTTAGGTCCTGGGGAGGCTGCAGCACTGGGCCACCAGGCAGCCATCTGGCTGACCAAAATGTTCTCAATCTCTCAGGATATGGATTCTTAAAGCTCCGTGAACATGTCAATCTTCCACAAGCAAACATTGAACTTATGGGGTCCTCATGGGCCCTCGTTCTGGAGAGGACAAATTCTGATGAGCTTGCTGTTGGCGGAACACGCAGGAAGGAATAAGAGAAGACGCCCGGGAATCTTGCTCCCTTTATTCTCTCCAACTACTAAACACGACCACTGGCGACACAACACTGTGACTGACACACAACACGCTAAACAGGGGCCTCCCCTCACTCCAGAGGGAGAAGGCAAGGGAGCGGGGCTTCCTTTGTCGGGGCAAAGGATTCTGGGACCCGCTCACTTCAGACTGGGAGGTCAGATGGTTTCAAGTCCTCTCCCCGATTATGATTCATACCCAGTTCCTTTATGAGTTTTTATTTGACCCCACATTCATCATCAGCTCTAAGTTTTCCCTAAGTGCAGGTCAGCTCCACCCTCTCTGCCCATGTCTGCTGGGCTCTTCCCAGGCAGGGGCTCTTCTGAGGGCTCTGGCCCAGGATGGAGCTGGCTCCACTATGCCTCCCATACTCAGTTCTGGCGGACCTCGTCCTGAGCCAGTTAGAAGGACACCGGGCCCTGCAACGGATTCCTCTATGGCGTAGCAGGGTGTGAGAGGGAGGTGGCCAGAGCCCACGAGGGCTCTGCTCTGCCCTTTTCCTGCTAGGAAGCCCGGGCACCACCTATGCACATGGTCCATTCAGTACTGGAGTGGAGACCACAGCCCTCACTTGTCTCCAGAACATGTGAGCATCCTGTCCCACATGCTACATCTTAGTCCTCAACAGTCTAGTTAGCCATGACTACGCTGAGCGCCTGCCCCCGGCAGTCTTCTGATGACAGACTCTCAGGCCTGGGTCAGAGGGAGCCTGCTCCTAGTTTTACAAAGGATAACTCTAGTTTCTGCTACCACCTTAGAGGGGGACGAATCAGCTTATACTTAGGAGAGTATCTACTCCATTTTATAGGGATACCCTTTATCAATATTTCTGTCACTGTCAGACAGGCTCCTCCCCATCTCATGGTGCTTTCCCCGACCTGATACTTGGGACCCTACCAAGGCTCTCTCTGTAATTGTGTAAGGCCTGCCCTTTCTCTCTCCCCAGGAGGACTGGCATTTTTCTCCCAGTATTCTAGATTTTGGTCCTTTAAATTTTGAGGGTCATCTATCTGGGCACAGGATAGATGAAGGATGATCGGCCTCTACCTTTTGAACTTTTAGTTTAGGTAATGGAATTAGATGTCTCTTCCTCAGCATTGAAGGGATCCAGCTCACTCTTGGGTACAGGACTCCTAGAGCCAAATCATGTGGTGTCTCAGTCCTCCTACTCTGGACAGTGTCGCTAACGCCAGCACTGGGTAAGGACACTCCCTTTGCAACCAAAATACAGGGGAGAGTCCTTGCCATCTTTAAGGGTCTTCGTTACAGATGTTTCTCGCCAAAGGTTTTCTTCTACCACTTTATAGGGCAACTGTCTCTGCTCCATCACGGAGCTCCAGCCATGTGAGCAGGTTTGGCTGGATTAGTGGTCTAGCCTGTGCTGTCTGAGGAGATGGGCCTGGCAGAGGAGCATATCTCAACCTTTAATTCTCCTCCAGTGGTTTCTGGCTAAGGAGAGAAAGGCCAAAAGGATCAGGTGGAATCTGTCCCTTCCCCGAGCCAGGATCAAATTTGCCACTCCATCTCAAGGGCATCCAGGTACTGGGGTTGAGAAGGTGGTCAAGTTTCCATTGCCTCTTCGGGAACTCTGGTCCAGTCTGTGCCACGTGTCCATTCGCATGTGCAGCCCGGCTCACCGTGCAGGCAGCCTTACACAGAGTTCACACGAAAGGCTGAGGTTTGACTCTTGTTGCTGGTAAGTCAGAGCTGCCTGTTCTGTTGTCTTGCCATCCCTCGTCACCAGAGAGCCCACAAGTGGCTCTCTCTCATGAACTTGTAGAAGTCCAGGGAGGACAAGCACATACAAGCCTTGAATCTCTGAAGGAATTTATTCTTTGGAAGTTGACTAGCAGCGATTGGCTCTCTCCACTGAGGACAGAATCGAGGAAACGGGTTGCCACTGTAGCAAACCCTGTGGCAGTTAGCTTTCAGGTAAAACCTGTGAGACCTGAGAATGTGGCAGAGGCCCCCTGAAACCCCAGAGGCCTCTCAGAGTAGACATCCCCAGCTGGGCTGGGGAAAGGCTGGTCCTGCCTGTCTGAGGAGAACCCTGACGGCCTGAACTGGGATCTGCTTGCACTTGAAGCTTAACACGCTCCTAGGAGGAGGAACTGGCTAGCTTCCAGCTGCAGTTTCTCCACCGTGTTCTGTTTCCCTTCAAACAGACTCAACTTTCCCCCAATAGCTGAGGTGGTTTCTCAACATTTTCTCAATAGTCTCACACTCAAGGTTGGTTATACACCCCCAAAATGGCTTGTCATTTTTGGGGGGCTCTTATTAATAAGGAACCCCCAGTCTTCCTTCCCCTAGTACATGCAATTCACCAAAGAACCTCTAGGGCAATAGATGTCTGGTCTCTCTTGTGGGTCTGGAAGCGCCTAGTCATTCCCTCCCCACTTCTCTTCCTTCCTAGCTCTACTGAGTTCCTGCACAACTTCCCCACTGAGCACACGCCTCTGTCCAAGGCTGCCAGGGAGAACCCTACAAGAGTTCAGGTGTTTCCTCCGCCACCCAGGGCACCTCCCAAGTCAGTGCCGACTGTATTCCCTACACCTCCCCCACCTAGAAGATTCTGAGGAGGATTTTAATACAGTTTTATGGGTTTGTCTAGAGACGTGTTAGAACCTCTTCCTACAATTAACAGGGCTTTTACCCACTATGGTTTATAGGGTTTCTCTGCTACAGACTTAAAGGGCTTTTTTCCTACATATGTATAGGGCTTCTAACCCAGCAGTTTTTCTCTACGGCTTATAAGTGGTCCCCACCCGCAATCTCATAGGCTTCTCACCGCTGACACAAATGCACTATTTCTTCCCAGGGTTCTTGGCCCTCCACTTCTCTACGATCTGATGGGGTTGGTTTCCTTTCCCCACAATTTCTCAGGAGAGAGAGGTCACTGGTCTCCAGACCTCTTTCACAGGGAGACCCCCGGGTGACCGCTCCTGTGGAGGAGGAGTGTTGAGACTTCTGTAAAGTCGTCGCCACACTCAGGGCACAGATAGCGCTTTTCCTCTGACAGAGTTTTCGGACTGTTCTCTTCCCTGTGGTTGCTGCTCTTTGAGGGGGTAGAGGCCTCTCCCTCTTCTTCCTGGTTTGTGGACAAGGTGACTGACTCTGAAGGGGGGTCATCAGAAGTGGGGGCCCTTTCTTGAGTGTGGGTTTCCTGGTGGCGGGTAAGAGCTAGCCGGTCGAGGAAGGAGGCCCCACAATCAGAGCAGCTGTAGGGTCTGGCCCCCAAGGGGCTTCTGAGATGTTCCAACAGCACTGAGGAGCTCTTCCCCAGCTCCGAGCTCTTCTGGGACTTCCCGCCCGCATGGACTTTCTGGTGCTGTAGCAACTCAGAGCTTAGGCCAAAGCTTTTTTTGCATTCCGGGCATTTGAAGGGCTTCCCACTTAGGAAGGAACTGGGCTCTGCCCCTTCCCCAAGGCCAATCCTACACTCGGGAAAGAGAAAGGGCTTTTCATTGCCGTGGGTGAGCTGATGCTGCAGGAGCACCGCCCTGTCGAGGAAGCTTTCTCCACAGTGGGGACACACATAGCACTTAGAGGAGAGCTGACCCAGCTTTTGGCTGAAGCCCTCCTGACCCTCAGGCACTTTCAAGGACTGTCCTGGGGGGTCAGCTCTGCCCTCCGAAGCACCTGGATGTGAATTGCCCCCAAAGGGGAGCCTAGGGGAGCGGAATTGCGGAGGCTTGGGGGTCGGGTGTACTATGTGACCGTCTGCATTTTTGTAGGGGTTTTCTCCGATATGAACCCGCTGATGCTGCATGAAGATGCCCTCGTCATTGAAGCCCTTGCCACAGACCAGACACTTGTGGGGTTTGGCTCCCGGTGGCGGGGTCATCAGGGCAGGATCCCCAAGTCCTAGCAAGCTGTCACTCTGAGCTCTCCGGGCAGGTGTCTTGCCTCGCTCATGGATCACGCGGTGCTGCTCCAGCTCCTGAGCCTCCAGGAAGGCTTTGCCGCAGTCCGAGCACACGAAGAGGTTCTCGTCCATGTGCGTGCGGACGTGCGTAATGAGGTTGGAGCTCTGGCTGAAGCTCTTGCCGCACTCGGGACACTTGTAGGGCTTCTCGCCCGTGTGCGTGCGGCGGTGCTGGATGAGGTGCGAGCTGCGAATGAAGCTCTTGCCACAGTCAGAGCACTTATAGGGCTTCTCGCCGGTGTGGATCCGCTGGTGGCGAATGAGCGTGGAGCTCATGATGAAGCTTTTGCCGCAGTCGGCGCAGATGTATGGCCGCTCCCCACGGTGGATGCGCTGGTGGTTGATGAGGTTGGAGCTGACGCTGAAGCTCTTGCCGCACTCGGGGCACTTGTAGGGCCGCTCACCTGTGTGTGTGCGCTGGTGGCGCAGCAGCGTGGCACTCAGCGTGAAGGTCTTGCCACAGACAGGGCACTTGAAGGGGTCCTCGCGTAGGTGCGTCCGCTGGTGCTTGATGAGCGTGGAGCTGTGACCAAAGCTCTTGCCACACTCCAGGCACTCGTAGGGCTTCTCCCCCGTGTGAGTGCGCTGGTGCTGGGTCAGCTCTGAGCTCTGGATGAAGCTCTTGCCGCACTCGGTGCAGCGATATGGCTTCTCCCCTGCGTGGATCTTCTGGTGCTTGAGCAGGTTGTGGTTCTGACCGAAGCGCTTGCCACATTCGGGGCACTTATAGGGCTTTTCGCCTGTGTGTGTGGCCTGGTGCTGGATGAGGTCGGAGCTGCGGTAGAAAGCGCGCCGGCATTCGCCGCATTTGTAGGGCTTCTCACCGGTGTGGGACCGCTGGTGCTTGATGAGGTTGGTGCTTTGTGTGAAGGCTTTCTCGCACTCCGTGCACTTGTATGGCTTCTCGCCCGTGTGCGTGCGCTGGTGCTGGACCAGATTGGAGCTCCAGCTGAAGCACTTGCCACAGTCGGGGCACTTGTAGGGCTTCTCGCCCGTGTGCGTGCGCTGGTGCTGCACCAGGTGCGAGCTCTGGGTGAAGCTCTTGCCGCACTCTGAGCACGTGTTGGGCCGCTCCCCCGTGTGGATGCGCTGGTGCCGGAGCAGTTTGGACCACTGGCTAAAGCTCTTGCCACACTCGTTGCAGATGTATGGCTTCTCGGCCCCAGAAGGGCGGCCCTGCACCAGCTCCCGCAGGCTGGGTTCGCTGGCAGCGACTACTGGGGTGCTGTTCCAGGTGGTGAGGGTTCCCCACTGCCAATTGGTTTCACAGGCCTTGGTCCACTCGGAGGGGGAAGGGACCACCTCAGGGGCTGATGGGTCCATAGGGGTCTGGTGGTCAAAGGGGTTGGAAGAAGCCAGTGGGGCTGGGGAATCCTGAGGGGCTGAGGCATCCTGGGAGGGGTTCTCCAGGGGCATCTCTTGTGGTTCCTTGGATTCTGGACTCTGATCCGGATCTTCCAAGATGATCTCCTCCCCAGAACTTTCCTGCTGAGGGCCTTCCTCTTCATTGCCGCTCTTGGCACCTACAGACAGAAAGGGAGTCTCCAGCCCCAGCTCCTTTCAGAACATGGAGTCTGGTCTCTGTTCCCTCCCCTGTGACTGCCCAGAGTTTGGGCCCCTCCCTGAGCCAGGGTCACAATCCCTTGTGCCCCTCACCTCCGTGAGCATTGTTCCGGCTCTCTTCAGGACCCTGCAGCTCTGGGCCCCACAGCACCGTCTCAGGCTCCATCCCAGGACTGCGAAGGTTCCAGGGACTCTGGTGGGAGAGATGGGCACACACTGCGACCTGGCTGTATGCTTTTCTTTGTGCTCCTACTTCTATGACGCTCAGTGACCTGCCACTCATGTTTCTGGCACCCTCTCTCCCTGAGCCCCGTGGCCCCAGAGGCCTGGTTCCAAACACTGTAGATCTTAAGATCGCAATGAAGCAACTCAACGAATGTAAAGAGTCAATTAAAAACTCATCAGTCATAACCCTTTGTACCTAGATGGAAGGCTGGAGCTCTAACCAACATGGGGGGGGGTGCTTTCACCCCACACAACTGATGCCCAGAGGCCTGGAACCGTGTTATTTTGCAAATCAGACAAAGCTCATTAAGACTCCAATTTTCTTCCTTTATGGGACTGCTAATTGAGACCAATAAACTTTTCCTTTATAAGCCCCACAGAGAACAACCAACACTTGCACTTTTTAAAGGGTTAAAAATAAAAGTTTCCCTGAAGGGACAGCGACTCACAAAGACCAGGGCACTTTGCCATTACCTAAGCACACAAAGAGGGTCGCCTAGGGTGGGAAGGGGGGGGTTCTGAAGTCAGGGACAGGAAAGAGAGAGCAAAAGGGGTGCCTGGCTTGGTGACGTACTTGGGGGAAAGAAACAGGAAAATCAGAAGTTCAAGGTCAGTCTCCAGCTACTGGAGAACTTGTCTCAAACAAGATGAAGGGGGGGGGCGCAGAGGGAAGGAGGTGAGCAAGTACGAGAATGCTGGAAGGACAGGGTGACATGTCCGCCAGGTGTCATTATTTCTCTCACTGCCATGGAGACTCGGGAGTCACCTGTTCATTTTACAGATTAGTAGGGCAACACGGGGGGGAGATGTCTCCAAGGCCCAGACTGGGAAGTAACAGAGCTAAAACCGCAAGCGCAGTGTTCTGCTTGGCTTGCCCCTAGGTCTGAAAATATCGAGTGACCTTGAAAGTCATAGGGGACTCAAACTTGTGGGCTACTGGCCGGAGTGTGAGCAGCAGGCAATGCTCTCCCCAAAGACCCACGGGGGACCCATCCTTCTGCTGTTCTTTCTGCCAGTGCTTCATCACATGCTTAGGAAAGGTGCCCAGGAAAGTCTTTGTTGAGTGACTGAATGACCTAGACACCGTTTGCTCACGGAAAACCTATTTGGTTCAATGTCTTTAACAATCAGTTTGCAAAGAGACATCATAAAAGAAAAGCAACTCCAGCGTCAGCCCTTGGGAAAGGAATCTGTCACTCTCAAAATCTCCGATGATTTCCGGGAGATAGAACAGGGCCATAGGAACAAAGTACAGGCGGGCACTCACATTTACTCATTTAACGGCCCTGGACCGGCCTAGACTTGGGGTGACAGTGGAGCTGGGGAGTCTGTGCACAGGGACAAAAGCTCTCCCGGAGCAGTTGCTCTGTGAAGCAGCTGAAGGAAGAAACAGCTTGCTGACCACTGCTAAGCAGCAGCAGCAGCAGAAGCGTAAGTTAGAGGAAAGAAAGAAAATAAGTTTCATATCCACAGTCTCCTCCGGTCTGTGTCTTTAGGGAAGGAAGATGGAGACCACAGGAGGCGCCTCCCCGGAGGGGAGAAAGGGACTCCGCTGAGCGGACCGAGGACAGGTAGGAGCTGATGAACTTGGACTGCCTGAGAAACTTAGGCTCAGGGGCCTACCTTAGAAGGGAAAGGGTTAATGACAAGGCCACATGCAAGAAGTGGCAAAGACAGGGAGGCGAGAACTACTGGGAAGCAGCCCGGGCCCGAGAGCGCCAGCCTCCGGCCCAGGAGGGCCCCCCCGAGGACCGAGGCGGGAAGGACGGCCCGAGGCGGCCGCCTTCCCGCGGAGGTGCGCGCGGCCCAGGGTGACCCTGACAAGGAGGCAGCGGGACCGCCCTCGACGCCGCCCCCCGCACCCAGGCAGACCCGGACTTGAGCGCTCCTGGCCCGGAGCGCCGACCCCGTCCCCGTCCCCGAAAGCCCGGCCGAGCCGCCAGCGTCCCCTCCCCGCCGCGGACGCCCAGGCTTCCCGGTTCCCGGCGAGCTACCGCTGCCTCGCCGTCCCCGGCCGGACTCGCTCTCCGGGCGCGCTCGCCTCCCCTCCCCCACGGCGGCCCTGGCGCGGTTCCCACCATCCCCCGGCCGCCGCCCCCGCCGCCCCGGGCCCGGCCTGCGCCCCGCACCCGTCGCCGCCTCCTTGGCCCTATTGTTCCCCGGCGGCTGTCCCGGGCCTCCAGGCCACCCCGGGAACCCAGGCGGCCCCAACTCACGGCTCTGGGGTCTGGGAAAAGCCGGAAGACAGAGTCCAGCCCCAGGGGACTTAACCCCTTAAGTGCCCTGCCTCGGGGGACAGGCTGGATGCCGAGCACTCTAGGGTCTTCCTCAAGGGGTGATTCCAGGCTGAGGACCCGGGGACCAGTTCAGGGTGACTGGGACGGAGCAGGAAGTGACCCCAGCTTCCCGGGCCCCTCTAGCCTGGAGTCAGAACATCAGCTCTATGGGATTTAACCCTTTGCCTCCCATAGTCTGGGAAAAGAATGGGGAGGGGGTACGGAAGCAAGGAGGTGGCTGATGACACCCCTCTTCCCGTGTCTAGTGGGATCGCGCAAGATCAGCTTTTGGGGGAGCTCAGAGGCCGGCGAGGTCTCCGGATATCTGGCCGTGCTCTCTCTCCAAAGGCTCTGCCAGCCGCCCAGATTGGGCCGCGGCGGGTCCCCTGAGACCGGCCTTTGTTTGGACTCACCCTGGGATGGGGCTGCTGTGCCTGAGTTGGTGACTAGGAGGTGGGAGCAAGGGTTGGGTGGGCAGACCGGGTCCAGCAATAAGAGCAGACGCTAACTAGCCTTAATTTAAGGCCAGGCAAGACTAGCCTGTGCTACGTGGTTCCACGCCCTCCCCCCCGCCCCGTGCCTCCATCACCCTCTGTCCCACTACCCTCTACCCCTACCGGTCCCCCTTACCCTCCCCCCTTCCAGTTCTATCTCCTTACAGGAGGAAACCGAGGCCCTGGGTGGCAGCAGAAACGGCAGTGTAGGTTCACTGGCCAACGTGGGCAAGCATTATTCTCTGCATCCCGGGGTAAGGTACCCAATTCACAGCTGGGCAATCCTTCCAAAAACCTAGGAAGCCAGAAGTAGTTACGAATGCCTGGAATTCTATTGCTCAGGAGGCAGAAGCAGGAAGATCAGCAAGTTCGTAGTCCGCCTGGTCCCCATAGTTCCAGGCCAGTCAGAGCTAGTGAGACCCTGGTTTCAAAACGACACAATGACCTCCTAGGTCCCAGGTTTGTGTCTCACGATTTCCCCACCACAATCCCCGGGGGAGAACTCTGAATCGTCCCTGTTTTATAGACAAGGCAATCAGGACGCGAGAAGTGAGATAAAATGTGTAAGGCCGCATCTGTAATCAGCCTAGGTGTGAGGAGAGCAGCGCCGAACAAGAGTTGAACTTTCCATCCTCAAGAAGCTTAATAGTCGTCAGGCTGGGTGACACACACCTGTTGTCTCCATTCTTAGTAGGCTGAGGTAGTGGAATCAAGAGCTGAGTTCAAGGTCAGCCTGGGCTGCACAGTAGGTAGGGCCCAGTTCAAACTGTAACTAACCAAATAAATAAAACGCTCCAAGCCCTGCTGAGACAGGAAGATCACCATAATTTAAGGCCAGTCTAGGCTCCACAGTGAGATCCCCGTGCTAAAACACTGACTTGTGATGGGTGAATAACACGTCCAACATTTCAAGACAGCCGTTCTTACAGCATCCACGAGAGACCCGCTTCAGCTTGTAAGCTGCAAGTTGGGGAAAGGGACCCGGACGTCAGTCCTGCCCTAGAGGTGATGACTTCCCAGAAGAGCCGAGCTGATATTAAGAAACTGCCTCTCTTGTTCTTGCAAGACAATGGGTCCTGACAACTCACCACCGCTTGCTTGCTGGAGATAACTGAGGCACCTGTGGGGTGTGTTATAAAATTAGGCACTGCTCACACAAAGGCAGGATGTGAGCTTACACTCTAACCCTGACCCCACCCCTCAAAAACGCTGCAACTTTGTGGGTTTTCCCATATAAACTCTGTGCTAGCATCTGATCTGGACCATAAGCAGAAAATTCCCAGTCTCTGCTGTGGTCCTGGCCAGTAATTTTTTATTAAAGTCTCTTATTTGTTTAAAACACAAACATCTGGGCGGTGGTGGCGCACACCTTTGATCCCAGCAGAGGCGGGTGGCTCTCTGTGAGACCAAGGTCAGGTTGGTCTACAAAGCAGTTCCAGGGCAGGTAGGGCTGTTACACAGAGAAACCCTGTCTCAAAACAAAACCCTCAACAACAACAACAAATATAAAAGACTGATGAATCTCTGAAAAAACCCAGACCCATAACAGACTGTGTCTGTGTGTGAGTGCATGTGTGTGCATGTGTGTATACACACACATGTGTACCATGCACAAAGAAATCATAAGAAAATGTGGAAAGGAACATCAGACCAGAGTGGTAAAGGAAGATGCAGAATCTAACAACCCAAGTGTCAGGAACTGCCAGGGATGCAGTTCTCTGGGCAGCTAGTGTTTAGCTAGCCCCAGCGCAGGCTCCCTTACCCCGCTTTCCTTCCAGGGACTTCCCTAGCTTTCTCTGGTTCTAGTTCCCCTTAACTCCTCCCACACAATCAGACCCTTGCCCACCCTGGTCCCCTATCTCTTGTTCCTCATATCCTGTGACAGGGAACTTAAACTTTGCTTCTCTTTCTACCTGTTGTCATACGAGCATGCTGATGCCAACTCTGCTTGGGCAGGGCTTTGCCTTTGTGTTTACTGCTGTGTCCCCAGAGCCCACAACTGTAGCGTGTACTCAATTTGTTGAACAGGCTGAGATAGCTGGGCCCAGCCCTGGGGCAGGGAGAAACCCTAGAGCAGCTGCTGGAGGTGCGGAGGTTTAATTAGTCCAGCGGAGCTTTTGTTTGTTTGCTTTCTGTCTTAGCTGTGTTAATTGCTATATTTAACAATCAGTACATAAAAGCCAGGTGTAGTGTTTGCACAGGTAGTCTCAGCCAGATCAGGAAACTGAGGCAGGATGACCACTTGAGTCTAGAAGTTTGAGATCAGTTTGGGCAACACAGTGAGACAATCTCACAAGATTCACATCTGAATTCCCTGCTTCTCTGGAAAATCCAAAGACGTAACTGAGTGAAAATGAGGACATACCTGCTCCAAGTTATGGCTGAGAAGAGGGTTTACTGTAGATAGGAGGGAGTGTACAGTCAGAGGCATCCGAAAGAGTCCCAGAGCAGGGAGAGAAAGAAGTAGACTAACTATGGCCAGTAGACTAAACCAGGTCATGAGAGGTGAGAGGGGGGTGGAGAGCGAGAGAAAAAGAGAGAGGGAGACGAGAGATCAAAGAAAGATCCAAGAGAGGAAAGAGCATGTCACAGAAATGACAGGGTTATATAGGAAAGAGAGGCTGCGGGAAGGGACGCCCCTGAGCTGGGAAGGTGTAGGGTGGAAGGGGGGTGAGAGCGGCAGAGAGGAGCCACAGGTGCTGAGGGAGCCTGGTGGCCAGCGTGCACTTTGCTACGCTACTGGGCGCCGCAGCCTTTTGTCCGGGGTTTCTTTGGGACCTGACAGTAACAATGTATTTAATATTCTCACTTGTCATAAACTGTCGGCAGGCAGAAATGTCCTTACTTAGGTGTCCTAGCATCACCCAGGCTGAGAGACAGTTCACTAATAAACGCCCTTCCCTATTGACTATAGAGGTGGTTTCTTTCGTCGATGTCCCCCACATTCAGAGTAAGAGATACAAGCGGGGTGGTGGTGGTGGAGAAGTTGCTCAGTTAAGAGCACTGGAAGTTATTCCAGAGAACCTGAGTTCAATTCCCAGCACCCACATGGCAGCTTAAACTGCCTGTAACTCTACCTCCAGGGGATCTGACATCTTCGCAGAATAACAATGCACATGAAGTAAAAATAAATACATCATTAAAAAAGAGAAACACAAGGGAGCTGGTATCCTCTGACATGTTATATTTTATTTATTTAGACTTTTGAAATAGGGTCTCATCGTGTAGCTCTGGCTGGCCTTGAGCTATGTAGACCAGGCTGGCCTCGAAATCACAGAGACCCACCTGCCTCTGCCTCCAGTGCTGTAATTAAAAGCGCATGCCACTAGGCCTGGCTGCAGTTATGTTTGTTGAGTACGTACTGCGTGTTGGCACAGTGAACAACTGCTTGGACCTCCCCAACATAGGATTCCAACCTTCTTAACAGCCTGATGACAAAGCCACACTGCAGGGTTAGATTGCCGCTGTGACCCTTAACCGTCACTCCTGGGTGAGTTCAAGGGTGTCTGAACTAACACAGAGGCTAACGGTCCCTCCCCTCTCTCCTACTCTTGATCCAGAAGCCAGAGCAAGGCACTGGAGAGGGCAGGAAAACTCCATCAGGCCAAACCTTTCTCCAGCGGTAGTGGGGAAGGAGTGGTCCTGCTCCTAGGGAGGCAGTGGATGCACTGACCATATGCCTGTGGGCAGCTGATATGGTATCCATGTGAGTGACCCTGGCTGGGGAACTATGGGAAGATGATGGTGACCCATCCCCATGACTTTTACAAACAAGCCACGGGCCATGTTTCAGAAATGCTCTTCCATCCTCCCGCAGGGCCCAGACACGCTGACAGTCATGCCCCAAGTGCAAGGTTGCTGTGAGAGTCCAGAGGTTCTGGAGTGAACCTGGTCCATGCCTGTCCTCCAGGTCATAGAATTAGTTTCCTTTCCCAGAAGAGGTCGTCGGTTAACACTAGTTAGAGCTCACCAACCTTGGCCTGTAGGCAGGAGACCCAGGAGTCTCGAAACCATGTCTGGAGGACTTGGGGGGTCTACAATTGTATGCTCAAGCCCTCCGCTCTACAGAAACAGGCAGCATAGAGGGCAGGATGCAAAGGCCAAGAGTTCAGAGACTCGTGCCGTTTGCCCCAACACTGCTGCCTCACTGCAAGGTGAGTGGTTTCCCAGGGTTTTCACCAGGGGAGAATGGGGCCTCTGGCCTGGAGTTGTGTGTCTCAATGAGATACACTAGGGGCTTCTTTTCAATATAAGATGCTCAAATAAAGGGCCTTCTATAGCCGAGACAGGGCTTCCAGAAATTTTAAAAATCAGGAACCTGTAGTGGAGCTGGGTGTAATGGCTCGTGCTTCAATCCCAACCCTGGAGGCAGAGGCAAGATGACCCTGGGAAGTCTGAGTTTAGCCTGGTCTACGTAGTGAGCTCTGAGTCAGCCAGGGCTGCATGGAAAGGCTGTCTCAGAAGAAACCTGTAGTGGTTCCCGACCTGTTTACTCATTTCTACATCCCCAAGGCTTCCCCTTGTGTATACTCCACCCCAGAAACCTCCTGTTCAGTGTGGTCAGCTACCCAACCCCTGCTGCCTCCCAGACTTGCCCTTTGCTGCCCTGGCAACACCTGTCATCCCTGTTTCCCTATGCCAAACCCAGGCATTCTGCTGCCCCAGACCTGGGGTGCCTCCTTCTGGACTCCTCTGCTTGCCCACATTTGGGTCATCCTTGAGTAACTCTGCACCCCTCTTCCATCCTTTGTCCTAGGCCACTGAAGCCCCCTCAGGACACCTCCACGTTCCATGATTATCAACAGAGGAAAATTCGGGTGGGGGAGTGCCAGGGGCCAGACCAGAGGAACAGCAAGCAGCTTTGGAACTCCGAGGACACAGGCTAGCTAGCAGTCAGCACAAACACATTGGGTGGCCTTGAGAGGCCGAGCCCAGGGAACCTCACGCTGTTTTTGAGCACAGCTCTGCTTAGTGCCCTCAGAGGTCACCACGTCCCTCACAGTAAAAACTCTAAAGGGGTTTCTAGCCCCTCACTGGGCAGCATTGCTGGTACTTACCCTAATGGTGATTGACTTTTTCCAACCATTGCTGCTGGAGCAGATTCAGCCACCACCCTTAGGAAGAATTCAGAGATGGAAACCGTTAGTAAATAGGTTAAGATATTTTGTTAATGGCTTTGAAGTAGAAAATCTTGAGACGCAATTTAAAGTTTAGAAAGGCACTTTTTTTTTTTTTTTTTTTGGTTTTTTCGAGACAGGGTTTCTCTGTGGCTTTGGAGCCTGTCCTGGAACTAGCTCTGTAGACCAGGCTGGTCTCGAACTCACAGAGATCCGCCTGCCTCTGCCTCCTAAGTGCTGGGATTAAAGGCGTGCGCCACCACCGCCCGGCTGAAAGACACTTTTGATAGTTTAATGAGGGACCTGTTGAGGTCAGTGGACGAGAAGAAGGACAGCCTGGTGGTTACCTGCTGACGCCTTTCTTGTTAGGTTGGCGATCAGAGGCGATGATTAATTCCTCTACCCATTTCCCTCAGCTTCCTGATATGATTTAATAAAACGTTGTTGGGTGGGTATACACCCTGAGGACAAAGTAGAAATGGCTGGATGTTTTATATATATATAAAAATTTAGATTTGTGATTCTTCTAAGAATTTTTATAATATTACCTTTTGAGATAAGTAAAATGATTGAGCCTTTCTTTGTAACCACAAAATGCAGCCTGCCAGTAAAGGAATTGGCTGAGAAGAATACCTTGCTTGCTTACACTCTGTTAATCTACAACAAGTTGCTTAAACGTGAATGTATTTGAGTCCTTGGGGATAACTTGTTTTTCACCTGTACTATGTAAAATATTTAATCATGGAAGGGAAATGAGAAACACGTTGTTATTACTTGTATTGACTGTAATCATTCACTTGAAAAATAGAATGTAACCACATTGTAATGTTGTATTGCTTGAAACATTTTGCTGGGGTATACAAACTGTAAGGACAAAAATAAATTCAGGAGGAAAACACCAGGAAAAATGTAGAAGGAAAGATGTAAGGGAAACAGCAGAAGGAGGTAAAAGAAAAATAAAGAGACCCTGGTGGCAGAGGTGTGTGTGTGTGTTTCCTTCTTTTTTGCCGGCCCCAGAGAATTAAGTTTTTCTTCCTCAGAGGAAGAAGTCTATTGTGTGATTGATTAGCTGCTGACTCTGAACCTCCTCTTCAGTTGCTGACCTGCGGAAAGCTGGACATTCAGCAAGATCTATCTACAGAGCCCTGGCTATCCTAGAACTCACATGAGATCGCTTACATCTGCCTCCCAAGTGTGGGGGTTAAAGGCTGTGGAACTGGGCCAGTTCTCTTTGGTTTGTTTGTTTGTTTGTTTTGGGTTTTTTTTTTTTGGTTTTTCGAGACAGGGTTTCTCTGTAGCTTTGGAGCCTGTCCTGGAGCTAGCTCTTGTAGACCAGGCTGGTCTCGAACTCACAGAGATCCACCTGCCTCTGCCTCCCTGGGATTAAAGGCTTGCACCACCACTGCCCGGCTGTTTGTTTGTTTGTTTGTTTGTTTGAAACAGGGTCACACACTGCTCAGGCTGGCTAGAATGACCTTGACCTGATGACTTTGCCCCAGCCTTGCCAGAGCCAGGATTACAGGTATAAGAGACTCTACCCAGCACAGTTTTTAAAAGTCACAATAATCTTGAGCTATAACAAAACCATATTGAGAGGCTGGGCAGTGGTGGCACACGCCTTTAATCCCAGCACCCGGGAGGCAGAGGCAGGCGGATCTCTGTGAGTTCGAGACCAGCCTGGTCTACAAAAGCTAGTTCCAGAACAGGCTCCAAAACCACAGAGAAACCCTGTCTTGGAAAAAAACCAAAAAAAAAAAAAAAAAAGAAAAACCATATTGACCAAGTCAAATAAATAAGTATAGAATTAAATAAAAATAAATATAAGCACAACAAAACTTGTGTGTATTATTTTGCAGTCAGAGGTTCACATTAAGGTGTGATCAAAAAAAATTAATGTCACATTCTGACCCTGTTTATCTGCAAAGTGACAGCCAGGACCAAGCTTGCTGTGGAAGAATTTGTAGGACCTGACTCCTGACTGGGCAGCTAGGTGCTTGGGAACAATGGTTGTTTCTGAGGAGAAAAGATCACAAAGAAGGAAAAAAAATGTTTATCTTATTTGCCTTGGTGTTTTGTCCATATCAGAGTTACAGTCAGTTGAGAGCGGCCATGCAGGTACTGGGAATTGAGCCCGAATCCTCTAGAAAAGCAGCCAGTGATTTTAACCACTGAGCCATCTCTCCAGTCCAAGGTAAGAGATTTAACATGCAAATTTGTATTTGGTGTGATGATTTCTAATTACAGAAACATATTTTAAATGCCAGTTTTTCAAGTATACGTTTGAGAATGGAGATTGTAGGATTAAAAACATGCTGTTTTCCTATTTCTAGTCATCCAGGGTGGTGTACTCCAGTAATCCCAGCACACTGCAGGCTGAGGCAGGAGAATAAAGAGTTTAAAGCCAACTTGGCCTACATAGAAAGACTCTAAAAATAAGCATAAAAACTAACCGGGCGGTGCACAACTTTAATCCCAGTACTCAGGAGGCAGAGGCAGGTGGATTTCTCTAAGTTGGAGGCCACCCTGTTCTACAGAGTGAATTTGAAGACAGTCAGGACTGTTACACAGAGAGAAAACAAAACAAAACAAAGACCCTAGGTTTAATCCCCAGCACCTCAAAACTCGAGTCCACATGTGGGAATCATTTGTCTGAACTTTTTATTTATTTATTTATTTATTTATTTATTTATTTATTTATTTAAGATTTCTGCCTCCTCCCCACCACTGCCTCCCATTTCCCTCCCCCTCCCCCGATCAAGTCCCCCTCCCTCGTCAGCCCAAAGATCAATCAGGGTTCCCTGCCCTGTGCGAAGACCAAGGACCACCCACCTCCATCCAGGTCTAGTAAGGAGAGCATCCAAACTGCCTAGGCTCCCACAAAGCCAGTACGTGCAGTAGGATCAAAAACCCATTGCCATTGTTCTTGAGTTCTCAGTAGTCCTCATTGTCCATTATGTTCAGCGAGTCCAGTTTTATCCCATGCTTTTTCAGACCCAGGCCAGCTGGCCTTGGTGAGTTCCTGTGTCTGAACTTTTCTAAACTACATTAAGATGAATGTGGTTGAGTCTCTGCCACAGGGACTCAGGGCCCACTCTTCAGTGAAGTCTCTGACCGTGTGTAGGGAACCACTCTAGAGCACGGAAGAAAGTTGAAGCGGCGTGCTGCATCGTTATGCACAACCTGAAAAGCCTTTGAACCTCTGCATCTCTCCAAACACTTGCTGGCTCTGCCAGGACCCTTGCCCTGTACCTGGAAATCCATGCGGGCTGAGAATCAGGCCGTGGTCCTAGCCAGACCCAGCCTTCCCGGCACTGCACAGGGCTCCCCCCTCCCGCATCTAAGGCCAATCCCAGCACAGCAGGGCTGTCCTGCCCCTGAGCCACTGACTGGGTCACGTCTCCTTCTCCAGCATCCTTCGTTTGCCCCTGTATTTAGACCTATCTTCAGAGCACTGTGAGAATCCCAGTCAGCTGTAGCCTGGGTCCTGGTGTTGACGTGGCTCGAACTTGCTACATTTACAAGCTCTTTCATGAGTCATTTGCTTCTTCCGATGCCTGGCTGCAGTTCTCATGAACAGCTCTTATTTCTGAGGACATGGATGTCAGACAGAGAAGGCCATGTTCCGGACCACACAGCCATGGCAAGACCTTGGTATCCTCAGGTCTTGGCGTCTTCAGGTCTTGAATTTTTTGATGTTAACTCCAAACTCAGGGTTTCCTTCCGTGTGTGTGTGTCTTCTCTTTTGAGTCAGGGTCTCAGGCTGGCCTGAAGCTCACTGCATAGCCAAGAGTGACCTGCACCTCTGTTTGTTTCTGCATAGCCAAGAGTGACCTGCACCTCTGTTTCTGCATAGCCAAGAGTGACCTGCACCTCTGTTTCTCTTGCTGCCACTGCCCGTGTTGGGGTTCACAGGTGTGCGCCATCACACCCAGCCCCCACCTTTATGGAACAGTTGAATCGTGCCTCTTCCATAAAGCCTTTCTTTTTCTTTTTCTTTTTTTTAATTTTCGAGACAGGGTTTCTCCCTAGCTTTTGGTTCCTGTCCTGGAACTAGCTCTGTAGACCAGGCTGGTCTCGAACTCACAGAGATCCGCCTGCCTCTGCCTCCCGAGTGCTGGGATTAAAGGCGTGCGCCACCACCGCCCAGCCCATAAAGCCTTTCTTGACAACAGTGTCTCCTTCGGCCTCATCACTGTCGTCTGACCGCTGGACTCCAGCATATTGCCATATCTGGTTACCCATCTGCAGTATTAATTACATTTTTCTTCATTTGACTAATTTTTCTTTTCTTTCTGTTTTCTTTTCTGTTTTTGGTTTTTCAAGACAGGTTTATCTGTGGACCAGCCCTGGCTGTCTAGGACTCGCTTTGTAGACCAGGCTGACCTTGAACTCAGAGAACCACCTGCCTCTGCCTCTCAAGTACTGGGACTAAATGTGTGCGCCACCACTGCCCAGCAACTAATTTTTCTTAAATGAAGGAGATGTTTCTGAAGCTGGACATAGTGATGCATGCCTCTAATCCTGACACTCAGGGCCACATACATTAAGACTCCATTTAAAAAATAAAAGGGCCCGGTGGTGGTAGTGCCTGCCTTTAATCCTAGCAATTGGTTGCAGAGGCAAGTGGATCTCTGAGTTCGAGGTCAGCCTGGTCTACAAAGCCAGTTCCAGGACAGCCAGGTATAGACAGGGAAACCTTGCCTTGAAAAACAAAAACAAAGAAGGAAAAGGGGACGGATACAAATCTGAGAAGAAAGTTCACTGTTAGTGTGATAAACAGAAAATTTCTATAAACTACCATCAGACAAGTGCTGGCAAGGTGGCCAAGCGTAGGAACAGCTTAGTATCTCGGGACTCTACTTGGTTTGGACTTACACATCCTCGCCTCTTCTTCCAGTAATGCACTTGGCAGCCTTCACCCATCACCTTCACCTACATGAACTACACAGATCTCTCTCCTGGATCCTCGCCTGAGTCAGGCTACCCATACAGCCCTCTCTGAACAATAGTATAGCTTTCTCTGCCCTATCAACAATCAAGTTTAGACAGTTTCTATTCTAGGGTATTACTAACATATCTGAGCATGAAGAATTCAAGGGCCAGTTTGGCCTGAGCTGGTTTTGGGAGCATGTGCAATAACTGTATCCTTAAGTAAATGTCTACAAAGAATCCCCAACATACCTCCTTATGCCTGTGCATAATTGGTCGTTCATATGATTAAAATCAGATATATTATGAGGCAGGATTTTGTGCGCAGAAGGAGGAGGAAAAGAAGGGAGGAAGGAAGGGAGGGAGGGAGAGAAGGAGGAAGGGCATGATTTGCCTGCTCTTGCCTCGGTGGGCATCTGGCTTCTTCCCACCGCTGGGCTGAGGGCAGAGCTGTCCTGAGCCTTCTTCACAAGCGTGTAGCTGTGTGGGCTTGTCTTCCTTTCTCTTGAGTGGACAGCTAGGAATGGAAATGCTGAGTCTATAGTGATTCTGTAACTTTCTTATGAGGTTTGTTTGTTTGTTTGTTTGTTTGTTTGTTTGTTTGTTTCTGAGACAGGGTCACTATATAGATCAAGCTAATCTCAAATTCAGAGATCAGCTTGCCCTTGTCTCCCCAGTGATGCACCATGCCGCCCAGCTTCTTAGGCACTTTTAAGTTAAGACTCCCTCAAAAGAAGTGGGGAGTGGCTGGAGAGATGGCTCAGTGGTTAAGAGCTCTGGCTGTTGGAGGCTAAGGATCCTTACTATTATTACAGAGAACCTGGGCTCTGTCCCATTCCCAGCAGGGATGAGGTGGTTTACACAATCCCTTACTCCAGTTCCAAGGCATCCAACACCCTCTTCTGGCTTCCTCAGGCACTGGACTCACAAGTGGTTCACAGATATACATGCAGGCAAAGCACAAGTGCACATAAAATAAAAAATAAATTGAAAAATTACAAACAGGAAGAAGAAGATAAGCCAGGCATCATTAAAAATTTTGTATACCAAAGAAAATTACAGGAAAATGAAAACAGTTCACGGAATGAGGGGAAATATAAGCAAATCAAGTATCTCACCAAGTCCTAGCGTCAACATTATGTGATGCCCAGTTAGAGCTGAGCAGTTACCGATGGCAGCTCCATCAAGGCATGGGCAAAGGATCTGAATGGATATTTCTTCATGGATGCACACATGGCTACCAAGCCGTGAGAAGATGCTCAAACCATTCATTATAGGGAAACTCAAATAGAAACCCCCGAGGACACTTACAACAAAAATAAGAGTATAAAAGACTGGCAAGAAGCTGAGCAAGCAGTCCAGTAGGCACAGTGCTTGCTTAGCACGCCCGCAGCCTTAACTTCATTGACCAGCTTATCAGCTCAGCGTGGAGACACAGACCTGTAACCTCAACACTTGGGGGGGGGTAGGAAGGTCAGAAGTTCAAGGTCATTCTCAGCTGCATAATGAATTTAAGGCCAGTCTTGCTTGGTACCCTGTCCCAAACAAACAAAAAACTGAAAAGAAACAGTTTTTGTGAGACTGTGAGAACCTGGACGGCGCTGATAGGAACGTCACTGGGGTAGTAGCTGTGGACAACAGCTTAGAACGTTTTTAGTTAAACCACACACTTACCTTGGGATTTGACATTTCCATTCCTAGCTATCCACCCAAGAGAAAGGAAGACAAGCTCACACAGCTACACGCTTGTGAAGAAGGCTCAGGACAGCTCTGCTCTCAGCCCAGCGGTGGGAAGACATCCGAGGCCCACCGAGGCACGAGCAGGCAAATTGTGCTATAGCTTGTATTTTGGCAGGAGGGGTGTCTTATTTGTTGATGTATATTCATGATACTGGGTCTTGTAAGACATTTTCTGTTGTTCATTTTGTCTTGACAAAAGTCTCACTATACGGGCTGGAGAGATGGCTCAGCGGTTAAGAGCATTGCCTGCTCTTCCAAAGGTCCTGAGTTCAAATCCCAGCAACCACATGGTGGCTCACAACCATCTGTAATGAGGTCTGATGCCCTCTTCTGGCCTGCAGACAGAATATTGTATACATAATAAATAAATATTTAAAAAAAAAAAGTCTCACTATATAGACGTCCTGGAACTTGCTCTGTAGACCAGGCTGACCTCAAACTCACAGAGATCCTCCTGCCTCTGTTTCCCAAGTGCTAGGATTAAAGGTGTGCACCACACAAGACATTTTCATTCAAGTATATAATGTGCATTGAGCATTTTACTCCACATCCTCCCAACTTCGTTCTCACCTCTCCTGCCTCCCATCTGTCTCCTTTGCTGCCCTAGATAGTTTCTGGTTTTGGTTTTGGTGTTGTTGTTGTGGGTAGTGGTGTTTTTTGTTTTGTTATTTTTTTTTTTTTTTTTTTTTTTGCTTTTTTGAGGCAGGGTTTCTCTGTGTAACAGTCCTGGCCGTCCTGGAACTCACTTTGTAGGTGAGGTTGGTTTCAAACTCACAGAGATCGGCCTACCTCTGGTCCATAGTGGTGGAATTAAAGGCATGCATCATCACACTGAGGTGAAACTGAATTTTTAAAGACAGGGTTTCACTCTATAGCCCAGGTTAGGCTCAAACTCACAATCTCCTTCCTCAGCCTCCCAAGAGCTAGAATTATAAGAGTGTACTAGCATACCAGCTGTGTTTCCCAATTTTTAAATGTTTTCTTAAGCAGTCCATTTTAGAAATAGAAATATTATATTAAATCTACTTCCTGTAATTTGTTATGAGAAAATTCAGAACACTTAGCCTTTACCTCTTACCTCAAGGGTACTGGGCAGACTTTATTACATGCTTGTTGAAATCCATGCAAACCTGTACGGCATTTATCCGGCCGCATGACCACTGAAGGAGGCTCTTCCTGCACAAGTGTGCCTTTGGGCTAAATCTGTTAGCTAATGGGTGTGGGTGCTGGGAATCGAACCCAAGTCCTCTGGAAGAATGGCCAGTACTTTTTTTTTATTTGTTTGTTTATTTGGTTTTTTCAAGGCAGGGTTTCTCTGTGTAGTTTTGAAGCCTATCCTGGAGCTCACTCCATAGACCAGGCTGGCCTCGAACTCACAGAGACCCACCTGCCCCTGCCTCTCAAGTGCTGGGATTAAAGGCATGCGCCGGCATCACCCAGTGAGATTGTTTCTTTCCAAACATACATGATGAGTTAAGAATGTAGAAAAGGATCAGGTGGTGGTGGTTGCACGCCTTTAGTCCCAGCACTGGGGAGGCAGAGGCGGCGGATGCTGTGGATGATCTTTCTGTATGCTCTGAGTATCTGTTGCTCTCATTGATTGATAAATAAAGCTGCTTTGGCCTATGGCAAGGCAGGATAGAGCCAGGTGGGAATCCAAGCAGAGATACAGGAGAAGAAGGGTGGAGTCTGGAGACACCAGAAGCCACCAAAGGAGCAAGCCATGGGCCATGTGATGATAAACAGATAAATAGAAATGGATTAATTTAAATGTAAGAGCTCGGTAATAATAAGCCTGAGCCATCAGCCAAACATTTATAATTAATATAAGCCTCTGAGAGTTATTTTGGAATGTCTGGTTACAGGCAGATCCCTGTGAGTTCGAGGCCAACCTGGTCTAAATAGTGAATTTCAAGACAGCCAGGGCTACAAAGAGAAATCCTATCTCAAAAAACCAAAAACTTGCCAGGAATGGTGGCACAAGCCTTAAATCCCAGCACTTGGCAGGAACTCTGTGAGTTTAAAACAAGCCTGTTCTACTACATAGTGAGTTCCAGGACAGCCAGGGCTACATAGAGAGACCCTGTCTCAAACAAAGCAAAATATTAAAAACAAAACAAAGAATTGAAGTTCAGAGATGCAGTAAGCGCTTTGGCTAGGGATGCCTGCTTTGATGAGCAGTGATTTAACTCATTCTGCCAGGCTCACACCTTGCTCCCAGCTATGCCATGCTGTGGCATTCACAAATCATTTATTTGGTGGTCTATTTTGGAACTGATGGGTTAGGTGACTCAGAATGCTCACTGACAGACACATATCCTCACTCCTCATCCAAATCAGCTGAGGAGACACCAGCCACTTCAGTGGAGTGCGATTCTTTCTTCAGATTTCAGCTTCTCTCACACTAAGTTTCAGTTTCTGCTTACCATGTTTATTATAAAACAGGCTTCATCATGCAAATTAAAAATAACCAGAGGGAGCCGGGCGGTGGTGGCGCACACTAATCCCAGCACTCAGGAGGCAGAGGAGGGTGGATCTTTGAGTTCGAGGCCAGACTGGTCTACAAAGCGAGTTCCAAGACATCCAGGGCTAGCTACACAGAGAAACTCTATCTTGAAAGAGCAAAATAAATAAAGAAATAACCAGGAGAGGCTGGAAACATGGTTCAGGGGTCAGGAGCACTTGTTGCTCTACCAGAGAACTGGGACTCAGCCCCTAGCACCAGGCTGGTCTCAAACTCTCAGAGATCCTCCTGCCTCTGCCTCCCGAGTGCTGGGATTAAAGTGTGCACCACTACACTTGGCCAGCCCTTTAGCTTTTTTTTTAAAAAAAATTATATTAGTCACACACCACACACACACACCACACACATACAGGCACACACACACACACACACACAAGTTTGTGTAGGTCAGAGAACATCCAAAAGGAATTGATTTTCTCCTTCTGCCATTGTGCATTCCAGGATCAAACTCATCCACTTAGTAGCAGATCCACTGAGTCATCTCGCCGACATTTTATTTTATTTATATATTTATTATTCTTGCCTTTTGAGACTGGGCCTTGCAATGTGGTCTTGTTATGCAGTCCAGGCTGGCCCAGAACCTGTGACTGTCCTGCCTTAGGCTCTCCAGTGCCAGGATTACAGCATGGAACACCGCACTCAGTTCTCAGTGTATCATTTTTTTTTAGATTTATTCTATGTGTATGAGTGCTTTGCCTGTATGTATATGTGTGCACCTTGTGCTTGCCTGGTGCCTGAAGTCAGAAGGGAGTTACAGATGATTGTAAACCATCATGTGGGTGTGGGAATTGAACCCTGGTCTTTTGAAAGAGAAGCGTGTTCTGAGTTCTGAGCTATCTCTCCCCCTGTCTTCCCCCAATAGATTTTTGTTTTGTGTTGTGTTTTTTGTTGTTTCTTTTCATTTGTTTGATTTTGTTTTTTGAGACAGGGTTTCTCTGTATCTTTTTTTTTGGTTTTTCGAGACAGGGTTTTTCTGTAGCTTTGGTGCCTGTCCCAGAACTAGCTCTTGTACACCAGGCTGGCCTCGAACTCCCAGAGATCCGCCTGCCTCTGCCTCCCGGGTGCTGGGATTAAAGGCGTGTGCCACCACCGCCCGGCTGGTTTCTCTGTATCTTTGAAGCGTGTCCTAAAACTAGCTCTTGTAGACCAGGCTGCTCCCAGTAGATTTTTATTCTGCTGTGGAAATAAGGTACTCCAGCTTCCTTTCCTCTGGCTGGACAGAGCCATGCCAACCTCCTCCTTGTGTGGATGCTTCAGTGTAGAACACCAGGCACCCCGTTCAGAAGGAGAAGCAGCTGTGTTGGAATCAGACCGCCAGACAGTGGGCTACTGACCCTAGATTCTTCTTCCATGAGGTAGGAGTAACAACAACACTCCACAGAGCCCTAGGGGATCACAGAGGTCACATATATAAGGACCTCGGCACACAGGAAGCTGTCAGCGAGCATCTCTCATCGTGTCACAAAACTGACTCTTCACAGTGGTCCTTCTGAAGTAACAAAAATGGGGAGAGTGTCAGGGCGACTGTGAACTTGAGGTCGAATGCACGGAGCTCAAGGGTGTCCTCCTTCGTGCTCTGGCATTTGTGAAGAGCCCCCAGCATGCCAGATGCGTGTAGCACGTGGTTTAATTAGCTGAATCTTAAAAATAATCCTCAAGGCAGACGTGATTTGTTTACAGAGAAGAAAGCAGAGGTTTGGGGCCCCGGACTGTAGTAGCTCAGTTGGTGGGGTGCTTGCTTCGAGGCATGAAGCTTAGGGGATCCTCAGCACCGCATAAACCTCAGGAGGTTGGAGACAGAAGGATCAGAAGTTCAGCTGCAGGCTGGCCTGGGGTACATGAGACCCTGTCTCAAAAGCCAGGTGAAAAAAAAAAATAATAGAGTCTCAGAGTCTCATTAATTTGCCCGAGGACGTCGGCAGAGACCATTCTGGGATATAAGCCTGACAGGTAGGCCCAGCGTCATCAAGAAGATCTCTTGTTTCTTCCTGGAAGACAGTGAGCGGATTTTTCGAGAGCCAGGCTGCGGAGCAGAAGGGGTTATTCCCACTGAGACGCGGGCGCTGGCTCCTAGAGCGGCCGCCGGGCGGGAGGAGCGCGGCTTCCCGGGGCGGGATCTCGGATTCCGACAGCCACAGCGAAGGGACAGGAAGGGACAGCGCGGCCCCGGGGAGGGCCGGGCGCTGCAGACCTCTGCCCACCCTTGCTGCCACCTCTGAGCTTTGGAAGCCGCTCCCTGGGGTTTCTGGGTCAGCCAGAGGTGGAGGTGGTCCCGACCTGGTAGCGATATAAGGTTTGCTTCTTGGCTTGGCCGAGGTCACTCATCTAGAAAGTTGAGGAGCCAAACCCCCTTCCAGGCATTTAGCTCAGGGCTTCATTATCTCTCTGCCTTGTGGGGAGTTAGAGTAGTCGCCTTTCTAAGGAGGCTGGTGCCTTTTGTTTTGTTTTTCAAGTCAGGGCTTTTTGTTTTGTTCTGTTTTTCTTCTTCAAGACAGCCTTGGCTGCCCTGGAACTAGCTCTGTAGACCAGGCTGGCCTCGAACTCACAGAGATCCACCTGCATCTGCCTTCTGAGTGTTGTTTGGAGACTTTGTTTGCTTGGAGACAGGCAGTTACTATGTAGCCACGGCTCCGCGTGCTGGGCTTACAGATTCATGCTCATTCATATCCAAACCAGCTAACTTTCCCGCCTGCCAATCGGCTACGTCTGGGTTCCGACCACACATTCATCTTCATCCAACTTCCCAGACCTCCGCTTGACAAACCAGTGTCACTTGAATCTTTCTACCTTTATCTCATACAGGAGACTCCAGATAGACTCTTGTGCCTGTCCACAGAGCTCTGGAACCATGGTGTAGTCACTGTCTGAATTCAGACCCAAATCAGTTTGGCATTTAACACAGTTCGAAATGTGGATCCAGACCGGGCAGTGGTGGCACATGCCTTTTATCCCAGCGCCTTTCAACCCGGGAGGCAGAGGCAGAGACAGGCAGATCTCTGAGTTCGAGACCAGCCCAGTCTACAGAGCGAGTTCCAGGACAAGCTCCAGAGCTACACCTACAGCGAAACCCTGTCTCGAAAAAACAAGGTGGGGGGGGGGGGAGGAAGGGAGGGACAGAGGGAGGGAGGAAGGAAGAAAGAAGGAAGAAATATGACTCCTGCCACAGGCTGCTCAGAGCTACTGAAATGGATTTCACCCCGGGACATAGAGCAAGGTCCAGGACGCGAGGGCTACACAGACAAACCCTGTCTTGAAAAACAAAACAAAAAAAAAAACAGCAAAAAAGCATGATTAAGAAACCTTTAGCCACCAAGCAGTAGTGGCGCACACCTTTAATTCCAGCACTCAGGAGGCAGAGGCAGGAGCATCTCTGTGAGTTCAAAGCCAGTCTAATGGAGTGAATTCCAGGACAGACTCCAAAGCTACAGAAACCCTGTCTCAAAAGAAAGTAAGAAAGGAAGGAAGGAAGGAAGGAAGGAAGGAAGGAAGGAAGGAAGGAAGGAAGGAAGGAAGGAAGGAAGGAAGAAAGCTTTAGCCAAACTAAAGGAAGGAGAGACTTGAAGTGGTAACATATGAGGTGTAAAAGGCCCCACTACAACCCACGGCAGTGGCATTTAGAAAGTCATGAGCTGTTTGATTCTGGACTTGGCCTAGATATCTGGGGCTAGGACTGTACCCAGGAATTAGCTCATGACTAATTATTATGACATACCTAAAAAACTTACTTTCCACTAAATTGGAACGTCTAAAAGAAATATAAAAATGGCCAGGCGGTGGTGGCGCACGCCTTTAATCCCAGCACTTGGGAGGCAGAGGCAGGCAGATCTCTGTGAGTTCGAGACCAGCCTGGTCTACAAGAGCTAGTTCCAGGACAGGCTCCAAAACCACAGAGAAACCCTGTCTCAAAAAAACCAAAAAAAAAAGAAAGAAAGAAAGAAAGAAAGAAAGAAAGAAAGAAATATAAAAATGTGAGGTGCATATACTTATCAAAATTAAACCAAGAGAAGATAAACTTGTTGTTGTTGTTATTTCTGGAGCTGGAGAGATGTTCGGTGGTTAAGAGTAATTACTGTTCTTAGAGGACCCAGGTCCCCTAATTCCCACAAACCACATGGAACTCCAGCTTCAAGGATCCAGTGCCCTCTTCTGACCTCCTTGGGTTCTGCACATATGTGGTACATATACATACACTCAGACACACATACACATATACACAAACTAAGTAAATATTTTTAAAAATGAGATAAAAATTTGTCTATTGAACTGGCAAGATGGTTTAGCAGATAGACACTTGCTACCAAGCCCGATGAGCTGAATTAGGGCCCCAAGACCCATATGACAGAAAGAGAGAACCAGTTCCCACAAGTCACCTGACCTCCAGTGCAAGCTCCGACATGTGCATACCCACCCACACAAATAAATATAATATTAAAAAGAAGATATTAATTTATTTAGATGTGTGTCTCTACATATGTGCATGTATGTACACGTATGTTTAAATGTGTCTGTAGGGGCCTAAAGAGGGTGTGGGCGTTCACTTTTGTCATTCTCCGCCCATTGTTTTGAGCTGGGATTTCTCCCTCAATGCGGGGATTGCATTTTTCTCAGACAAGCAAGAAGTTAGGAAGCCCCACAGACCTTCCTGTCTCTGGTCTCCTAAAAACGAGGGTTATACATGTGTGCTGGACGCCAGATTTGTCCACAGGGCCAGGGACCTGAAATAGATATAGATATAGATATAGATATAGATATAGATATAGATATAGATATAGATATAGATATAGATATAGATATACTCTGTATGTGGGACTATGTCTAGGTCTCCAATTCTGTTCCATTAATCAACATGTCTGCCTTTATTTTTTATTTTTATTTTATGTGCATTGGTGCTTTGCCTACATGTGTGTCTGTGTGAGAGTCAGATCTTGGAGTTACAGACAGTTGTGAGCTGCCACGTGGGTGCTGGGAACTGAACCCGGATCCTCTGGGAGAGCAGCCAGTGCTCTTCACCCCTGAGCCGTGTCTCCAGCCCCTGAATTCTTGTCCTCACAATTGTGAAGCAGACGCTCTCAACTGTTGCGCTATTTCCCCAGCCCCAAAGACAAACAATTTAAACAGATCTATAACAAGTAATGAAACTAAAGCAATAATTAAAAACTCCCAAATAAAAAATTCCAGGTTAAGCAAGAGGAGCAGCAGCAGCCTTGGAACTCGTGGAAACTGAACCAGCCTTCCACATCATCACAGTGGGTGGGCCTTGGAGAGGCAGAGGCCCCCAGGACTGTTTCCTAGGGACCTCACGATGTTATTGAGCACAGCTCTGCTTAGTGCCCTCAGAGGTCGCCACGTCCCTCACAGCCTATGAGCTGTATGAAAACTCTAAGGGTTCCTAGCTCCTCGCTGGGCAGCATTGCTGGTACTTACCCTAATGGTGATTGACTTTTTCCAACCATTGCTGCTGGAGCAGATTTAGGAAGAATTCAGAGATGGAAACCGTTAGTAAATATGGTAAGATAGTCCAGGCGGTGGTGGTGCACACCTTTAATCCCAGCACTCGGGAGGCAGAGGCAGGCGGATCTCTGTGAGTTCGAGACCAGCCTGGTCTACAAGAGCTAGTTCCAGGACAGGCTCCAAAACCACAGAGAAACCCTGTCTCAAAAATAAAAAAAAAAAAAAAGTTAAGATATTTTGTTAATGGCTTTGAAGTAGCTGACTTCAAATAAAACTGACTTCAAACTAAAATCACTCAGAAGAGATCGAGATGGACACTTTATACTCATAACAGGAACAATTCATCAGGATGAAGTCTCAGTCCTGAATATCTATGCCCCTAATATAAAAGCACCCACTTATGTAAAAGAAATATTACTAAAACTCAAGGCAGACATCAAACCACACACACTAGTAGTAGGAGACTTCAACACACCTCTCTCACCAATGGACAGGTCAATCAGACAGAAACCTAATAGAGACTTAAGAGAATTGTTGGAGGTAATGAAGCAAATGGACTTAACAGACATCTATAGAGCACTCCACCCAAATAGGAAAGAATACACCTTCTTCTCTGCAGCTCATGGAACTTTCTCGAAAATTGACCACATGCTCGGAAACAAAGGAAACCTCCTCAGATACAAAAAAATATCAGTGTCCACCTGTGTCTTATCAGATCACCACGGATTAAAGTTAGAAGGCAACAACAATGCTACCTCCAGAAAGCCGACAAACTCATGGAAACTGAACAGTCAACTACTGAACCACACCTGGGTCAAGGAAGAAATTAAGAAAGAAATTAAAGTCTTCCTAGAATTTAATGAAAATAAAGAGACAACATACTCAAACCTATGGGACACGATGAAAGCAGTGCTAAGAGGAAAGTTCATAGCACTAAGTGCCCACTTAAAGAAAACGGAGAAAGGGGCTGGAGAGATGGCTCAGTGGTTAAGAGCACTGCCTGCTCTTCCAAAGGTCCTGAGTTCAATTCTCAGCAACCACATGGTGGCTCACAACCATCTGTAATGAGGTCTGGTGCCCTCTTCTGACCTGCAGGCATACACACAGACAGAATATTGTATACATAACAAATAAATAAATATTAAAAAAAAAAAAGAAAACGGAGAAAGCATACATTGGGGACTTAACAGCACACCTGAGAGCTCTAGAAAATAAAGAAGCAGACATGCCCAGGAGAAGTAGAAGACTGGAAATAATCAAACTGAGGCCGGAAATCAACAAAATAGAAACACAGAAAGCAGTCCAAAGAATCAATGAAACAAAAAGTTGGTTCTTGGAGAAAATCAACAAGATCTACAAACCGCTATCCAAACTAATTAAACGACAGAGAGAGAACATGCAAATAAATAAGATCAGAAATGAAAAGGGGAGCCAGGCGGTGGTGGCGCACACCTTTAATCCCAGCACTCGGGAGGCAGAGGCAGGCGGATCTCTGTGAGTTCGAGGTCAGCCTGGTCTACAAGAGCTAGTTCCAGGACAGGCTCCAAAAACCACAGAGAAACCCTGTCTCGAAAAAAAAAAAAAAAAAGAAATGAAAAAGGGGACATAACCACAGACACAGAGGAAATTCAGAGAATCATTAGATCTTACTACAAAAGCCTGTATGCCACAAAACTGAAAAATACAAAAGGAATGGACATTTTTTTTAGATAAGTACCATATACCAAAGCTAAACCAAGACCAGGTGAACGATCTAAATAGACCTGTTAGTCACGAAGAATTAGAAATTGTTATCAAAAATCTCCCTTCCAAAAAAAGTCCAGGACCAGATGGTTTCAATGCAGAATTCTACCAGAACTTCCAAGAAGAGCTAATACCTATACTCCTTAATGTATTTCACAATATAGAAACAGAAGAGTCATTGACAAATTCCTTTGATGAAGCTACAGTTACCCTGATACCAAAACCACACAAAGACCCAGCCAAGAAAGAGAATTACAGGCCTATATTACTCATGAACATCGACGCAAAAATTCTCAATAAAATATTGGCAAACCGAATCCAAGAACACATTAGAAAAATTATCCATTATGATCAAGTAGGCTTCATCCCAGAGATGCAGGGCTGGTTCAACATACACAAATCTATCAATGTAATCCACCATATAAATAAACTGAGAGAAAAAAACCATATGATCATTTCATTAGATGCTAAAAAAGCATTTGACAAAATTCAACACCCCTTTATGATAAAGGTCTTGGAGAGATTAGGGATACAAGGGTCATACCTAAATATAATAAAAGCTATTTACAGCAAGTCGACAGCTAACATTAAATTAAATGGAGAAAAACTCAAAGCCATCCCACTAAAATCAGGAACACGACAAGGATGTCCACTTTCTCCATACCTCTTCAATATTGTGCTTGAAGTTCTAGTGATAGCAATAAGACAACATAAGGGTGATTCGTATTGGAAAGGAAGAAGTTAAGCTTTCGTTATTTGCAGATGATATGATAGTATACATAAGCGACCCCAAAAATTCTACTAAAGAACTCCTACAGCTGATAAACACCTTTGGTAATGTGGCAGGATACAAAATCAACTCCAAAAAATCAGTTGCCTTCCTATACACTAAGGATAAGGAAGCAGAGAGGGAAATCAGAGAAGCATCACCTTTCACGATAGCCACAAATAACATAAAATACCTTGGGGTAACTCTGACCAAGGAAGTGAAAGATCTATTTGACAAGAACTTTAAGTATTTGAAGAAAGAAATTGAAGAGGACACCAGAAAATGGAAGGATCTCCCTTGCTCTTGGATTGGGAGGATCAACATAGTAAAAATGGCAATTCTACCAAAAGCAATCTATAGATTCAATGCAATCCCCATCAATATCCCATCAAAATTCTTCACAGATCTGGAGAAGACAATAATCAACTTTATATGGAAAAACAAAAAACCCAGGATAGCCAAAACAATCTTATACAATAAAGGACTGTCTGGAGGCATTACCATCCCTGACTTCAAACTCTATTACAGAGCTACAGTACTGAAAACAGCTTGGTACTGGCACAAAAACAGAGAAGTCGACCAATGGAATCAAATAGAAGACCCTAGCTTTAACCCACAAACCTATGAACACCTGATTTTCGATAAAGGAGCTAAAAGTATACAATGGAAAAAAGAGATCATTTTCAACAAATTGAGCTGGCAAAGCTGGATGTCAATCTGTAGAAGAATGAAAATAGATCCATATCTATCACCATGCACAAAACTCAAGTCCAAATGGATTAAAGACCTCAATATCAGTCCGAACACACTGAACCTGATTGAAGAGAAAGTGGGAAGTACTCTACAACATATGAGCACAGGAGACCATTTCCTCCGTGTAACCCCAGCAGCACAGACACTAAGGGCATCATTGAATAAATGGGACCTCCTGAGACTGAGAAGCTTCTGTAAAGCAAAGGACACTGTCTAAAAAAGCATGGGATAAAACCGGACTCGCAGAACATAGCGGACAATGAGGACTACTGAGAACTCAAGAACAATGGCAATGGGTTTTTGATCCTACTGCACGTACTGGCTTTGTCGGAGCCTAGGCAGTTTGGATGCTCACCTTACTAGACCTGGATGGAGGTGGGTGGTCCTTGATCTTCGCACAGGGCAGGGAACACTGATTGATCTTTGGGCCGACGAGGGAGAGGGACTTGATTGGGGGAGGGGGAGGGAAATGGGAGGCGATGGTGGGGAGGAGGCAGAAATCTTAAGAAAGAAAGAAAGAAAGAAAGAAAGAAAGAAAGAAAGAAAGAAAGAAAGAAAGAAAGAAAGAAAATCTTGAGAAGCAATTTAAAGTTTACTTAGAAAGACACTTTTGATAGTTTAATGAGGGACCTGTTGAGGTCAGTGGACTAGAAGAAAGGCAGCCTGGTGGTTACCTGCTGACGCCTTTCTTGTTAGGTTGGCGATCAGAGGCGATGATTAATTCCTCTACCCATTTCCCTCAGCTTCCTGATATGATTTAATAAAACGTTGTTGGGTGGGTATACACCCTGAGGACAAAGTAGAAATGACTGGATGTTACACACACACACACACACACACACACACGTTTAGATTTGTGTTAAAACTAAAAAGCATTGCCGCTGCTGACCAGATCAGGACAAGGCTATACTCTTTCTCCTCTCCGCTCATTATAGTACTCTAAGTGTTAACTAAGTCAGTAAGATGAGAAAAAAACAAAGGAGAAATAAGTAAGAAAGAATTATCCCTACTGGCAGCTAATATGATTCTGCACCTTAGACCTTACAGACTCCATCTGAAGACGCTTAGAACTGATAACACTTTCAGCGAAGTGGCAGGATACAAAACTAACACAAAGACCATGACTCACTAATAACAAACACGCAGAGGAGGAGACCAGGCCAAAGCTGGGCAGATGGCTCAGCAGTTAAGCATTTATTGCTGTCCAGGCCCAGGGTTTGACTCCTAACATCCACAATTTCAGAAGATACTAGCATAAGAAACACCACTCCAGAGGCTCATGAGTTGGATGAATAGAGAATCACGGGAGTAAAACGAGTGTGGTACCAGCACAGACACAGATATGCAGAACAGTGCGACAGAATACAAGATCCAGATAAGGCCACACAACCAGTCACCTGTTTGACAATAAACGTCAGAGAAATGATTGAGCATCTATGAGAAGAAGAATGAGACTATGTCTTAGCTCTCCCCCAGTAAAAAATTAGCCCCAAACAGATCAAAGACCTTAACAAAAGGCAAGAGACTCTGAAACTGTTAGAAGAAAGGATTAAAATTTAGAATGTACAACAATCTCAAAAACAAAACAAAACAACAACAACAAAACAACCGAGCAACAAGAAAACAAGGGACAGCTTAGAGTTTAAAAAGCAGTGGTTACCTTTACACAAGATCTGGGTTTGCTTCCCAACACCCACACGGTGACTCATAGTTCCAGTAACTCAAGTTCCAGGAATCTGGTGCCCCCCTCTGGCTCCTGCAGGTATCCAGAAAGCACATGGGATCTGCACAAATCTCAGAAAAAACATCCATATGCATAAAATAATATAAATATTTTTCAAAAAGAAACCCACCCTGTTCAATAATTGGACTAACTAAATGAACATGGTTTGCAAAAGAGGAACTGTGAGTAGCCTCTAAACATAAGCAAACATGTTTATTTATCAGAGAAACATGAATTAAAACTACAGTGATCCAGGTGTAGTAGCGCACACCTTTATCCTGGCACTGTGGAGGCAGAAGCAAGCTGATCTGAGTTCGAGGCCAGCCTGGTCTTCCTTATGTTTTTAGTTACTTTTATTTTTATGTATACGTGTCCGTCATGCATGTGGAAGCCTGAGGGGGCCAGAAGAGTCACAGGTGGTTAGGAGCCATCGTTCCTCGGCACTGTGAAATGAACTCAGGTCTTCAAAAAGAGCAGCAAAAACTCTTAATGGCTGAGCCATCGTCTCTCTAGCCCTGTGCTATTTTTATGCCGAGTTTATACAGCCTAGAGTCATCTGCTAGGAGGGAAACTCAGTAGAGAAAATGCCTCCAGAAGACGAGGCTGTAAGCAAGCTTGTAAGGCATTTTCTTAATGAGTGATTGATGGGGGAGGGCCCAGCTCATTGTGGGTGGTGCTACTCTGTTCTGTGGTCCTGGGTTCTGTAAGAAAGCAGACTGAGCAAGCCGGGAGGAGCAAGCCAGCAAGCAGCACCCTCCACAATCTCTGCATCAGCTCCTGCCCTGCGTGAGTTCCTGTCCTGAGTTCCTTCAGTGATGAGCTGTGCCATGGGAGCGTAGACAAACAAACCTTCCTTCCCTCCCCAAGCAGCTCTCGGTCACGGTATTCATTGCAGCTGTAGAAACCCTAACTAAACCAAGCCCTACCTTTCATTTCTGAGACAGGATCTTTCACAGAACCTGAAGCTAGTCATCTCCTTGGGTCTGCCTGTCTACTCCAATACGGATGGGGATAAGGAGTGTGTGTTCTAGCCGACCCTCTCTTTATGTGCGTGCCGGGATCTAAACTCAAGTCTTCAAGCCTGTGCAGCAAGCACTGTCCACTCCCAAGCCACCTCTGTAGTCTCCAGATTTGATTTTGTTTATTACATTTATTTATTTAGTTAGTTAATTAAATAGGGTCTCACTGTGTAGCCCTGGCTGACCTGGAACTCACTATGTAGACAGGCTGGCCGCGAACTCACAGAAACCTGCCTGCCCCCCTAATACTGGAATTAAATATGTATGCCACCATACACAGCTCCCTTTTTTATGTGTGTGCATGTGAGTCAGTTCTCTTCCTCTACCATATGAGTTCCATGGATGGATCTCAAATTGTCAGGCTTGGTAGCAAGCACCTTTACCTGCGGAGACATATTGCTGCCCCCAGAGCTCCATTTATTTATTTATTCATTATGTATACAATATTCTGTCTGCGTGTGTGCCTGCAGGCCAGAAGAGGGCACCAGACCTCATTACAGATGGTTGTGAGCCACCATGTGGTTGCTGGGAATTGAACTCAGGACCTTTGGAAGAGCAGGCAACGCTCTTAACCGCTGAGCCATTTCTCCAGACCCTCCCCCAGTATAAATTCAAATTTATACTTGAATTTATGTTAAAATTGGAAGACTTAGCAAGGCGGTGGGGGCACATGCCTTTAATCCTAGTACTCGGGGGGGCAGAGGCAGGCAGATCTCTGTGAGTTTGAGGCCAGCCTGGTCTACAGAGTGAGTTCCAGGACAGCCAGGACTGTTACACAGAGAAACCCTGTCATGAAAAACAAAAAAATAAAATAAAAGTTGGAAGATTTAATTTCAAAACCGAAGCACCCACATTTCCATTCCCTTGGAGACATCAGCGATGAGAACAGTGGTCTCATGCAGGTGTGCCCAGCAGCTGAGGGCGGCTGCCCACTGTAGACACTTTCATCTGCTTGTCTGTGTCCACCACTCCCAAGCACTCCATGGCCTCTCAGCCTGAGTGAGAGCTGTGCTTTCACTGATTAGTATTATTATTTTTGGAACAGAGTCTCCATACACATTGTGGGTGTCCACACCCTCTATTGTGCTTCTTGGATTCTAGGCTTGCACCATGTCCAGCTCTAGGATTTCATATAAAATATGTTTCTCTGGAACTGTTATCTTAATCAAGAGTGCACATCTGGAAGGCAGACCAAAAAGGCCATGTAAGTAAAAGACAAACGGGAGGACGTGTCCTGGTCTCTCTACTTCATTCTCTTCCTTCTTGGTACCAGTGCTGTTTCACTTGGCCACTCAGCACCTAGGGCATCTTCACATACAGCTAGATTAGGTGCCTCACAACACTCTGTGAACCTAAGATCTGCATGGCGGCACCATTGCACCGGCTTCCCCAGACAGCAGATTCTCTGCACCAAGTCCAAGGCTACTCCTACTCTCTGAAGACCTTCCTGACAGGCATGGAGGTACTGGATAGGGCGGCATGACCAAGCCACCATCACCTTTCCTTCCTCCAGATTCTTTCCTGTGCCTAGGTCAGAGCCTTGCTGCTATTTTTTGTTTGTTTGTTTGTTTTGTTTTGCTTGGTTGAGACTGGGTTTCTCTGTATGACTTTGGAGCCTGTCCTGGAACTCACTCTGGTCAGGCTGGCCTCGAACTCACAGATTCATTTGCCTTTGCCTCCTGAGTGCTGGGAGTAAAGGTGTGCACCATCAGTGCCTGGCTTTTATTTTATTTTATATTTTACAAACAATTTTAATTTGCCCTTAAAATGTTTATAGCTGGTGATTACTTTCTTTAGTATGTCACAAGTCCAAAAAAAAAAAAAAAAAGAAGAAGAAGAAGAAGAAGAAGACTGTAGCCTTGGTTAAAATACCACCATTAAAGCCACTCCCAGAGGGAGGGGACAGTTGAGCTCCAAACACTCCTCTCCTGCTTCATTGTTGCTACAAAGCTTTACCACAACCAATGCTTTGTTTTGTTTTTATTTAATGTATCTGTTTGCCTCCATGTACATCCATGCACCATGTACCTGCCTGGTGCCCTTGGAGGCCAGATGGGGTGTTGGGATCCCATGGAAGTGATGTTACGCACAGTTGTAAACCACCATGTGGATCCTAGGAACTGAACCTGGGTTCTGACCACGAGCAATGAGCTGTCATAACTCCTGAGCCCTCTTTCCAGCCTCCTGGGCGCTTCCCTTTGATGGCTACTGTTGTATATTTATATCTCAAAGCAATTGACGCTGTTTCATTCACAGGTTCTCCAAGGCTCCTAAAGCACCGCATACCTCCTGTCATGGTGTTCTGTAGGTGGAGGCTGCCTCTCTGGACTTGGTTGGTAGACCATGAAATTGATTCCTGCTTCTAAACCTCACTCTGCCAACACTTGTCCTACACCCTAATAGATCACTGCATTTCTGGTCCTGGAGAGAGCTTTAAAAGCTCATTCACGAGTGTGTGCTGAAACCCCACCTGCTCATTTCAATGTTCAGAACCTGCTTCTCTGAGACTGAGTTTCAAAGTCTTTACCGGGACTCACAGAAGGGTCGCGTTGCACCCTAGTCCTGTTATTTGAATCCTGGGCCAACAGCTTTATTTTCTAGTCAGCCCTGTAGGTTTCACTGAAGGCGCAGGACTGACTCCCTCCCTGGTCAAGAGGACTGTGAATCCACTCTCCAAGCTGCTGCAATGATAGGCTGAAGGGCCTAAGCCGTGGGGCCCCTGGGGAAAAGCTGATTCAGTTCTTTGATTTTAAAGGCAGGCAGGTGACAGAGCAAATGGTCTACAAATCAGTTTGGAGCATAAAATGGGAGCCTCTACCACCGTGCCTGGTTCTGGTTTGCATTTCATTTCTGTTTTCTCTGTAAGTCTCCCAACATGTGGGCAGGATAGTAATCCCAGGTGAATGTACTGCGAAGTAGTTGCTTCCAACTGCTGTGGACCAGTTTTCCTTTCCCGGTTTTCACACATTCGCGCCCTCTGTCTGCTAAGACTGCCAGACTCCTTTTCCCCTAGACTTAGTTGCGTTCAAGTTCTTTCTTCTCTGGAGATGCAGTGAAGTATGGTAGCCACTCCCCTGTCCTCACTGGCTCACCGCCTGGGTTGCCGGCTGTCTTTCAGGTGTGTGCTGACACACCCTAACGTATTCTTAGTTACCAACCTAGACTTTCCCGCCTTCCCTGTAGCTTCTAGGTACTTGAAGTTTGGTGGCTGAGTCGGGGTGGGGAATCGGGTGGCTGAGTCGATGTGTGTTGCATTGCTAAGGGGCTGTATTTGCCAGACATTTACAAAGAACCTTCACACATCCCATCAAGGATGCTTCACGACAAGGAAGAAGTTAAAAGTGCCGTAGAGGACGCCCAGACAAACCCGGCACTGCAAGATGAAGGAACAGGAGATGTAACTTGGTTATGACCACAGAGCAGACAAGGGGTCGGGCGCTTCCCTACGCCTGCGGAGTTGTTATGCTTCTATGACCCTAAACACTCAGACTTAGAGATGTCCACGAAAAATAAGGTCTGTTGTAGGGCACGCTCCTTCGACGTCATCCAGTGAGTCCAATCCCTCTATTACCAGGATCCGGAAGATCGTGGTTCCTTGCAATTTGCGGGCCTTGTTTCCCGACCTTGCTCTTCCTACTTAGCCTGAACTAGCCCCCCCCCCACCCCCAGGCTCCGTGCTCGCTGCACCAGCTGAGCGCATCACTGGAGACAATATTCAGGTGTTCAGACAGTGGAGGTTGCTTCCCAAGCCGGACACCTCAGCCCTCCCGCGGTCCTCCTCTGTGCCCAGTCCCTGGGAAACAGGCCGTTGCCTGGCTTCCGGGTGTGGTTTAAGGCAGTGTGCCAACCACGGGCCATTCTGTGTTAGGTAGGGGCGGGTCGCCGCCTCCGCACCCCTCCTCCCTAACTTCTGGCAGGCTCCAACGGTGCATGGTTAAACCTGCCTTCCTAGGCTGCAACCCACCTCTTGTAGCCCACTATTTCAGAAGCCAAGGTTCATATAGACATAACAGGGCAGTCCTGTAATCTCCCAGGGTGGAGACAGGATTGTGAGTTCAAAGCCAGCTTGGGCGACTTAGCCAATTCAAGGATGGCCTGGACTCCGGAAAGCCCAGCCCCCAAACAAACAAATGCCAGGTAAAACAAAACGGAAAACAAACAAAAGTAGAGGCAGCTACGGTTAAACTACAAAACAAAAATTAAAGGAGGTGAAAGAGCATCCACAGGGGAGAGGACGTGAGGTTATCCACGAGAAGAGTGTGACACTGGCTGCCTTCATTTAACCTGTAGAAGCCAGTGGGGACCTCAAAGTCGGTTTTCAAGAAGGCAGGGAGCACTAGGCAGGGTGAGACAGGGGGATCTCTGTGAGTTCTAGGCTGGCCTGGTCTGTACAGCGAGTTCCAGGACAGCCAGAATTGCATCATAGAGAGATCTTGTGTTGCTGTTGTTTGGAAACAGGGTTTCTCTGTAGCTTTGGAGTCTGTCCTGTCTTGTAGACCAGGGCAACCTTGAACTCACAGAGATCCATTTGCCTCTGCCTCCCAAAGGGTTCCTGACCCACCCACAGGTTGAGAACCACTGCTCTGGAGGAAGCCATTTCAAGATATGGACACAGGCAGAGATTTTTCAATGGCACAGAAAATAATCTCCAGAATTGACAGGTGGAATTGCAGACATTTTCAGAAGTTTCCATCTAACAAAAGGAAGCAGACCAAAGAGAAAGCTGCAGAATGGGGGAAGCGGTCTTCCAGCTACATCACGCAGTATTAATATTGAAGAAACATGAAAACATAAAAAATTAAACATTAAAGGAGTATATCCTCCAAGTCAGGCGGTGGTGGTGCACACCTTCAATTCCAGCACTCTGCAGACAGAGGCAGGAGAATCTCTGGGAGTTCGAGGCCAGCCTGGTCTATGGAACAATTTCCAGGACAGTCAAGGCTACACAGAGAAACCCTGTCTTGAAAAACAAAACAAAGAAGAAAAAGAAAACAAAAACCAAGAAGCCCAGCAATAATCACTATTCTGGGTCCTCTGCTCCTTCTAAAAGTTCTCCATTCTGAGCACTTTCAGTTAACTATGAACCATGTTTTCCTGGGATCTTGCACATCTGGTCATCTTTTATTAGCAGGCAGGCATTCATGTGAGCATGTGTGCATGTGTGTGTGCCTGTGCTTGCGGTGAGTGTGGGAATGCACGTGTGAGCGCATGTGCACATGTGTGTGCCTGTGCATGCGGTGAGTGTGGGAGTACATGTGTGAGCGTGTGTGCACGTGTGTGTGCCTGTGCATGCGGTGAGTGTGGGAGTGCATGTGTGAGCATGTGTGCATGTGTGTGTGCCTGTGCATGGGGTGATGTGGGAGTGCATGTGTGAGTGTGTGTGTGAATCACCAGAGAGCACCCTGGTGTTGTTCCTCAAGGGCCATCCAATTTGTTTCTCTTTGAGGCAGTGAGGGACTGAGCTAGTTGGCGGGCAGCCCCAGAGATCCACATGTCCCGGTTCCCCAATACCAGAATTACAAGTGGACGCCGCCATACTCGGCTTTTTATTTATTTATTTTTCTGGAGGTTGACTGTCCTTACACTTCTGTGGAAAAGCTGGGCGGTGGCCTTTAATCCCAGCACTCAAGAGGCAGAAGCAGGTGGATCTCTGTGAGTTCGAGGCCAGCCTGGTCTAGAAGAGCTAGTTCCAGGACAGGAACCAAAAAGCTACGGAGAAACCCTGTCTTGAAAATCAAAACAAACAAACAAACAAACAAACAAACAAAAACAAAAAACAACACTTCTGTGGAAAATACTTCACCAAATGAACCATCTCTCCAGCTCAGGCACTTTTAACTCTACCTCTCTGGTTATTGAGGATAATTCTCTCTCACTTTTTTCTTCTTCCTGCCTTCCTTCCTTTTTTCTTTTCTCTTTCTTTCTTTCTTTCTTTCTTTCTTTCTTTCTTTCTTTCTTTCTTTCTTTCTTTTTTTGAGACAGGGTTTCTCTGTGGTTTTGGAGCCTGTCCTGGAACTAATTCTTGTAGACCAGGCTGGACTCGAACTCACAGAGATCCGCCTCCTTTCTTTTTCTTTACACTTCGTAGCTCACACAGTAGTGCAGTGCAGGCTGGTCCCAAATCCTCTGTCCTCAGACTTCAGCTTTCTCAGTACTGGGATTACAGATCCATGCTACCATTATTAATATTGCATTTATTATTAATATTACATTTAGTGTGTGTGTGCATGTATGTGCATGTGTGTGTGAGCGTGTGTATGCATGTGTGCGTGTGTATGTGTATTCAAGCCATGCATGAATGTGGATGTTAGAGGACAATGTCTGGGAGTTGGATCTCTCCTTCCATCACGTGGGTTACAGAGTCTGAGCTCAGCTTGCCAGTCTGGATAGCGAGCGCCTTTGCCTGTTGAGCCACCCCACCCCTTATAAATACCTCTTCTTCAGATAAATCTTGCATTTAATTTATGATGCAGTTCTGTTACTGGGAAACAGCTTAAGTCTTTCTTTATATTTATTTATTTTATTGTATGAGTGTTTTGCCTGCACATATGTGCATCACCTACTTCTCTGGTTCCCACGGAGGGCAGAAGCTTGTGGTGCATTTCTTATTTTCTTTTTCACGACCAGGTTTCCCTGTGTAGCCCTGGCTGGCCTGGAAGTCATTATGTAGACCAGTCTGGTCTTTAATTCACAGAGATCCCCCTCCTCTGTCTGTAATTAACGGGCTGTAATTAATGGCATCCACCACTACACCCAGTTTGATTTTTTTTTAAAGAGAAATTTACCAAACCCTTTTAAATGCAAAATTCCATGGTACTAAATACACTTATAAGCCAGAAATAGGAGCAAACACTTGTAAGCCCAGTAGAGAGATCCCAAATTCAAGTCCAATCAGGACTACATAGAACAACCTGGTCTCAAAAGGTAAACATTGTAAATAAATATACACATTTACAGGACCAGCACAATAGTGGGAAAAGGCGCTTGCTGCCACGTCTGAGGGCCTGAGTTTGATCCCAAGATCTGCACTGTAGAAGATGAGAGGTGATTCCTGGAAGTTGTCCTCTGAGTTGTCCTCAGTGCACCATAGCAGGACAGGCACACGTTAGATGTACGGTCTATGTGCTGTGTACTACACACATTTACAATGTTGCACACGTTAGATGTACGGTCTATGTGCTGTGTACTACACACATTTACAATGTTGCACACGTTAGATGTACAGTCTATGTGCTGTGTACTACACACATTTACAATGTTGCACACGTTAGATGTACAGTCTATGTGCTGTGTACTACACACATTTACAATGTTGCCCTGACATCCTCACTGTCCATTCAGAAGCCTTTTTGCTTGTTTGGGTTTTGTTTTTTTTTTTTCAAGTCAGGGTTTGTCTGTGTAGCCCTAGCTGTGCTGGAACTCACAGAGATCCACCTGCCTCTGACTCCCAAATTCTGGGATTAAAGGCATATGCCACCACTGCCTGGCTCAGGAGCCTTTTTATATTTATTTATTTATTGGTTTTTCGAGACAGGGTTTCTCTGTGGCTTTGGAGCCTGTCTTGGAACTAGCTCTGTAGACCAGGCTGGTCTCGAACTCACAGAGATCTGCCTGCCTCTGCCTCCCGAGTGCTGGGATTAAAGGCGTGTGCCACCATCGCCCGGCTAGGAGCATTTTTAATAAACTCGATTCCACAGTAATTAAAACATAACCCCCTGGAAGTTGGAGAGACGGTTCAGAGGTTAAGAGCACTCAATGCTTTTCCAGAGGTCCTGAGTTCAAGTCCCAGCACCCACATAGTGTCTCACAACCATCTACAGTGGGATCTGGTACCCTCTTCTGACCTACAGGCATACATGCAGGCAGAACACTGTATACACAATAAATATATAAATAAATAGAAGGCATAGCCACCTGGTTATGCTTCCTACTCTTTTCTGATTACTTTTGTTCTACTTTATGTCTCTGAACTAGGTGTCTAATATAAGTGGAATTTATGATATTTGACTTTTTCATTTTGTCTCATTTTTTTACTTCTAAGAGTGTTTTGCCTTCGTATATGTTTGTGTACCATCAGCACGCAGTGCCCACAGAGGCCGGGAGAGGACACTAGATCCCCTGGCACTGGAGTTCAGGATGGTTGTGAGCTGCCAAGTGGGTGTGAGGAATCAAAAAATCCCAGGTCTCTAGAGAAGTATCCAGTGCTCTTCACCTCCGAGTCGTCTCTGTGTCTGACCTATTTTATGTAACAAAATGTTGGAGTCCACCCATGTTAGATCAGAATTCTATTCTCTTTTAAGACTGAAAAAATAGGGGCTGGAGAGATGGCTCAGAGGTTAAGAGCATTGCCTGCTCTTCCAAAGGTCCTGAGTTCAATTCCCAGCAACCACATGGTGGCTCACAACCATCTGTAAAGAGGTCTGGCGCCCTCTTCTGGCCTTCAGGCATACACACAGACAGAATATTGTATAATAAATAAATAAATATTAAAAAAAAAAGACTGAAAAAATACCCATTATATGCACACTCCTTATTCGATCAGTTAGTAGGTACACCTGCTGATAGACATGTAAGTGGGTTTTTCCTTTTGGCTGCTCTGAGTGACCAGCCAGTTCCGTTTTCAATTTTTCAGCCAAGTGTAGTGGTGCACACCTTTAATCCCAGCATGGGAGGCAGGGGCAGGTGGATCTCTGCGAGTTTGAGGCCAGCCTGGTTTATACAGAGAGTTCCGGAACAAGTAGGGCTACAAACAGAGACCCTGTCTCAAAAAAAGAGTGAGGGAACTAAAACTTTCTATTTCTGTTCCAGAGGCCTAAGTGTCACTACTGGTCAGTCAGGCAACAATGACCACAGTGGCACATTTTAGCCTAAGGAACACTCACCAGGAAGTGTTTATGGATTTACACCTATTGTCTCCATTTCACAGAAAAGCACCTAAGTTAATAAATAGCGGAGCTGGATTTCCCTCCCCATGCTCTTTGTCTCCAGAGCCTGAGCTCCTAACCTGACTCATGGATGTAATTAGCTTGAAGGGGTTTGGCTTCTTTAATTAATTAATTAATGGTTGAATGGGCAAGTGTGGGCGTTCCTGTGCTACTGTACACATGGAGAGGACTAATAACACCTCAGATATCACTCAACTTCCGCCTTGTTTAAGGCGTGTTTCTCTCTCTCTGTATATGTAGACATATGTTTAAGGCGTGTTTCTCTCTCTCTCTGTATATGTAGACATAGATATCCTTAGGACACAAATAAGTCAAGATTAAGAAATGTTATTTAAAAATAATTTTTAAAGATTTAGTTTTATTATTTCTCTTTGTGTGTACTGTATGAACTGGACATGCAGGATCCACAAAGAAGTGACTGCTGGGGGGCTGGAGAGCTGGCTCAGAGGTTAAGAGCATTGCCTGCTCTTCCAAAGGTCCTGAGTTCAATTCCCAGCAACCACATGGTGGCTCACAACCATCTGTAATGAGATCTGTTGCCCTCTTCTGGCCTGCAGGAATACATACAGACAGAATATTGTATACATAATAAATAAATATATATATAAAAAAGAAGTGACTGCTGAACTTGCCTAAAGGCGAGACGATCCTTCGGGGTTCCTGCTTCATGAAAGAGACTGCCAGTATTTTTCTGCAGGACACAGAAGAAAGTGACTGACAAACTGCCAATATAGACGGAACTGTCTTTGAAATTTCCTGCTTCATGGAAAAGTGTGGGCCTGTAGGCTGAAGACTGGATGCCCCAACGTTACAGAAGAACTTTGGGTGACTGTCTAAGCAGTGAGATGTCTCTGTCAATTCTAGAGTTTTGAAAGTTGTTTACAATGTACTTCCTGCTTACTTATTTAATATTATATCCTCCTGCGGTCTTTGATGGAGTTGAAGAATAGATAGTTATAATTATAGTTTTCCTTAGTTATGATAAAAGATAAAGTAGATATAAATATTGTAACTGTAATTCTTGGTTGATACCTGTCTTGTTGTATGTAATTTTTCTGTATTAAAGTTAAAACCTTCCTTTTTATTTAAACAGAAAGGGAGGGGTGATGTGGGATTCCCCTCTGTATGCTGTGAATACCATTGGTTAATAAAGAAATTTGCCTTGGCCTGTGACAGGATAGAGTTAGGCAGGAAAAACTAAACTGAATGCTGGGAGAAAGAAGGCAGAGTCAATAAGAAGCCATGTAGCCCCACCAGAGACAGACACTGGATGGAACCTTGCTGGTAATCCACAGCCATGTGGTGATACACAAAATAATGGAAATGGATTAAATTAAGATGTAAGAGCTAGCTGGGCGATGGTGGCACATGCCTTTAATCCCAGCACTCGGGAGGCAGAGGCAGGCGGATCTCTGTGAATTCGAGACCAGCCTGGTCTACAAGAGCTAGTGTTCCAGGACAGGCTCCAAAACCACAGAGAAACCCTGTCTCGAAAAAAAAAAAAAAAAACCTAAAAAGAAAAGAAGTTAGTGCTAATAGGCCAAGCCGTGATTTAATTAATACAGTTTCTGTGTGGTTATTTCAGGCCTACGTGGCTGAGAACAAACAGGCAGGCTCTTACAACAGTGTACAGTCTGTGAGTCCATTTGTGTGTGTTGCACAAGTGACTTCAGAGTCCAGAGAGGATGTCGAGTCCCTCTGAGGTGCTACCAGCATTTGTAAGCTGTCAGATGTGGGTGCTGGGAACCTAATGTGGGTCCCCTGGAAGAGCAACAAGTGCTTTTAACTGCTGAGTCATTTCTCCGGTCCTATAAAGATAAATTTTATCCAGGCGGCACACATCTTTAATCCCAGTGCTCGGGAGGCAGAGGCTGGCAGATCTCTGAATTCGAGGCCAGCCTGGTCTACACAGAGTTCCGAGACAGCCAGGAATACACAGAGAAACCCTGTTGAAAAACAAAACAACAACAAAACCATAAAAATAAATATCTAAGGAATTAAATAAGAATGATTGTTGAGATTCTGGAATATATCAATAGTTCTCCCAAAATGGGAGAAAAGGAATATTGAAATAGAAAAAAATAACTAAAACCTAGAAGTAGATGGCTGTGTTCTCTCTCTGTCGCTGGTCCTCTGATGGCCTCTGTGGTGGCCCTCTACAGGACGCTAAAAAGCTCTGTCTCTCCATTTATGAGTCCCACGAGAGTCACAGGACAGGGACGACGTCCCAATACCCAGTGTACTGCCAGGGCCTGGTATATATCCTGTTCTCCCTAGAATCTGAGCACAGGCTCAAGCTCTGGTTCTTTCTTTAACTTTTATTTATTTATTTTATGTGTATTCATGCTTTGCTGGCTATATGCCCGTGCACCACACTTGTGAGTTAACAGCAGTTATGAGCCTCCATTGTGGGCACCAAGAATTGAACCCGAACTCTCAGGGAGAGCATTCAGTACTCTGAACTGCTAAGCCAGCTCTCCAGCCCCTTGAGCTGATTCTTAAATTGCATCTGGTTCCCACAGTTTCTTCTGCCCTTGGTGCCTAGACAAATGTCATGCAGCCCAGAGTGGATTATTTCAACAATGGGGAGTGAGTGTGGATTATCTGCCTAATGGAGTATCACGAAACCAACACTAATCATGTTTGAATGACAAATAAAGATATGGGCTTTGCTTTTTAAAAAATTTCCTTATTTACTGAATAATTAAATACTTCTTTTGTAAAGCAGAAACCAACATTCTCTGCACTCAAGGCTCAGGTCACACGCCGCCTTCTCTGCTGACTTACCCAGATTTCTCCCCCTGGAAGCAGCCTTGCCTTGCGTGGGTTTTCGCAGCATCCAGCTTTCTCCAGTCTCTTACATTTCTGCCATTGCTGTGAGCACTTCACAGGCAAGACTGTGGCCTCCTACGCATCAGCCTCTAAGAGGATGTTCCATGATGTTCAGCCAGACTTGGACTCATTTCCCATAGTACGAGGGAGGACTGGGTGGCGTGACCTTGGCCACAATGAGGCAGGGAGAGAGGTGTTTGCTGGCAGACTGCCTGGGCCCAACCGTAAGCTGTCCCGGTAAGCACAGCTGAGACAGGTTTCATGATTATCATTGTGCACTCAGATGAACAAGGCCATGTTCAGGCATGGGGACATCTGAGGTACGAGAACCTGCCTATGGTTGCTTTGACTAGATCTAGTCTTTGTATTTTTTTGAGACAAGATCTCATATAGCCAGGTTGGTCAAACTTGCTATATAGAAAACAATGGTCTTAGCCGGACGGTGGTGGTGCACGCCTTTAATCCCAGCACTTGGGAGGCAGAGGCAGGCGGATCTCTGTGAGTTCGAGGCCAGCCTGGTCTACAAAGGGAGTTCCAGGACAGGCTCCAAAGCTACAGAGAAACCCTGTCTCAAAAAAACAAAAATAAGGCCGGGCGTTGGTGGCACACGCCTTTAATCCCAGCACTCGGGAGGCAGAGGCAGGCGGATCTCTGTGAGTTCGAGGCCAGCCTGGTCTACAAAGGGAGTTCCAGGACAGGTTCCAAAGCTACAGAGAAACCCTGTCTTGAAAAAAACCAAAAAAAATTGGTCCGGCTGGCAGAACAATAATAAGACCCAGATTAATCACCCTGCCACCCAGCGCCCTGCTGAGAGCACATCAGTAGCCTGGCACTCCAGGCCCGTGTGAGGGTCTCCTGCCACACACCTTGGTACCCCTCACAGAGGAACACCTCAACAGCCCAGCATCCTTAGTTCCTTAACTAGTTCACTTTGACACGGCACTCAGGGTGGGATGAGACACAAATTGAATCCCGCCAGGTCATTATTTCATTGAAGTCGGGATAAAATGATAGGGTTTTGGGGTTTTGTTTTATGTGTATGGGTGTTTTGCTTTCATGTATGTCTGTGCAGTATGCTGTGCCCTCTGAGACCAGAAGAGGGCATCAGATCCCCTGGAACTGGAGTTATAGGAGGTTGTGAGTTGCCATGTAGGTTCTGAGAATGGACCTAGGTTCTCTTGAAGAGAAACCAGTGCTTTTAGTCATTAAGCCAACTCTCCAGCTCTAAAGACAAAATTTGAAAAATTATATTGCTAGCTGAGCGTGGTGGCACATACCTTTAATCCCAACACTCGAGAGGCAGAGGCAGAGGATCTTTGCGATTTCGAGGCCAGCCTGGCCTACAAAGCGAGTTCCAGGTCAATCAGAGCTACACAGTGAGACCCTGTCTTGAAAAAAAATGTAGACCAGGCTGTGGTAGCACACGCCTTTAATCCCAGCTCTTGGGAGGCAGAGGTGGGCAGATCTCTGTGAGTTTGAGGCCAACCAGAGCTACACACAGAGAAATCCTGCCATGAAACCACCCCCCACCCCTACGAAAGAGAGAGAGAGAGAGAGAGAGAGAGAGAGAGAGAGAGAGAGAGAGAGAAAGAGAAAGAGAGAGAGAGAGAGAGAGAAATGTAGTTTGCATGCCTTTGATTCCAGCGGGAGACAGGCATTAGTTCAAGTTTACATAACAAGCTCAAGGACGTCCAGGGCTACAGAGAGACACTAACTCAAAAAAAAATTTTTTTTTGAATATCACCAGAGGAACAGATAGATGTTGTGTGCCTTCACTGTGACACTGAGGAAGGACAATCACTTAGACATTCTCCCAACCATGAATGCATAGCACATTACAGTAACAAAGAAACAGCAGACAGACCCCAAAGGAGAAATTGTCTATTCAAACAAAGGAAAGAAAGTCTATGCCACATTAAAAGATACAAGCAAGAAACCACAAGGTATGCTCCACAGCATTCGTAGACTTGATTTTGTCCTAAAGGGGAGACGCTAATAAAGGTGACTGAGAGCCACTGACGAACAAGGAGAGCTTGAGCCACCTTCTGACCAGTGAGAAGTTCAGGGAAGCGAGCAAGGCGTTAGCAAAAAGCCACTGTATTGTGTGAGTGTAAACAGATGTATGCAACTTACTCTCAGAGTTCAGACTACAAGGTATGAGGACACAGTACAGGTAGACGTCGGGACAAAACGCTTACACTGGGGAGTTCGCCGTCAAACTATGCAGACTTCGTTTGTACCGCTCTCATGACTTTCCGGTAATTCTGAAATTGTTTTCAAATCAAACTTTAACACCAACACGGTCTGCAAGGTCTGTGACATCATCCCCACCGAGGCTCAGTCCAGCCACAAGGACAGCATTGCCGCTTCCCAACACAGTCAGCGCTTCCTCCCTTTGAGGGTCTATTATTGCTTTTACATAAAACTCCCTTCTCCATACTGCAGCCCACACTGGCGCTGTCTTGACACACCCCACCCCTATGTTCTAGGCTTTCACAGCACTCTGAACTCCCCATCTATGTCACAGGTTACAATGTGTGCACTGCGTTTGTTTTTGAGACAGAGGCTTATGCAGCCCAGGTTGGCCTCTAATTTGATAAGTAGCCAAAGTTAACCTTGAACTCCTGATCCTCCTACCTCTACCTCCCAAAAGGCTGGCATTATAGGCGTGTGACACCATGCCAGGTTAAAAGTTGGTATTCAGGGAGAACTGGATGCCAGTCTATCTTCCCCAGTTGCCTGGAGGCTCCCTGAAGCCAGGGTTTGGGTCTGTTCTGCTCACTAGTGTATCTCCTGCACCAGCTAGTGAAGCTGGCACAGCCGTGGGCAACCGAGTAACCAGCTAGGTGATGAGAGGGCAAATCCCACTCTCTAAATTCAGCTCCAGGCTATTGGCAACTCTCAGCCCTGCCCTTAATCCTTGTCCCAAGAGTTTGATCAAGAGGCGCTGACGTTGAAGAAGCCCTGAATTGACTGCCCACTTGCCAAGTGAGCTTGAAACTGAAGGGCCGGGGGGGGGGGGGGGGGGGGTGGGGTTAAGGAATGGGAACTCACGAGGGACGTGTGGAAGGAATGGCGCTGAGTGAGTCGGGAGCCTAGATGCCCAGAAGACAAGGAGCTGAGTGCGACCGTGTTCGGAGAGGCAGTCTGGTGAATGAGAGCACCCTCGTGGGTTAAAGAAAGTCTAAGGGTGGCACCCGGAGGATCCTGACTTACAGGGAAACGAGGAGGAGGAGTGAGGGCAGGAGTCGCTGCTAGGCCAGGAGGGGAGGGCGCTTAGGCAAGGCACTGACTCCTTCCTTGCTCAGGATCAGCGGTGTGATGCTGCTGGGTGCAGGAAGCTCAGTGCAGGTGAAAGGCCTGAATCCTGTCCTAAGAGAGCATGCGCGAGCATGGCACGCCCGTCTCTGATCTGAGGGTTTACTGTGTGAAGCTACTGCCGGGATCGTGAGGAGGGCCTCAGAACTGCTTTGGTCTGCACTCTGCACTCGCGGGAGGAGGCTGCTGGCTTCCAGCCAATGGAAACAGCTCCTAAACGTGCACCCAGTCACCTCTCACCGCTTTCCCACACGGTCCTTTCTGCAATTTCAAGTCCTATTTAAAAACACACTGTGGATGCATCCACGGAACACTGTTCTTCCGTCAAAACCTTTAACCGAGATCTTTGTTTGGCTGGTTTTGGTTTGTTTGTTTATATTTTTCCTGAGGTGCTAGATATGAAATTTATGTCCCTTGCTCGAGCTGGGCAAACACTTCTCTTCTTTAGCCCCTCAGCTAGCATCCTTCTTAAAACTGATCCTGTTTTCTCCCTGTTCCCAAGGGTTATGACATATGCACTGGACTGCCCACTTGATTGGAGCAACCCTCACCCGAGGGAGGGCATGCGCACCCTGTTCTCTGGCTGCCCATAGTGACCCCTCCCCTTCAGCCCGGCCACGCCGTCTGGCCAGAAGCATGCCTGTCCCTCTCCTTGGGCATTCTGACTTCCTATCTCCCCATCTCCAGAGGGAAGACTGGCAAGTTACTGTCACTAGCTTAGACAGTGTCCGCAGCATTCTCTGCCGCCCTTCATCCTCACAACCGGCCCTGTGAGGTAGATACAGTGGGTAACGACTATCCTGGCCCACGTGGATCAAGCATGTACACCCTATGCAGTTCATACGTGATCTCACTTAAACTTACCACAGCCCAATGAATTAGATCCGCGTCCCCATTTTACAGAAGGGAAAAATCCAGTGGTTAGAACTTGCCCCAAGTCAAAGAGGTAGGAAGCCATGAGGCTAGGGGTTGAACAGCAGCCTGCCCGACCCCAGAGCCATGCTGGTAACCTTTCCACAATGTTACCTTACAAAATCAAGAATATTACTTCCTAGATATGAGTCTACCCACTAAACTGAAGCTGGGCAGTAAGTAATTCAGCCAAGGCCTCACAGCCGGGCACAGGCGGAGCTGGGGTGTTCCACTCCATGGAGTTTAGAAGCCTGGGCTTCATAAGGACCAGCACATAAGGACTGTTTCTGTTCAGAATTCCTTGTTGACACTCTTTGGTAAACCTGGGAGGGGTTGTTTTTTTGTTTTGCTTTGTTTTAATCTCAAAACCAATCAGTAAATAAATTGAGGAAAAAAGAGAACATATTGTAACTAGCTGTCCTCTAACAACCAACGCTCAGAGCCCAGAGGAGTCCTGGCTGGGAGGAACCACTGCATCAGGTCAAAGAGCAGGAACGGGAAACACTAACACACGGAGTTTAGGTAGCTATCCTCGGAATCTGGGACCCCATAACTGGGAGTTGCTGCTGCCCGGTCCACTCTTCTGTGACCCTGCTCCTGTTGATGACTCTCACAAGTAAGATAAACATGAATGTGTTCACATGCAAATCCTAAGATGCTCTGAGAAATTATATATTTGTAACTAAGCTTTTGTATCAGCAATTTCAACTCATGATTGTGGCGTACTATAAATCTAACTGGATCTGTAAACATCTTGCTATTCAGATACTACCCAGTGACACACACTGGCAGTTTCCACCTTTTGAATATTTAAGGCTTAGAGCTCTTTTTTGTTTGTTTTTGTGTTTTTGAGACAGGGTTTCTCTGTGTAGCCCCGGCTGTCCTGGAACTAGTAGCTCTGTAGACCAGGCTGGCCTTGAACTTAAAACAACCTGCCTGCCTCTGCCTTCCTCTGCTGAGGACTAAAGTCGTGCGCCCCCGCCATGGCCAGCAAGCTCTTTTAAATTGCTACTGACTGCGAGCATCTTAGTCTTTAAAGTACAGAGAGTTTGAAAGAATACAAAGGATGATTTTTCTGGATCTCCCCAGAATTCCCAGTTTTCATTTCTAATTCCTGAAAATCAGTATCTGTTGGAAATTTGAAAACTTCTGCCCCATTGGAAATTCAGAAGTCTTAACTAATAAATCTTTACTTCTTGAAGTTCCCCAGTCACTCAGTAGGCTAGCACAAGCCACTTTCCGTGGCTTCTGGGAAGCCTCCACACGGGAGTGGGGCCTGGGATGACCTTCCTGCAGCATTAGGTCACCCGGGGACCCGGGGGCTGAGCTGGAACTCCAGGCCTTGCCATATATTTCTATAGCATCTCCATTACGGACACAAAATTCTTTCCTCCCACAGGACATCTGCTCTTTTTATTATTTAAAAAAAAAATGTCCTGAGTTGGGTGTAGTGTTATGCACCTTGAATCCCAGCACTCAGGAGGCAGAGGCAGGGGGATCTCTGTGAGTTCAAGGCCAGCCTGGTTTAGTGAGTTCCAGGCTGGCAAAGGCTGCATAGTGAGACAGAAAAAAATAAATAAATAAAAAATATTTTTTAAAATGTTAAAAGTCCTATAGAATTTTCCACTGAGAAAAACGGATGCTCCATAAATGAATGCCTTAAACTCACAGCTTCAGCCCCACAGCAAGCCCAGCGTGAGAAGTGGTGTACCAGCTGGGCCTGGGGGTCAGGCAGGGAGCTGTCGGAATGCTGGCTCTGCCACAGGCAGGCTGGTGACTTAGGGCAAGCTCTTCAACTGCCTGGCTATGTAGTTTCCGTATCTGTAAAATGTAAAAGTAACAGGATCTATGACACTGGAATATTGTACTAAATACTTCCCACAAACTGCAGTCTGTAGTAGAGGAAGCCCTCAACAAGTGGGAGACATTTCCTGGCACGGCAGGCCCACTAGGTTGTTAAGTCAGGAGGCGAGAGGTTGATAGAAGCCCTTGGAGCCACTCAGATGGCTCATTCGTCATGGGTTTCTCAAAACGGGTCCTTTCCAGGTAGGTTTGGCAGGCTCAGGGCTGGACCACAAGTTTCCACCCATCCCTGGACTTGAGTCCTCCAGCAGGAGGTGGTGGCCTGGTCTGAGAGGTCACTAGATTGCTCATGTGCGCCCCTTGCCTCACAGGCAAGGTTGGCATGTGTCTTCTTGGCAGGCCTAGCGTCCACAGGCCTGTGAGGGAGGGGAGGCTGCCGGGTGCTTGCTGGAGTGGTACGTCTATACACGGGTATGCTCCCACACACGCATGGATTTGGACACCATTTGCAGACTCTGCAAACTAGCACCTAGCACCTACTGCCCAATGCTTCAGACACTGCTGGCTGCTCACCAGAGTAGATCCTGTGGTTCCGAAGGTCGAATGTGCCACCTTGGGGGCCATGCCTGGCCCTTTGGCAGATGACTGCCCCGGTGCTTGAAGAGGTGGCCAAGTCGACCCGGGGTCCATCCTTTTGTATACTCATGTTGCTTCTAGGCATCACCCAGAGGCGTCCTTATGCGCGCCTTGTCTGTGACCTGCCCCAAGCCCCACAGTTTGGGACCCACAACAAGCAAGATGGATCCAGATTTAGGGTTAGGGACAAGCAGAGGGCTGGCTGCCTACCTCCAAGTGCACACAGCAGGCATCCACCTCTGAAGCTCTCTCCACCCTGAAGCAGTGTGAGGAGGTGAGTGGATCTTGGGGCAGCTAAAGAAGACCTAAGGGCCTCACCTTGAGGGTTGGGCCCCCTCATCTCCCCTTCCCCTGTGGGATCGTCCTGGGCGCCCTCTGGGCCTTGCTCCCACCTCCCGGAGCTCTGGTGTCTGGCACTGTGGAAGCAGACCGGACGTTTGTCCGGAGGCCTCTCCTGGGCAGAAGCCTCCTGAGAGGCTCTGTTTTCAAGCCTTTCTCTTGGAGGGCTCTCCTGGTCATCCTCACTCCAGAGTCCTGCAAGGAGAGAAGAAAACACCGATAGTCGCTCTTCTCCTTATCCTGCACAAAGCTGGAAAGACAATAGGAGAACTAACAGAGAAAGCAGAGAGAGAATACTGCAAACAGCTGGAGCCTCTGTGTGTGTGTGCATGTTTGTGTGTGTGTGTGTGCATGTTAGTGTGTGTGTGTGCGCATGTCCGTGTATGTGCATGTTCGTGTGTGTGTGCATGTTTGTGTGTGTGCATGTTCACGTGTGTGTGTACATGTTCGTGTGTGTGTGCATGTTTGTGTGTGTGTGCATGTTCATGTGTGTACGCACATGTTTGTGTATGCAGGCGCATGAGGAGGCCAAGGTGGACCCTTGGGTGTCTTCTTCAATCACCCTATACCTTATTTTTGAAACAGGATCTCTCACTGAACCTGCAGCCCCCAGACCGGGTTAGTCTGGCTCCAGTAAGTCCCTGGCTCCACCTGTCCCCACCTCCTCAGCACTTACATACAAACCTGCACCAACAACTTCCACAACAGGCGTGGTGGCGCACGCCTTTAATCCCAGCACTTGGGGCGCAGAGGCAGGCGGATCTCTGTGAGTTCAAGGCCAGCCTGGTCTACAGAGTGAGTTCCAGAACAGCCAAGCTACGCTGAGAGTTCCTGTCTCAAAAATAAAGCAAACATAATAATAATAATAAAAAAAATCTTACTTATTTGTTTTGTGTGAATGGAGGGGAGTGAAGGCATATGTGTGAAAGCCAGAGGACAATGAGATGAAGGGTGTCTCCTCCCATCACAAGAATCCCAGGGCACCCTACCAAATAAACCTAAGTTCTCTATTCTGACAGAAGACAGAAGTGGAAGGACAGCCTAGTTAGAGAGGTGAAGGAGCGGTTTCTGCAATCAGACACTCTGGGCTGAGTCTTAGGCCCAGTACTTCTCGCTCTGCAGTCCTGGACAACGGCACACATTTGTCCAGTCTCAGCTTGCCCAGCCGTAAGACGGGAGGAATGGAAGCAGCTGCAGGGTGGAGGGCGAGTCCACAGATCTTCAGGAAGGCAGAGAGAGGTTACCTTAAAACATTTTCCACCCGTCAGCCTTGGCTGTCCTATTCCCTCCCCTCAACCAACACCACTAATACTATCTATCAGACGTCAACAGGAGCCGAGAGCGGGTAGCTGATTCAGTTCCTTGAGACAGAAAAAATACAGATGGGTCTGCAGCATCCTGCTGACACAGAAAGCGGAAGCATTTCTAGGATGCTCGGTGCAACTACACAAAGATAAAGATGGTCATTAATTATGGTCACTGTCCAAGCTGTAACAACTCGAGAACCCTACAGTTCTCAACCTGGGAAGCTTAAAAAAATTACTGAGCTCCAAATCCTGAAAGAACAGTCCTGGGTTCAATGAGGGACCTCATTCACAACACTTTAAGAGCATCCGGGGCCGAGGATGTCGCCCATGGCAGAGGGCTTGTCTGGCACACTGAGGCTCAGTTCCATCCCCAGCCCTGCCAGAAAAAGAAAGAACTAAAGTTCAATAAGAAAATCAAACACCCTAATTAAAAATGGCAAAAGGCGGGGCTGGAGAGATGACTCAGTGGTTAAGAACACTGAGTGCTCTTCCAGAGGACCCGGGTTCAATTCCCAGGACCCACTTGACAGCTCATGTCTGTCTGTAACTCCAGTTCCAGAGGACCCGACACCCATGGCAAAACAATCACCACACATAGCAAAAATAAACTTTAAAAAAAATGGCAAAAGGCGTATACGATGTCCTCAAAAGCATAGGAGGCCAGTCATAGTGGCACACGCCTTTGATCCCAGCACTCAGAAGGAAGAAGTAGGCAGGTCTTTGTGAGCTCGAGAACAGCCTGGTTTACAGAGCTAGTTCCAGGACAGCTGGGGCTACAGAGAAACCCTGTCTTGAAAAAACAACAACAAAAACAAAAAACAAAAACAAAAAAACAACACTCAAAAAGAAAAAAATTATAAATTTAAAAAATCTTTTCAAATTATGATATGAGATATGACTTGGTGTCTGTGAATCACTAACTAGTAAAGTTCAGTGGTAAGTTCACAGGATTCCATATGCTATATCACCTTTGTGTGTTTGAAGTTTTGTCTTTAGGATAGGTCTTATATATTCCAGGCTGACCATAATACACTACGTAGCTAAAGATGACCTTGAACTCCTGATGGCTCTTACCTCCCAAGTGCTGGACTGAGGAGCATGCCCTACCTCTTGAGGTTACAAAGCTTTTTCAAAAAAAAAAAAAAAAAAAAGCCGGGCGGTGGTGGCGCACGCCTTTAATCCCAGCACTTGGGAGGCAGAGGCAGGCGGATCTCTGTGAGTTCGAGACCAGCCTGGTCTACAAGAGCTAGTTCCAGGACAGGCTCCAAAACCACAGAGAAACCCTGTCTCGAAAAACAAAACAAACAAACAAACAAACAAAAAAAAAAGCCTCTGCCTTCTAGAATTAAAGGTATATGCTGCCATGCCCAGTTTCTAAAACTTGCAAAATATTTTCGTGTGTGCCTGTGGGGGCCCGAAGAGGGTGTAGGATCCCTCGGAACTGGAATCACAGGCTTGTGAAGCACCTTACGTGGGTGCTGTGAACCAAACTCAGGTCCTCTTGCAGACCAGCACGCTCAACCATTGAGTTAACGTTCTGGCCTCACAAGACAGTTGTTTAAAAAGCATACAAAATAGTTTAGAACACATGTTGCTCTTGCAGAGGACCTGGGGTTCAACACCCAGCACCTGCATGGTGGCTCACAGTCATCTGTAACTCCAGTTCCAGGAGACCCCACCTGCTCTGGTATCTGTGCACATCAGGAATGAACACGGTGCGCTTATTGTATATTTGAACAAAACATCCATACATATGAATAAATAAATCTTTTAAAAAACATACAAAATAGGCTAGGCATGGTGGCACACGCCTTTAATCATAGCTCTCTGAGAAGCAGGCACAGGTGGATCTTTGCAGTTCCAGATCAGTCAAGGCCACAGAGTGAGATCACCTCTCAAGATGAGAAAACATTATAGATCCGTGCACACCAACTGAGGAGCCGGCGGAGGTCTCTAGAGACTGTAACAGATGTGTTCTGTGCTGGGTCTTCCTCCGTATTTTCTTCTTCTGTGCTTGTCTGTACCTCAGCTCTATCAAGGTCTGGGGCAAGTGAGCTTCCTCAGTGTTGCAGCAGCATTCTGAGGATGTGCCCCCACCCAGAGAGCTCTGTCCCCTGGGACAAAGCCATTGTCTAAGAATCACCGCAAAGAGAGTTCAAAGGTGTAATTAAGGTGCCATTTTAAATCCTGGCATCAAATTTCTACATCAGGTTTCACGGAGGTGCAGAGGGTCCCCTCCCTGCTGCCCAGCTTACATTGGCCAAAAGTTGCTATGCAGGCTGCCGAGGGGTAAACGCTGCCAAGTCTCACCCAGCACTGAACCCTGCAGGCTACAGTGCCATTCTGCCTAGTAGTGTGTGCCCACTGGCGCCATTGTGGCGTGACTGCAGTGGTAACTGAGCATGTTCTGATCGGCCATTAGGCCTGCTCTGCAGAAGCGGTTCCAAACTGGTCAAAAGCCCATTGCTAGGGCAATCACAGGCGCTGGGGATGGGGCGCACCTGCTAATGTTTTGCTAAATAAATGGACTTGCCATTGCATCTTACAAACTGCACTGTAAATATTTATGTTTATACCCAGACATTTCTGATGCTCTCTTGCTCTTAACTTTGGTCATAGAAGCTTCTGTTTGTAGTAGTGGTAATGGTTAAGGCAGAGACATAACTGGTCAGAGTACAGAATATAAGTTCCTGTGAGGGAGTAGCTGAGAATAAATCATTTATATCAATTTCCATCAAACCTCAAGAACCACTGTGGCGGAGGGGGGGCGGGGTAAACGCAAGCACTCCCTGATGGAGGAAGACCTAGGAAATGCAGGCATCTGGACACGGCATGGATGATGCACACGTGAATGCACACCAGCTGTAGTTACCTGTGCATGATCAAGCCAATAAAATCCTAGCATGGTGCCAGGGGGTGGGGTGTGCTCCAGCATGGTGCCAGGGGGTAGGGTATGCTCCAGCATGGTGCAAAGCACACACCTTTAATCCCAGCACTTGGGAGGGAGGCAGAGGTAGGTGAGGTGGATCTCTGAGCTCCAGGCCAGCCTGGACTACAGAGTGAGTTCCAGAACAGCCAGGGCTACAGAAACCCTGTCTCAAAACCCAGTAAATAAAAAGATAAGTACAATTCCAGCATGGCTGGGGGAAATGGACAAACTATTGGCAGTTCATGGTTGTTAAGGGAGAGAGAGTCATTCTCTGAGGACATGACTGCCAGTGGATGGTCACACCCATGTGTGTATGGGCAGCACTAATTGGATTCGGGGTTGTTAGTAAGAAAATAAATAAGTAAACATGAAGTTGGAGTGTTATGGGTGGGGCACAAAGAGGAGCTGGGGGAGTCGGTGGTGGTGGGTGGGTGGGTGTGACTTATGACCGATACACACTGCATATTTGCATGAAACAGGCATATCCCTTGAGCTCAGGACTTGGGTGCCAACTTAAGCAACATAACAAGACCCTGCCTCAAAAACCAAACAACTGAGGCTAGAGAGATGGCTCAGAAGTTAAGAACATTTTCTTCAGAAACTTGAAGACCAGAGAATGCAATTTTCAAAGGATACACACACACACACACACACACACACACACACAAGCCTGCCTCTGCTTCTGGAGCACTGGGATTAAAGGTGTGCACTCCAGGGGCTGGAGAGATGGCTCAGTGGTTAGGAGCACTGACGGATCTTCCAGAGGACCTGGGTTCAATTCTTAGCACCCACATGGCAACTCAACTCACAGCTGTCTGTAACTCCAGTTCCAAGGGACCCAACACCCTCACCCAGAAACACATGAGGGCAAACCACCAGCGCACATAAAAACAAACAAACAAAAGCCTAGCTTCTGGCAGACCAGTAAACAGCAGAGAAAACATACGCACACCTTCACACAGGAGCTCAGCTGGAGAGAACACAGCTGCCACAGTCCTAAGACTCCCTTTTGTGCAGAGGGAAGTCCAAAGGCCTCCTCCTGACTGACTGAGGAAGCGGTGGTGGCTAGGAAGGAGGAATTACGCTTCTTCACACCTATCTTGCCTTCATTTCTCCCCTAAAAGGGGATTCTATTTCCATTCTGCCCTGTCTTCCCAAGTGCCAAGGTTTGCTAGGGGAGACCCGTGGCCTGTGAGAAATAGATGGTTAAATCACTCATTACCTCTAACAGGGCTGGGGGCACAGGAAGGGGGTGGTTAGGACTTCTTTAGCCTTCCCCCAAAACAACAAGCCAACACCGACTCTCAACACAAGCAGCCTCGGGGAAGCCAGCTAAATTGCTCTCTTTCTGGGACATGGAGGGGAGCTGCACATGCTGGCCGACCTACAGAAAGTGCTCCTTGTTCCCGAAGCTCCATGGGCGAGGCTGCTGGTCCTGCGGTAGGATAATGTCTGCAAATCTGTTCAGTTCTCACTGTCGGGGACTGAACAGAACCTTCCCCTCAGACTCACATGTTGAAGTCCTAACTCCTAGTATTTCAGATAATTTGGATAGAGGGTCTTTAATAATTGACAACTGAATTAAGTCTTTAGGGTCAACTTTAATCCTACATGATTGCTGAGGAAATCTGCACACAGAGTACGCCAAGGAAGACCGTGGGAAGACATGGGAAAACAACTAAGAAGAGAGCCTCTGAAGAAACCAACCTGCTCAGACCTTTCTTAGATGTCTACTCTTCAGAGCTGTGCAGGGCACTTCAGACGGAAGCCCTGTGAGGCCTCTGGGTTGGCACCGTGAGCTCCAACAGTACTAGGTATAGCCGGTTGGCCTCTAGGCTCTCCAGATGGTTTCAGTTGAGTATGGCATGAAGGCCATGGGACTCAGTACAGCTATGAGCAGCATAACTAAAGAGAGCATTGCCTTGGGGTAGAAAAGCTAGTCCTTTCCAAACTCCATGGAGGAGGCTCCAATAAACGACTTTCTAATGCTAACCAACATGTTGGAATCATATATAAATAGGTTTGTTGGCAGATATTCATTTGTTAGCAGACATAACAAGAGAAAACACTGCCAACTTTAGATCTAACTTTGGCTGTAAGAATCCTCTAGAACATTTCACAGACGGGACAACCAGCCATACAGGCTTGTACTCGCTAAAGTGTTCTTACACCTTTAGGCAAGTTCCATGTTGGGGTCTTACAGCTCTATATGGTTGACCCCTCCGGTGTTTCATATGGTTATTGGGGCTGTGCCATTGGCAAAGGCAGGCAAGCTGCAAAGATGGCGTTCAAAGGCTTCAACTGAAAGAAATGACCTGCTGTGACGGAGCTCAAGAAGTTGCAGGGGTGACTGACATCACACGTGTGAGGTTAAAGACAAAGCTCTTGAAGGAGAGCTCAGCCGAGCTGGTGAAATAACTAAAGGAATGTTATGGGATATTGTATCACACTGGTGATTGTGACTTTGTTGCCGATTTACCTTACCTGCCAAAACACCTAATTGGTTTAATAAGAGCTGAATGGCCAATAGCTAGGCAGGAGAGCAGAGGCGGGACTTCTGGGCAGAGATAGGAATTCTGGGATGAAGAGAGGCAGAGACGCCAGCAGGACACGGAGGAAGTCAGACATACAATATGGAGGAGAGGTAACAAGCCACACGGCAGAATGTAGATGACTAGAAACAGGTTAATTTAAGTTATAAGAGCCAGTTGGGGAACAGCCTAAGCTAAAGGCCGAGCATTCATAATTAACAAAAAGTCTCTGTGTCGTTATATGGGAGCTGGTGGTCCCAAAAGGAAGTCTGACAACAAAGGAAGACACACATCGCCTCTAAAGCTGTAAGGAAGGAGGCAGAGAAATGTGCTAAAAAATCTGTGACGGAAGATGAAAGAGGTGATGACATTTTCAGCATCTACCTTTACCATTCTGCGGCCGCCCCTCATAACAGTTTCGTACCATGAATTACACATCCCCGCTAACCAATTTTTTAAATGTTTATCTTATAAACAACAACAAAAATAAGTTTCTGCTATAGAAGCCACTAAACTGTGTGGTACTTTGTCCTAACAGCCCTACCAGAGTGAGATGTTAGTCCACTGGAAATGACAAGACTGTCCTGAGCCACCTGCCTGTGTTGAAACAACCTCATTTCCTATTCTGGCTACTAAGAAGCAATAAAGTAAGGAAAAAAATAAAAGTCAGGGCCAGAGAGATGGTTCAATGGGCAAAGGTGCTTGCCACTAAGCCTATGGACCTGAGTTCAATCCTGGGACCCACACAGCGGATGGAGAGAAACACCTCTTTTAAGCTGTCCTCTGATCTTCATACAACGATGTGGTAAACACACGCGCACACAATCGTAATTTTTTTTTTAAAAAAAAATGTAACAGACTTTTGTGGTTGAGTTTTTGATGCTGTGACAAAATTCCTGAGAAAGACAACTTAGAAGAAAGGCTTAGCTGGGCGGTGGTGTCACAGTCCTTTAATGCCACCACTGAGGAGGCAGAGGCAGGGGGATCTCTGAGTTTGAGGCCAGCCTGGTCTACAGAGCGAGTTCCACTACAGCCAGAGCCACACAGAGAAATGCTGCCTTAATGAAGATGAGGATGAGGAGGAAGAAACAGTGTTTATTGTCTCACAGTCTCAGAGGCTCCAGTCCACAGTCACTGTTACTATTGTTTCTGGATTTGTCTTGAGGCAGAGTGACATTGAAGGGTACACGGTACGGAGGCACAGACCTGCTAACCTCATCTCATGGTGGGCAGGGAACAGAAAAGATAACCTCTGACGGTCAGTGACTCGGCCTTCCAGCTGAACCCACTCCAGAGTCCACTCCAAAGCGGGGCGCGTCTCCAGGCCAGGCTAGAATACACAGCGGACACTTCGTACACAGATGACAAGGGCTGTGACACACAGGGGCTGCTTCTGTGCTCTGGTTAGAGTCCCTCACAGCTCATGGTTTGAGTAATTGGTCCCTAGCCAGCGGCACGGATCCTTTGGACATGAGGTCTGGTTGGCTATCACAGGCCTCCAAAGACAAGCCTTCAGGCCTCCAGCCTAGCTCTGCTTGCTTGCTTGCTTCCTTCCTTCCTTTCCTTTCTTTCTCTCTCTTTCTTTGGTTCTCTCTCTCTCTCCCTCTCTCTCCCACTCCCTCCCTCCCTCTTTCTTTCTTTTTAGGTTTTTTTTTTAAAATTTATTTATTTATTTATTTATTTATTTATTTATTATGTATACAACATTCTGCCTCGATGTATGCCTGCACGCCAGAGGAGGGTGCTAGATCTCAATACAGATGGTTGTGAGCCACCATGTGGTTGCTGGGAATTGAACTCAGGACCTCTGGAAGAGCAGCCAGTGCTCTTAACCTCTGAGCCATCTCTCCAGCCCCCTCTTTTTAGGTTTATTGAGACAGGGCTTCTCTGTAGCTTTGGAGCCTGTCCTGTGGAACTCACTCTGTAAACCAGGCTGGCTTCGAACTCAGAGATCTGCCTGCCTCTGCCTCCCGAGCACTGGGATTAAACTGGGGTTAAAGGTGTGCAGCGCCACTGCCCGGCTAGCTCTGCTTTCCTGACCTACGGAGATGTGAAAAGCCTTTGCTGCAAGCATCTCCTGCCATCAGCTTTGCCACACTGGCCACCAGGTCGGACTGAAACCGTGAGCGGGGACAATGCCTCCCTAAGCTGCTTCTGTTGGTACTGTTTCAGCGACCAGCAACAAGGAAGTAGCAAAAGACCAAGCCGATCTAGGGCGGTAATGGCTCCAGCTGGCATTAAGTTAAAGGCTATCATTATAAAATGGGCTTGGGGTGGGTGCTGTAGAGATGGCTCAGTGGTTATGAGCTCTTACTCCTATTCCAGAGGACCTGGGTTTGGTTCCCAGCTCCTATATAGTGGCTCACAACTGCCTGTAACTCCAATTCCAAGAGACCCAAGACCCTCTTCTGGCCACCAAAGGCACAAGGCACACACATAACGACAAAAAGTTCATATACATAAAATGAAATACATGAATATTTTTAAAGGAGAGAGCACTGGAGAGATGGCTCAGCAGTTAAGAGCACTGGCTGCTCTTTCAGGGGAACTGAGTTCCATTCCCAACACCCACATGGTCACTCACAACCATCTGTAACTCTAACTCCAGGGAGCCTGGCCCCTTCTTCTCGTATCCACAAGAAAGGGGTACACAGACATACATGCAGGTACAACAGTCATATACATAAAATCAAACGATAATTTTAAAAACTCTTGAATTGGTAACATGCATACAATCAATCCCAGCACTGGGAGGAAGAGGCAGGAGGATCTCTGTGAGTTCAAGTCCAGCCTGGTCTATAGAGTGAGTTCCAGACCAACCAGAGATACACAGTGAGACTCTGTCTCAAAAATAAATACATAAATGAATAAATCTTTGGACTCTGAGATGAGTCCTTCCACTAGCCTGTCTAGAGGCAAGCACCGTCGTTTGCACAGACACTGAGTCTCAACGGGCCAGGTCACAAGTGCCAAACAGAACAGCACAGACTGCAGCAGACTGCAGCGTGGGTTTGCTTTGGAGCCTTGTCAAGCTCTGGTCCCTATGGATAACTCCACTGGTGATATCCAGTATGTTACCTCTGATAGACAAATAGGCCTCCGGGAATCAGGTCTTTTTTTAGGGGGAGTAACCGTGTGAGATGCAGCTTGGCTCTGACATTAGAGGGCTCATTTTCACAAATATGAAAGTGCCTACGCCACAAGTATGAGCCCTGGGATTCTGCAGGGCACAGGTTCCTTTTGTAACCAAGGATGGCTTGAAACCCTTCTTTTGATTGATATACTTTGTATGGAAAAAGGGTCAGGACGCTGGCTTCATACCAAATACCAAGAGCCATACTGATTTGCTCCAAGAAAGATGTACTTGATATGGTGGGTGCAATCGGTGTCATCACCTGATAGAGTTCATGGTCATCTTCAATTATTCTCCAGGATCCGAGTAACTTCTCTCTGGGCCAGACTGATGCATAGATGACAATATGCTCACATTAATTAATCTGTTTTCCTCAGGGACATGATCTTTCATGGATCTTCTAGAAAGAAGTTTCCAAGCCTTTTACTGAACCCTCCCCTGCTCCCACATTGGCTCTCAGTCTGTGGGTTACTTTGTTGCTTATCTTCCAGTACCTTCTTTAAGACTGATCATGGGCTCAGAGCACGACATGAAGCTTGGTCAGCAGAGGGCGCTGGAGGAACACGGTAAGAGGAAGGCTCTGCTCCACCTGGTCCTGGTCCTGCTGAGCTTTCGTTTCTCTTGTCTTTGGTTGCAGTTTGGCTGGGCCTGTAGATGGGGACATCCTGGTGGTCCCCTTCCTTACATGGATGTCAGGAACAAAGAGCGCCCCCTTACCATGCCTCCTCTCCCAACACCCACAATCCAGACCATAGCCTGCATTTGCAAGCACAGATTTCTGGCGCTTGGACATCTCGGCACACATCGCACCTTGACCTGATGCCGCTTTCTCTAGCGCTGAGCTATGGCACAGCAGTCTTTCTCCAGCGCTCGGTTTCTATAGCAACTGTCTCATAAGCACTGGACCACCTGTGTGTCTTGCAGCTTCTCCCAGTCTTGTATCTCACTGAGAATGTGTGGCTGGTGCCTGAGTCCTGTACTGACATGTCTTTTGAAAGTCTTTGATCCCTTCCAGCAGGGCTGGGAAAGACACGCAGGCATTCCTCAAGCAGGTCACATGGGATGTCAGTCTGGCTTTGTTAGAGCCCAGCAAAGCACGCTTGCCACAGTCCTCGATTCCAGGAGCTCCTGACACTGAAGACGACATTCCACTGCTGAGGAACGTGAGTGACTAAACTGTCACATCCTTTCAACACAGCTTTAGGGACAGTGGCCAATCCTGGTATCTGTAACTTACGCACTAGAATTTTTTGGCTCTTTGTGGCCAAATCATTCAAATCATTTATTTATAATTCTTTCGTTTGTTTGAGGCGAGGTCTCACTATTACAGCCCAGATTGGCCTTGAACTTGTGATTTTCCTGCCTCAGTCTTCCAAATGCTGAAAATGTAAGTGTTTGCCATGACACCCCAAAATACTCTGTATGCTAAACTTTCCCATCGCAGTTCTGCTTCCTGTCTTAGTTAGGGTTCCTAGTGCTGTGCAGAGACAGCATGACCATGGCAATTCTTACAAAGGAAAATAATTAATTGGGGTGGCTCACTTACAGTTTCAGAGGTTCCGTCTGCTATCATCCTGACGGGGAGCATGGCATCACACAGGCAGATGTGATGCTGGAGTAGCTGAGAGGCCTACATCTTGTAGGCAACAGGAAGTCAACTGAAACACTGGATTGTATCCTGAGCATAGGATACCTCAAAGCCCACCCCCACAGCAACACACTTCCTCCAACAAGACCACACCCACTCCAACAAAGCCACACCTCCCAAGAGAGCCACTCCTTATGAGATTACGGTGACCAATTATATTCAAGCCACCACACTGATTGACCTTAACTATTCTAACTGATACTGGCAATGGTGGTAAAAAAACAAACCTGGAAAGAAAAGATGTGAGGTTGGGCAGTGATGGCACATGTCTTTAATCCCAGCACTTGGGAGGTGGAGGTAGGTGGATCTCTATGAGTTCAAGGCCAGCCTGGTCTACATAGCAACTTCCAAGACAGGCTCCAAAGCTACAGAGAAATCCTGTCTCAAAAAAAAAAAAAAAAAAAGAAGAGATGGGGGACCCGTTTGGTCACATTTGAGCTTGCACAGGACTAAATTCTTTGCCAATAGAAAATGACACACTAGGAATACCAGCTGATCAAGCCATGACCTACATGAGCTGGGAATTTTGCAGGTGATGAAGGATAGTATGTTGGTGAGATTACCCTGAATTGTCCAAGTGATCCCTTTGAAGCCCAAGGGTCTCTGAAATCAGAGTTAGTTCTGGCTGGGATCAGAGGAGACATGACTTTGGAAAGGCAGATGCAGATGGTGAAGGAACCATGAGCCAAAGAGTGCAGGGAGTCAGTCTCACAAGCCAGAAAGAGCAACGACGGACTTCCTTTTAAGGTCTCCAGAAAGGAATACACACAGACATGACCACACCAACAGAAACCAGGGTGGGACATCTGACCTACAGAGCTGTAACGTGATAAATCTGTTCTTATTTGTTTGACCCTTCTGTCTCACTGCCCAGAGCGAGAGCTGTGACAGCAAGCATGAGCCACCACCACCAGCAGCAGCCGCCATCCGTGCTGTGATAAGCCAATAAATATATAACAGCTTATTACATCGATACAAAATGAATATAACTGGAAAAGGTGATTGTTTGCTTTATTTTGAGACAGGGTTTCTTTGTGTGGCCCTGGAACTCACTTTGTAGGCTGAATTCTAATTCAGAGCTCCTCCTGCCTCTGTCTCCCAAGTGCTGGGATTAAAGGCGTGCACCACCGCCCAGCTCTCTTACTTACAGCCTCTATTTTACCTTCCTTTCTTCTCAGCTTCCGGGTCTCACTTTTAAAAAATGTCTTAGATATTATTTTACATATATGGATGCTCTCCTACATGTATATGCACCACATATGTACTGGGGGCCCTCAGAGGCCAACCCGCTGGGACTTGACTTACAGATGGTTGTGAGCCTTCATGTGGGTCTAGGAACCGAACCCAGATCCTCTGTAGGACGAGCAAGTGCTCGGCACCACTGAGCCATCTCTCCAGACCCCCTGCCACACCTCACCTTGCAATCATGGCAGCATTTTCACTGCCTGTGGCAGCTGACAGTCACAGGGAAAAAGAGGGGCACGCTAGGCTTGAAGGGTGCAGAGGTGTGGCTGCAAATTCAACCCCTGCAGTGACCTGGTGCTGACCTTCCGAGTCCATTGCTATTCTGGGGTTAGTCTGTTTAGTTGGTTTTGAGATAGGGTTGTGTGTAGCCCACCCTGGCTAAAGGTAGGTGTTTCAGCAGACACAGTGCACACCTGTGTCCCAGAATAGGGAGGCCGACACAGGAGGATCACTGTGCCGGACTCTGAGGTCATCCTTGGTAACATAACAAGGCCAAGAGAAAGTGGCCAGAGCAGGAAAAAACTCTGTACCTGCCATCTGCAGATCCCTGCTGACAAAGGGTTTCTCTGTGTAGCTTTGGAGCCTGTCCTGGAACTCGCTCTGTAGACCAGGCTGGCCTCGAACACACAAAGATCTGCCTGCCTCTGCCTCATGAGTGCTGGGATTAAGGGTGTACACCGCCACCACCCAGTGAGCTTTAAAGTTTTTAAATAATTTATTTAATTTTATTTTATATGCACTGGTGTGAGGGTGTCAGACACCCTAGACCTGGGGTTACAGACAGTTATGAGCTGCCATGTGGGCACTGGGAATTGATACTGGGTCCTCTGGAAGAGCAGCCATGTCTCCAGTCCTGAGATTTAAAGATTTTATTTATATATATATATATATATATATATATATATATATATATATATATAATTTATTACGTATACAATATTCTATCTGTGTGTATGCCTGCAGGCCAGAAGAGGGCACCAGACCTCATTACAGATGGTTGTGAGCCACCATATGGTTGCTGGGAACTGAACTCAGGACCTTTGGAAGAGCAGGCAATGCTCTTAACCGCTGAGCCATCTCTCCAGCCCAGATTTAAAGATTTTTAAAGTGTGTGTGGACTCTGGCATTAGACTTGTGCGGCAGCTGCTTCTGCCAAATGAGCCATCTTCATCAGCTCTGTATTTATTTTTTTGAGACATGGTATCCGTACGTAGCCTAGGATAGTCTCAAACTGGTGATCCTCTTACCACACACATAAAAGTTGGGCATGGCAGGGAAGATCTTCTTTCTACCTCAGTGCTTGGAGGAAAGAGAGCAGAACCCTGGAGCTCTCTGGCAACCAACCTAACAAGACTGAGGAGTTCTGGGTCCAGTGGACGCCCTTCTCAAAAAATAACCCGGAGAGGCATATGAAGAAGGATACACCACATACACACACACACACACACACACACACACGCGCGTGCGCGTGCGCGCGCGCGCGCGCGTGCGCACACATGCACTCCCTCTCTCTCACTCACACACACCTTCTCTCTCTGTCTCTCTCTCACACACACTTTCTCTCCCTCAGTCTCTCTCTTGCACACTCTATCTCTGTCTATCTGTCTCTGTCTGTCTGTCCCTCTCTCTCTCACGCACACGCGCACACACACACACACACACACACACACGGACCAGATAACAGTAGCTACTACTATGGGTGTAGTTCACAGGCAGGGTGCTCGCTTGCTTAACATGTCTGAGGTCCTGGGTTCCATCCTCAGCACCGAGGGCGGAGGGCAGCTGGGGCAGGGGATGTAGCTCAGGTGGCCCTGGGTTCCATCCCCAGCACCACTGAAACCAGGAATCCTGAGACATTCTGAAACTCCAGCACTAGGAAGGAGGGGAAGAGTCTGTGAGAAGGAAGGGAAGAAGAAAGCAGGGAGGAAGGAAGTGGAGGAGGAAGGAGCTGACCCAGCCTCCAGAGCAGAGTTAGGAATCCAGGGCTGTGCTTAACAACTCTGCCTCAGGGCCGGGCGGTGGTGGCACACGCCTTTAATCCCAGCACTTGGGAGGCAGAGGCAGGTGGATCTCTGTGAGTTCGAGGGCAGCCTGGTCTACAAGAGCTAGTTCCAGGACAGGCACCAAAACCACAGAGAAACCCTGTCTCAAAAAAAAAAAAAAACCAAAAAACAAAACAAAAAAAACTCTCTCCCTCAGTTCACTGGGCAAGGGAGTGAGAAACCACCACTCCACAAGCCAAACTAACTTTCTCAGGCCCACTTCCTGGACTACAGAAGGGGTATTAGAGGATCAGGTACCTTAACTGAACACCAGCTGTCCTCACCCAGCACAGCCTGGAAAACCAGGGCCCAGCAGGTGGTTTAGGGAGCCACTATAGGGTGTGTGTGTGTCTGATCTGTACCAGTCAAGCTGCAGGGAAACCAAGGCCAGCTGGGGTGAGCTCGCTCACCCTCTGCTTGGGCAGCTGGGCCAGACCTGCCTATGTTTTCTGGTTCCGTAAAGGCTGAGCAGGAAACTGAGCCAGTCCCTCCCTCTATAAACTCAACCCCTCCGAGGAGAGGCAGTCGATGGTTGGTTGATGAATCCATGAGCATCTTCCACCTGCTCCTTCCCAAGTTCTTAAAATTCATGAAAACTCCAACCAGGCTCAATACAGATTTTACAATACGTTTGATTTTACTATTGCATTTCCTAAATAAACTCCCTTGAGTGGGCATACCAGTGCAAGAAATTCAAATATAGCAGTAAACATAACGATGAGACAGCAAGGGACTGGACTAGAATCCCAGAGCTGTGGCGGCTGGGTCTGGAGGATGGTTAGTCCAGTGTAGCCTGGACTACACAGCAAGAGCCTGCCTCACGACGACTGAGTCACAGATCCTCAGGCCTGGAACTTGACTCACAGTATTCCTGACGAAATTCATGCAGATGACCCCAAAATTGAGGAAAAGAACATTGGCTCGTTGGCTCCACATTTTATTGGGGTAGCTAAGATCTAGACAGGCAGTGTGACGTGTCCGAGAAGTACAAGTCAGTCTGATCTAAGAACAACCTCACCCCTGCTCTGCATCCCTAGACCACTCAGGTCTGTTCCACGGGAGCAGAGGACCAGACAGACAACCTCAAAGTCCACAAGTCCACAGCCAAGGGTGAGGGGATGGAAAGGTTATTGTGCTGTCTCTCTTCCGTGGGGATTTAGGGGTAACCAGTCAGTAACACCCCTGCCTTCACAGCCTTACAGACACCCTGCTAACTGATGGCAGGCTTCTGCCAGTTGAAGAGTGTTTGTTTTATTTTTTTTTTGTTTTTTACATATATTGTTCTTTTTTTAATTTTTATTTATTTATTTATTATGCATACAATATTCTGTCTGTGTGTATGCCTGAAGGCCAGAAGAGGGCACCAGACCTCATTACAGATGGTTGTGAGCCACCATGTGGTTGCTGGGAATTGAACTCAGGACCTTTGGAAGAACAGGCAATGCTCTTAACCACTGAGCCATCTCTCCAGCCCCCTTGAAGAGTGTTTGTTTAAGGACACGTCTGACCTGGCCAAGTAACCACAAGATGAAGAACTACTAAACCGTGATGAGCAGGATGACCCTCGGCTAACACTCCATGATCACCTGATCTCTACGGAAAGGACAAAGATGGGCACAACAGTAGCAGCGCATATATGTAGAGAGAGAGACTCACCTGGACTCCGGGTGAGAGACTGGCACATATCTGAGACCTAAAACTTGCTATGAAGCCAAGAATGACTACCCTGCCTGGCTTACATGATGTAAGTCCGGGTATTGAACCCAGGACTTCATGCATGTCAGGCAAACGCTCTATTAGCTGAGATATATCTCTTTTGCCTCTAACCCTGACATCACATGGGAAATGTAACCTGAGAACAAGAAGGACTTCGCCAGTGAAGAAGATGCGCTCGATCTTGTCTGTTTATCCTTAACACATGCATCACTGGCAATCTCCTCTGATGAAATGTGACTATCACCCACACTGTGCCCCGAAGGGCAGATGTGGCCTTCTACTGACAAAGGAAGGAAGAGACCCAGTCACATGGGGAAGTACAGTGGCGTGCTCAGGATCTGACTTGGTCAAGAACCACCCAGTAGGAGGTGCGACCCCAAGGCCTGAAAGGTAAGTGTTTGCTGGAAGGAGGGGATTGGAAGAGCTTTTCAGCCAGAGGCACGGCGGGGGCTCAGTGACAGAAGCCCAGGCAACTTTAATGCTTGTTTTTTTAAATTTTTTTTAAAATTGTGTTCACACACCCCATGCTGGCCTCAAACTCACTGTACAGCTGAGGATGACTCTGAACATCTGACCTTTCTATTGAGATTATAGCTCAGCTTCAGTGTTAAAAGTTAGGAAGAAGTGCTAGGCGGTGGCGCATGCCTTTAATTCCAGCACTTGGGAGGCAGAGGCAGGTGGATCTCTGTGAGTTCGAGGCCAGCCTGGTCTACAGAACTAGTTCCAGAACAGCCAGAGCTACACAGAGAAACCCTGTCTCAAAAAAAAAAAGAAAAAAGAAAAAAAAAAAAGTTAGGTCGAAAATTCCAGGGAGAGGGGCAAGAGAAGTGGGCAGGAGCCACATGCACAGGTCCTTGTCTGCTGTGCTGGAAAACTTCATGGATGAACTCTATAGGTAAAGACAAGGGGCATGGTGCCCGAAGGACCGGAGGACACGGCAGCGCAGGGCCCGAGGGACCAGAGGATGTGGCAGCATGGGGCCCGAGGGACTGGAAGACAGCTATTACCAGAACTGAGTGAGAGGTGAGGCAGATGGGCCAGCAGCCTGAGGCCACACAAGAGACCAACACTAAAGGGGAAGAATTAACAGCCCCAAACTTCATCCACATAGGAGTAGCCAGTATCCCTAGGCTCTTAGTGATAGAGCCTTCTGGGAAGCACACTCTATATTTCAGAATTCCTACTTTCAAGGGCAGTCAGGAGTCCAGATTTTTAATTGTTGTCAACACAGTCAAGATTATATAAACGAAGCAAATCCTATATTCATAGGTCTAAAAGTCAAAGCACTTTAGTATTGCTTTGGGAGCTTTCAGCACGCAAGTCCGAGGCATGGGAGCCCTGAAGGTGTCCAGACAGAGTACTGGTAGACCACTCTGAGGTTTAATAAACATCGATTAGACTGGCAAGATGGCTCAGTAGATAAAGACATCACCTCTAAGCCAGCATTTTTCAACCTGTGGGTCACAACCTCTTTAGGGGTTGTAGAACCCTTTCAAAGGTTGCCTAAGACCACCAGAAAACATAGATATTTATATTAGGATTCATAACAGTAGGAAAATTAAATTACAGTTATAAAATAGCAACAAAAATAATTTTATGGTTGGGGTCACCACAGCACAAACTGCATTAAAGGGTGGCGGCCTTAGGAAAGTGGAGAACACAGCACTAAGCCCGAGGACCCGAGTGCTATCTCCAGAACCCCTGTGGAGGAAGGACACCCCCAAAAGCTGTCGCCTGATCTCCACCTGCATACTGTGGCATTGCACACGCGCGCGCACACACACACACACACACACACACACACGCACACAACACGCGCACACTATTAAACGCAGGGATGGTGATGTCTCAACAAGTGATGTGCTTGCCACCAAACCTGATGACCTGAGTTCTGCCCTGGGTACCCACGTGGTGGAAGGAGAAAACTGTCTCCTTCAGGCTGTCCCTGACCTCCATGGTGTACTGTCCTGGGCACACACATGTCCAGGCTGCCCCCTGACCTCCATGGTGTACTGTCCTGGGTATCCCATGTCCAGGCTGTCCCCTGACCTCCATAGTGTACCGTCCTGGGCACACACATGTCCAGGCTGTCCCCTGACCTCCATGGTGTACTGTCCTGGGTATCCCATGTCCAGGCTGTCCCCTGACCTCCATGGTGTACCGTCCCGGGCACACACATGTCCAGGCTGTCCCCTGACCTCCATGGTGTACCGTCCTGGACACACACATGTCCAGGCTGCCCCCTGACCTCCATGGTGTACCGTCCTGGGCACACACATGTCCAGGCTGCCCCCTGACCTCCACGGTGTACCGTCCTGGGCACACACATGTCCAGGCTGCCCCCTGACCTCCATGGTGTACCATCCTGGGCACACACATGTCCAGGCTGCCCCCTGACCTCCATAGTGTACCGTCCTGGGCACACACATGTCCAGGCTGCCCCCTGACCTCCACTGGCGTCCACAGCACATGTGCACAATACATAAATGTAAAAAGTCCACATCAACTGTAACTGCTAACGTCCCCCAGTCTGAGTGCTAGACATATGCTCGCCCTGCCATGAGGCTGGCCTCACATGAACTCACTTCCCATGTTCTCTTCTCCCTTCAGCTCCAGCAACACCGACCTCGCTGCCAGGCACATCCTCGCTCAGGGTGGTCACACTGGCCGTCCCCTCGGCCCACGACACTATTTCCACAGACTTTCACAAGCTTTAGAGCCTCATCTCCGAGGTCTTCTTCAAACATTGCCCAGCGGTGCCCCTTCTGACCTCTCTATTTAAAACTGCAACTGCTTCTTTCTCCTCTCTCTCTTTCTGCATAAGTTTTCTAAAGTACCCCTACAAGACACAGACAATCCTCCAATCAGCCACAAGCAGCGTATATAACTGTCCCACAAGACTGTACCACCTGAAGACATTATAGGTTTCTCACTTTGTGTTCAGTCTCTACAATGTCACACAGCAATGAAAATGCCCAAGATGCGCTTGTCCAGACGCCTCCTCTTCCTTAGGGGATGATGTGTGTCTCTCTGCTTCCTACCAGGCCCTGCAATGCCCTGGGCAAGCTCCCTGAAGGCAGGATTCTTTCCTTCTTGTTAGAGTTACACCCCCGGAGCCCAGAACAGTGCCCGGGAGACAGTAAGTACACCGTAACTCCATGTCACCCATTCGGGAGAGTCATCTGCCCTCACGGAGCGTCACGCTGATGCCGAGTCTCAGGCTGACCATACCATTGCAAGGCCCTCAGACAAACAAGGTCCCACCTGGAAGGTCAAAGGGCAAGAGGATACCACAACTGTGAAGCCAAGGTTTGAAAGACAGGGGAACCTGACAGGAGAGCGGAGAGGAAGGGATTGTGGCATAGCAGACAGAGGTGAGACCATGATTCACGGCATCTGGGGAAGCAGTTGATGGTGTGGCATAGCAGACAGAGGTGAGACCATGATTCACGGCATCTGGGGAAGCAGCAGGGGCCGCATCCTCCATGGAAGGAGTCAGACAAGAAGGCGTGTGGGGTGGCACCGTGGAGAGATGTGGGCCTGTGAAGGGCTGCCCACTGCACAGTGGAGACGCTCAGGCCAAAGGGGGCAAGAGTGAAGCAAGAAACCCAGGAAGCTGCTGAGCATCTTCCCTGGCACTTAAAGAAAGCAGAGCAAGGCTGCGGATGTGGCTTAGCATGCACAAACCCCAGATTCAATCCTCAGTACTGCAGGGAACCAAGCATGGTGGCCCATGCCCGTGATCCTGAGGCTTACATCCTAGATTACTGTCATGGCTCTTTCTGTTAACTTGACTACAACCAGAATCAGCAAAATTCAAGCAGGGACACCTGTGGCCGAGTTTTCCTTATTGGATCATTTGAAGTGGGAAGATCTACCCTAAACCCAGATCATACCTTCTGGTGGCGGCCTACGTGAAAAAGATGGAAGAAGGAAGCTTCTGCTTCCTGCCGTCACTCTCCCTGGCAAGGTCACCCCTTCACTGATGTTAGAGCCTCTGGGTTCCCAGTGTCTACTGAAGACCAGCTGAGACATCCAGCCGCATGGGATGCCAACTATTGGATCCCTGAACCTTTCTGTCCAGCCTCTGGAGAACTGATTAACACGGCCTGTGGAACAGAGCGGTTGCTCTGGAGCAACAGAAGGATGAATGTTTTAAGTATCTGAAAGAAGCTTTCCAGTTTGCTGAGTTACGGAAGCCTCTGCTAGAAGCATGGAGAACAGTAAAAACCCATTTATGGACTCTTTGACAAATTATTGGTACAAATGCATTGATTATCCTGACTCACCTGATTGTGAAAAGAAGGGAATTTAGTGACTCTATGTAAAACTTGGACAGTGTGGGGGAAAATGGAAAATAATGACGCTGGTTGGTTGTTCCTAGCAACCCCAGATGAACTAAAAAAGGAAAAGGATGAGCTCCATGATAAAACTGATAAACTTCTGAGAATCTCAGGATACGCTGATGAAAAAAAAACAACAAACTCAGTGATAAAATTGACTGGCTGCTCCAGAAGCCCATAAACACCCTGAAGGTTCCCTGTGTGTCCTGAAGAGTCTGCTCCCCAGCAGCCACAGAGCTCACACTGCAGAAAACTACGACAAAGCCCCCACTGCAAGACTAGTGGATTACAGTGGAAATGCAAGCCAAGCCACCGGAGGGTCAGTGGTCACAGTCAGGACATCAGCTGGTAAAGCCACCGGAGGGTCAGTGGTCACAGTCAGGACATCAGCTGGTAAAGCCACCGGAGGGTCAGTGGTCACAGTCAGGACATCAGCTGGTAAAGCCACCGGAGGGTCAGTGGTCATAGTCAGGACATCAGCTGGTAAAGAATGGGATCCTGTAACTCTCAGGGGAGGTGTGTGAGAGGCCCCACCTTGAACCTTCAGATTCTCAAGGGTTTGCTCTTGCCTGAAGAAGTCCGTCCACCCTCAGCAGAAGATGCAACCCCGCCCCCTCCCAGAAACACTGCCTTTCTGCCTTTGCGCGAGCATATCCATCCTTCATTGTCAGCTAAGCCTGCCGCGACTTTCCCTGAAAGAAATGCCCGGCAAGAGAACACTGGTGTCTCCCAGGAGCCACTAGTAATAGGACTGAAGACCTATGACTTAAGGTCAGGCAGGCTCCTCGATGGGAGCTGGGAAGCGTAGTCCATGGAGAGATGAGCTGCACTACTAAAGAGCCTAGGGAGTCTGCTAATCCAGTCAAGCAGTAGTCTGGGGAGTACGTGTGGGAATGGATTATAAGGGTGTGGGAAAATAGTGGAAGGCACATAAAACTGGATTTCTGGGGTGAGTGGGCGGAGGGATGGTTCAGTAGTTAAGAGCACTGACGGCTCTTTGAGAGGACCCAAATTTGATTCCCTGAATCCACATGGCAGCTCACAACTGTAACTCATAAATGTGGTACACAGATTAGATAGCTAGATGATAGACAGATAGATGGATGGATGGATAGATAGATAGATAGATAGATAGATAGATAGATAGATAGATAGATAGATAGATGCATATGTGTATGTGGGGGGGGGCAAAATACAAATATACATAAAACAAATTTTAAAAAAACTGGATCAGGCTGAGTTTATTGATACAGGACGACTGAGTGGAAATTCTAGGTTTAATATGGAAGCTCGCACAGTTATAAAAGGCAGGACAGGCTGGGTGGTGGTGGCGCTTGCCTTTAATCCCAGCACTTGGGAGGCAGAGGCAGGCGGATCTCTTTGAGTTCGAGACCAGCCTGGTCTACAAGAGCTAGTTCCAGGACAGAGAAACCCTGTCTCGAAAAAAAAAAAAAAAAGGCATGACGGTGCACACCTTTAATCCCACAACTCAGGAGGCAGAGGAAGGTGGATCTCTGAGTTTGAGGCCAGCCTTGTCTGTAGAGTGAGTTTCCAGACAATCAAGGCTACACAGAGAAACCCCATCTCAAGAAACAAAATAAAACAAACAAAACAAAAGGTATTTTGGTAGTTCAAATAAGAATGGTCTCCATGGGCTATTTGAACGCTTAGCCCCCAGCTGGTAAACTGTCTGAAGATTAGGAGGGGTGGCCTTGTTGGAAGAGGTGTGCCACTGGGGATGGGCTTGAAGGTTTGCCCACCACATCACACTCTATGTCCCCCACCTGCCCGAGGACCAGGATGTAGTAGCTCTCAGCTACTTCTCTAGCACCATGCTCCCTGCTGGGGTGAGAATGGACAAACCCTCTGAAATAGTAAGCGAGACTCCGATTAAAAGCTTTCTTTTCTAAGAGTTGTCTTGGTCACGGAGTCCCCTCACAGCAATGGAACGGTGTCTAAATTGCCTTCACATGTATTCATCCCACCAGTTCTGCTCCTCTAGAGAACCCTGACTAATAAAGCTACATCATAACAGGATGGAGACTTAGGACATGCTGGCTCAGGAAAGGGGACTAGGGATGGGGACATGGATGGGCACAGGAAATGAAAGGATAGGTGGATAAGAAAATGAAACGAAGACCAACGGAACATTTCGGGGGTTGTGTGGTGCCCACGTGGATAACTGCATCCATGGAAAGCCTGAGAAAGCTTGGGAAAGAATAGAGTAAAGCATGTTTTCTTGGTAGCAGCAATTTCTCGGGTCTGCTCTACTTGCTAGAGGCAAGCAAGCACTCTCATCTAAGAGAGGCTTCCTGACTCAGCTTTAGCTGCAAAACCTTGCAGCTCTTTAAAGAGGCCCTGCCAAGAAACACTTAAATAGTGTTGATAAAAATCTGACTGCATGTTTTTCAGTTTTCAGCCGTAGCAGGAAAAAAGCTGCACCGTTTTAAAATGCCAGCTTTCTGGACTGTCCTGCCAGGGCAAACTCTGACTCTTTCAAGCAGGCGGTCCTGACTACGGAGCTTTTCAGTGTTGTTTAACACTGTTGCAGCTTGCTTGCAGGCAAGGACCTTGAAATGCCATAGAGTTGTGGCAATAAAACGTGGCTACAGTCAGTACCCCAGCCATGAGGCTGAAATCTTGAAAAGCTAAGGAATGGGCTAGATCTAGCCGTAAAAGCCATGGCTTTAATCCTCTCCTTAAAGACTCACATAGTCAGAAAAAGAGATATACAGTAAAGAGAAATCCAAAGGGGGAAAAAAAAAACACCTCTAAATGTTTTACAGTGTGTTAAAAATATATGCAGGCTTAAAAGAAAAAAAGGTTAAATTTCTTAAAAAAGAAAAAAAGAGAGTAGTTGGGTGTGGTGGTACACACCTTTAATCCCAACGCTTGGGGAAGCAGAGGTAGATTGACCTCTGTGAGTTCAAGGTGTGGTAGCACACGCCTTTAATCCCAATGCCTGGGAGGCAGGGACAGACAGACCTCTGTGAGTTCAAGGTGTGGTAGCACACACCTTTAATCCCAGCACTGGGGAAGCAGAGACAGACACGGATCTCTGAGTTCAAGGATAGCCTGATCTACAGAGGGAATTCCAGGACAAAGATACACAGAGAACCTGTCTCAAAAAACCAAAAGTTCAAAGTAAAAATAAAAGAAATACAGGTTAAAGTAAAGCCACATAAAGATGGAAAATACACAGAGAGTCTGGATACTGTATGCTATTATGCTCTCTTTGAATTGTTTGAATGCTGAGGAAGGAGCAACAGCTGCTAAAAGATATTTGCTTATAAATGCTGCTGAATTAATCCAAGATAAGTATTTTGAAAATACCTTGGCTTCAAAATTGAAGTCAAAAGGTATGTTACTTTGGAGAAGAGGATTTGCTTTTGTTTCCACAGAAAATGAGAGGCTGTGGATTTACTCTGAGATAAGAAAAATCCAGTTTGATTAAGGAGGACCACCTGAGAAATCTCCGGTAGGAACAGATGGCCCGGATGTCTGAGCTCTACATCCAGAACAGATTCAAGACTGCTGCCTGAGATGATCAAGACTCACAGGATGGACTGGAGAGATGGCTCAGAGGTTAAGAGAACTGACTGCTGTTCCGGAGGTCCTGAGTTCAATTCCAGCAACCACATGATGGCTCACACCCATCTATAATGAGATCTGGTGCCCAGAACAATATATACATAATAAATAAATTAAAAAAAAAGACTCACAGGATACTTCAGGACTTGGTTATAATTCTAAATTTTCTTTAGGTCCCCATAAGATTATCAGCGCCCCCAACCAGCAGGAAGTTGCCTGGAAAACTACACCCACATTCCCAGCACCCACATGGCAGCTAGAAACTTTAACTCCAGTTTTAGGGTATCTGCCAGCCACTTCCAGTCACCTCAGGCACTGCACACACTCAGTGATGGACATGCTTAGGCATACATGCTGGCAACACACCCACACACATAAAATTAAAAATAAGAAACTGAAAACAGACAGTGAAATTCAAACCCAGAACTTGAACTTTACAAGGCACTTTACAGTTTGTAGAGCATTTACATGATTTCATAGTGTCACCTCGGGAAATAGAGATGACTCACAAACCCAGAAAATTGCTGAGATTACCTCATCCTGATTATTGACCCCCCCAGAGATGTCCATCCTAAGCTCCAGCATCCGTGACCTTACACAACAATGGGAGAGATGTCCATCCTAAGCCCCAGTGTGTGAACATGTGACTTTACATGACAATGGGATTTTCAGATGGACTAAGTTCCAAGATGGGAGGCTGACCCTGTATACCTGGGAAGGCCAGCATGATCGTAGGGGTCACATGAGCAGCAGGAGGGCCAGAGAAAGAGATGCAATGACAGAAGCAAAAAGGCAGAATGGTTAGGTGGGGTGGAAGAGAGGACAAAGCCACAGTCTGAATCCGTTCCTGAATGCAAGTAGCTTCTAGGAGCTGCAAAAGCCAAATTTTCCTGGAGAGCCTACCACGGGAGCCTGTCCTGCAGGCTCCTGACTCTGGCCCAGCAACACTGATCTTGGACTTCTGACCTTCAGACTGATGACGCGGTGAATTCTTGGTCATTTGTTTCTACAGCAATAGGAACGCACACAATCGCAACCCTGCTGCGGCCTCCTAGCCTGTCCCGGCTTCACAATCACTTCATCAGACACTGTGACATTTTTAAAAGATTCTTTCCTAAACCTCAATCTCTCTTTTTATTAAAAATTAAAACAGGGCTACCTCACCTGATCCTGCTTCTCTGACAAGTACAGACTGAGGAGTGCTTGTTTGGTTGAAGTTTCTCACGGGGCGCTAACCAGGGATGGGGTGGACTAGGATGTGCAGCCTAGTCATTACCCCTTTTGTCCAGTGAACAAAGTAAGAGTCGGAGAGTAGAGACCTAGAGCCACACAGACAATGATGGAGGAACTTGTAGGCAGAAACTGCTCTTTCATTTCCTGACTTCTCAGACCCAAATAATCACACAGAAACTATATTAATCACAACACTATTCGGCCAATAGTTTAGGTGTCTTTCTAGCTAGTGCTTATATCTTAAATTAACCCATTTCTATTATTATATATTTTACCATGAGGCTCGTGATTTGTAATCTCTTGTTTCTTGGGCAGCTACATGACATCTCCCTGACTCCACCTACTTTCTATTTCTCTGTTTGGATTTCCTGCCTGACTTTGCTCTGCTAAGCCATTGGCCAAAATGACTTTATTCATTAACTAATGGTAATAAAACATATTCACAGCATACAGAGGGGAATATTCCCACATCATTTCCCCTTTTATGTCTAAATAAAAAGGAAGGTTTTAAACTTTAACATAGTAAAATTATATATATATATATATATATATATATACACACAAAACAGTTCTCAAGCAAGAATTACAATATTTAGTGTATTTACATTTGGCAAATTAAGGAAAATACTCTATTATATATCCTATCTTTGTGAGTCTAAAGTTTTATATCTAATTTATCTTTTATCATAACTAAGAAAAACTATAACTATCTGTCTTCATCTCTTCAAAGACCCCAGAAGAACATAATGTTACCTAAGTAAACAGGAAGTACATTGTAAGAACTTACAAAACCCTAGAATTAACAGAGACATCTCACTGCCTGGACAGTCAGGAACTCAGAATCCTCCTGCCTCAGCCTCCTGATTACAAGTGTAAGCCACCATGCCCAGCCCTATCATCTACTCTGAAGCATTTGCTAGGCTTATTGTATTCCCAGCACTAAGCTGGGCGTGGCTGGAAACCTACTTCTGTTCTTGAGAGGCCTGAAGCCTAAAGGACAGAAACACAGACTCACTGTCCCCAGACGGCCAGATAAATGCTAAGACAAAGAGCAGGAAGCTTAAAGGGCTATAGGAACTCAAAGGAGATGATATTGATGGAGCCTAGAACCAGGGAAGGCATCTAAGAGGAGGTGACAATTGCACAAGAGATGAGAGGACTCAGCACAGAAGTTTGGCCCTAGAGTTTCCCATGGAAGGGAAGGTTCCCTAGAGACAGGATGCTGTAGCTTCCTGAGGGCAGGGAAAAAGCTGGGTCCTCCCAGGCCTCTCCACCCCTCTAGGCCTGTGCTCCTATAAGTGAAATGGGAGATGCAATATCTGCTGGGCCCGGGGAGGGAAAAGTTGGTAAGGAAGGGCAAGGTAGGAGAGCAAGGGAGGTGAGGTCCTGGCTCACGCCCTCTCCGCTTACATAATCGTGGTGTGATACAGGTCATCTCAGAGTCTTGGTGACCCCACCTGAGGAACAGAGCATGAGCCAAAACTGTCTCCAAAGACCCTCCCCAGCCTGGACAGGGAAATGACATGACACAAAATTACAAAAGGGTCTTTATTTATAAAAAGCCAAAGGGGCCCTGGGAGCAACAGGACAGGAGGCAGGCAGCTTCTCAGGGGTCAGGGGCATTTGGACAGATGCGCTTGAGTGGGGGAGCACCCTCCGAGTCCTCTGTGTCACCCTGGGCTGCCTCAGGGACAGGTGGCACTGGCTCAAAGACAGGGTAAGCTTCGGGGGCCTGAAGAGGAAGGGCGGACAGGTGTGAGCTCCACTCTAACCCAGGAGTACAGCCTCCTAGCCTCTGCCTTTCCACTCTATTCCCCGGGGACCCAGAGTCTGGTCCAGGACCAAGTGACCAAAAATAATGGCAACGCTGTTTGGGGGAAAGAATTTGCTTTTTTCTGGGAAGGGAATCAGGTAGTCCTTGTAGGGAAAAGCAAACCTGACAGCTCAGGACGTGTCTGTGTGATGTGGGGGCCCAGGCTCTCCGTGCACACTTAGAAGGTGAAGCAGCGCCAAGCTGCACCCGGAACCTAGATTTTTGGTTTTTAATTTGTGGAGGAACACCAAGTTCATCGCAGGCTTCCAGAGCTCTTAAATCAGCCATGATTCAGCCCTCAGGATGGTGTCTCTAAAACACTCCTCTTTTTACCCAAGAATTCAACCTCAGCTAAGACTTTTAGTGGGTTCTAGGTCCATATCTCCCTCCTGGACCCTAGAATGCAGACTCCCTGTGCCCCCAGAACCCCATTCCCCACCAGGTCAAAGTCCAGTCTCTGGCCTCGCTCACCTCAGCTTCCAGCAATTCTGGAACAGGCTCCTCCTTGGTCAGCTTCGGGGGGTCATCAGTACCGCCTGCAGGTGTGTCCCCTGGGTCTGGAATGCCAAATGAACAGACACCTCCTGAGCAGCCGCTCTGTGCCAAGATAACAGACCAGACTGGGGGCAGAAGAAACGGGCAGGTACCAATCACACAACACAACACTGTGGGAGCCAGAGGAGGGCACCAAGATGCCAAGGGGAGCGGGGAGATTCAGGTTGGGTTTTGTTAGTTGGGAGTGAGCCAGGAGACAAGCAGAGAGAGGGAGCAGAATTTAGACAGAGGGAAATACATGCTTGGTGACCACAGATTCTATGTTGTACTAAATCCACATCCTGACCTTAGGCAAGCTATTTCTCTGAACCTCAATGGAATCACCTGCAGAACGGGAACAGTGACAGTAACACAGGAGACAGCAGTGAGGGTCAGAGGAAGCCTTTAGCACATAGTATGTGCTCAGTAAGTGCTAGCTAGAATCTTCTTTCATGTATTCGCTCATTCACCCACTCATTGTGGGAACAGAAATGGGGCTCGGGGCCTCGGCCATGCCAGACAAGCTCTCTGCCACGGAGCTGTATTCTCTACCCTATCATCTTACAAGAGCAGAGGTTTCTGGAACAATCTACACACAGTCCTGAGACCCAACCATGTCATGGTGTTTGTGGCGGGGTAACAGTTCCTGTGGCCACAGTTTGTTAAGGCCCCAGTGTCCAACTAAAGAACCAGAGGCCCGGCGGAGCCACTGAAGATCTGAAGCAGGAAAAGAATCTCTCGGAATCTCTGTTTTAGGAAAAGCCGTTCCGCAGCTGCGTGGCGGCCACTAGGGACAGGGACGGAGGCCAGAGCAGGCATAAGTGAGCAATGAGAAGACAGGGCCAGAGATGCAGAAATCAGCCACACCTCGGAAGCAGTACTGACCAGACAGGGGGCCGACTACATGAAGACAGAGAAGCTGAAGAGGGCTGAGGCCCAGGGTGTTGGCTCACTGGCTCTGTAAGTCTGGATGATGGGCTCCTCATGTATAAAGAGGAATCACAATAGGATCATCACTCCCAGAAAGTAACAGTGGAGATGAAATGAAAAACCAAACAGCAAGCGTTGACGTGCTCAGAACACCTAGCAGGGAAGGGGCTTTGTTAGCCGGTACTCTACTGCTGCTGATCGCTCTGACTGTCAGAGTTATTTATACCCCGAACAAGTATTTACTGAACGTCTATTATGTATCCCATGGTGTTCTGATGTCACAGGAATGGACATCAATATGGCTGGAGCGAGATGATAACAGGAAAGACAATAAGCAAGCAAAGAAATAAATCTGTGTAAAAATTGCAGACAGTGATACGCTACCCACAAAGACGGACTCAGCCAGAGGACTGGACAGCAGCTGGATGTAATTTCTCCCAGGGACAGGAGAGGTTCCCCCCACCCTCAGGGGGAGCAGGACCAGCGAGAGAGGACATTGACATAGGTACAAGGACAAGATGGTTGGTTCAACTTTGGAGAAGGGAGGGCTCCTGAGAGCCACCTGGTCCTACCTCTCTCCTGGCCCAGCTGTGGGGGCTGAGTATCCTCTGCAATCGCTTCTGGGGGTCCAGTGGGTGACCCGGGGCGGCTGGGCTGGGGAGTCCCCCCAGGGCTGGGCTCTGTGCCTTTCTGCAGTGAACCTTCTGAATGGAAACTCTGGTTGCTGTTCTCATCTGTGGAAGCAAAAGCCAAGTTGGTTGGCCAGAGGGCCTCCCAGTAGCTTCCTTCTCTCCCCATTCCAGAATCTGCACATACCGTTGAGATCCAGCAGGATGAGAGGGCCACCCGCTCTGGGACTGGTGCCCCTGCCGCGTCTCTCCCGGCCACGGGATCGCTCTGCCCCGCCTCCTGCCCGCCGCCGCTCCTGAGGGTTAGAGGGGTAAGGTCAGAGCCAGCTGTCTGGTGAGCACTTACAAATCCTCTCAATACAAATAAAGAAACCTAGCCTTAGAGAAGCAAGAGGCGCTGTCTCAGGTTATGTAGGCTGAGTTAGGTCTTGAACTTGAAGAGGGTGGGGGCATTGGTGTGTGTGTGAGTGTGTGTGTGTGTGCATGTGCGCGCTTATAATCGTTACCATCTGCCTGAGCTCCACACTGGAGTCTCCAAGCCAACTGAAGGTGGAGGCCAAGGTGGGGATGGAAATTGTCTGAGGTTGCACAGACGCAAGGCTTGTTGGGGGTTGGGCTTGCTCACCTCCTCCTGGGGATCCACCACAGGCACCCACTTGAAGATTCGAAGGGAAGTGTCACCCACAGTCACCCAGCGCTTCTCCCTGTGGGAGGGCAGGAGACTGGGTTAGGGAGAACCCTATAGAGCAGGGGGTCAGGGAGATGTGCTAGGGTAAGGGAAGCTTCGCTAACGGCACAGAAACAGAAAGAGCCTTGTAAAGACCAGGGCATAGACGGATATAACTTGGAGCTGCGGTTTTGCAGACACCTGGGGCACTCAGCAGGGCGCCACCAAGGCCTGGCAAGGGACTCTGGCAATGAAGACCCGGGGCCGAGCTTGCAAGAGTGTCAAAGCTTCAGGGGGCGGGGCATAGATGAGGGCTCCCGCTCTGGGAAAGCACCACTCCGGACCACGCTTTGTAGACCTCTGGGAATTGCCGGGGGAGGGGGGGTGCAGGCGATTCAGAGCACAGCTGGTGGGCGGGGGCAGCTGGCCAGGAAAGGGCGGACGCGTTTGGAGGAGGTGGCTCGGCTGTGTCCCTGGCCCAGGGGCAGCGCTCACCATCTCCGGACCTTCTCGATGGTCGCCATCACCTTCTTGATGTCATCTTTGGCCCGGCTCCGGGTTTCGGCCCGCACGGTCCGGCCGGCCATGCTGGCGGGGTTGGGGCCGGGACAGAGCCCGTGGTGGGACGGCCTGCGGTCCGGCGATCTCAGGCTGCGCGCCAGGCCCCGGCGCCGCTCTTTCGGCCTGCCGGCCCTCCGGGAGTTGGCCGCGCCCTCCCTCGCTCCCCAACGCCTCCGCGCGTCCCCGCCTGGCTTCCTGCGACCGCGCCCCGCCCCGGCCCGTCCCCGGAGCGGCCCGGGCGGCGCGGGCTGCTAGAGCCCCGGCCTGGAAGCCCGGCCAGCCCCGCCCCGGCCCGGGCCCGCCCCTCGGGGCGCACGGACGCACAGCGCCCTCTGCCAGCCGCGGAGAGGGAGAGCCGGGGGGCAGCTGTGCGGCTGGACGCGCGCGGCCCGAGCGAGGCGGTGCGTTCCGGCCACGTGGGCACAGGGGTGCGCGAGAGGGACTGTCCTGGTGTGCGTCCGCGGCGGGTGGGCGTCCCTGAAATGCTGTGTGCGCGCGCGTCTGCCCTCTCCAGGCTGCTGGGTTCTACGCTGCCCAACTTAACTTGTTCATCCATTCATTCAAGTCTCATGGACAGTGCCAAGTGCGTGCCAGACTTTCGAGTGGGGAGCGGGCCTCCTCAGCCAGAATGGCGGAAGTGAAAAAGACAGACCGTGTAGATGAGGTAGCAGAGCAACTTGGCATTCCTTGAATCAGGGAACGTACTTGGTAGAGATACTTTGGGAAACTGGCAGTTTTCCAGTAAAGCTAAATTTATGCCAACCCTGTCTCCCAGCAATTCCAGTCCCAAGCTGTCAACGCCCAACCGAAGAAAAATGTGTGCTGTCTAGTTTTTTGTCTGTTCTACACAAACTAGGGTTATTTGGGATGAGGGAACCTTGATTGAGAAAAATGCCTCCATTATGCTGCCCTGTAGGTAAGTTTGTGAGGCATATTCTTGATTAATATTTGTTGTGGGAGAGTCCAGACCACTGTGGGCAGTGGCCGCCCCTGAGCAGATGGGTCCTGGGTACTCGAGGAAAGCAGGCTGAGCAAGCCTTGGGGAACGAGCCAGGGTAAGTAGCGTTACTCCCTGGCCTATGCTTCAGTTCCTTCCTCCAGGTTCCTGCTTTGAGTTCCTGCCCTGACTTCCCTTCATGATGAACTGGCTGTAACTGTGAGCTGAAATAAAGCCTTTCCTCCCGAAATTGCTTTGGATTGTGGGGTTTATCAAAGCGATAGAAACCTCACCAGGACACAATGTTCCTGTATGACCACCAAGACCCAGATACTGGAAAGTTTGTAGCTCTTTTCACAATCTGGAAGCAACTCCTCAGCAGAATGGAATGAAAAACCAGTTATAACCCGCTTACACCATGGTCACAGACACAGCAACCGGAATGACAAAGCCCTGCTATGCCCAACAGTGGGGATGCCTTAAATAAAAGAAGCCAGATGTGACAGCGTGCATTAGCTAATTCTACCATCTAAGTTCAGACAGGACCCTGGTTTAGCTCCCACGTTGCACTGTATAAACGTAGCTCCAGGGAATTCAGCACCCTCTTCTGGCTTCCCCCAGCAGCTGCGCTCAGATGCACATATGCCCCCAACACACCCAACACACACATAAATGAGAAAGAACGAAGATAAGTGCACCTTGGTTTATTTGATTTGACGCTGACCCATCAATAGATAGGGCATGCCCGCTGTGCTGGGTGTATGAGGGGCATCTGCATACTTTTGTGGTCACGCCCACCATGTCCGACGGCATTTCTGGAACCAAACTGTCAGTGATAAAATCTCAGCTCTGTCACACCCACCTGCATGACCTTGGGCAAGTCTGTAACACGGAAATAAGTTAACGTACATACATAGCATCTAGGGCAGTGTCTGGCTCATGATGAATACCCAATAAATACTGCTGGGTAGCGTGTGGCTGTGGCCATTGCGGACAGTCTGGCTTCCAATGTACCTGGAGTGCACTCCAGGAGCGAATGCCTTGTTCTGATGGCTTCCTCACGCTAATGTCCTCACACAGGCCTTTTGCTCCCAAATTCCATTATCTGACGCCTGAAACCTAATGTGGGTCCTCTCTGTGCCAGAGCCCAAGACAGAGTAGGTGCTTGGCACCAATTGTAGAGACAAGTGTGTGCAAGACTTTCCATATCTCCCCCAGGGTGACAAGCTGCTGTTTGGATGTGAACTGTCTGAAATCTGTGCTCACCTGTGTGAGAGGCTGCATTCCACTGCCTAGATACACACACATAAGTGTGTGTGTGTGTGTGTGTGTGTGAGAGAGAGAGAGAGAGAGAGAGAGAGAGAGAGAGAGAGAGAGAGAGAGTCTGGGTCCAGATGCCTAAACACACATACATGTATGTGTGAATCTGGGTCGGGATGCCTAAACATTGTGTGTGTGTGTGTGTGTGTGTGTGTGTGTGTGTGAGTGTAAGGGGTCTATAACAGTAAGGTGAGGGAAAGACCTGTCTCACTTCCGATGAGAGTGACAGAGAAGGTAGAAGGCATCTAAAACAAGAAGCTAGGCCGGGTGTGTGTGTGTGTGTGTGTGTGTGTGTGTGTATGCCTTAGGTGCGCCCTAATCTAGACAGGCCTACCCTGGCTTCTCTCTCTGTCTTGGCCTAGGGGGAGGACCGGCCTTGGTTCCTCTCCTGCCAGCCCTGATGCTTTCCCAGCTTCCTCTCAAAGCAGCCCTTATTGTCAAGCTCTGCCTCAGGTCAGAGCCTGAGTCTCCTCCTACTAGCAAGACACAAGAGCTGCCTTAAAGGCCCAAGTGCCCATTCGCTGTGCCAACACCTGCCTTCCCACTCTGGCCCCTTCCCAGTCTAAGCCTCACAAGCGGGTTACTGAGCTCAGAGCCAAGGAATCTTGCCTGAAAGTAGTGGTGGGAAGGAAATGTTTGGGGTCTGAGCTATGATTGGCCGAACCCGAGCCACGCCCCTAACCCTTTCCCCCCTTTTCCCCCCCTCCCCTCCTCCCCTCCTGTAGGGGTGTGTTGAGGGAAACCGGGATCGGCCAGGGGCCAACATGAGCCAGAGGGAGGGAAGTTTGGGTAAGGGGCTGAGATACTGGATCCTGGGTCCCTAACGAGAATAGGAGTGAGGGGGGGTCGAAAGCTGGGGTTTGGATTCCTGTCAACACCGAGTCTGGGAGGGGAAAGACCTGGCGGGGGGGAGGGGTCGGGAGAGGGAGGAGACGCCGGTGTCAGGTAACCGGCGGGTGAGTTGGGAGAAAGGGCAGGAGCAAGGGTTTAGAGGAGGCCTGGAGTTGAAGCTTCAGGGTCTTGGGTTCAGGGGTTAGAGCACCGACTATATGGGTGAGTACACCCTGAAGAAGGGCTGGGGTCGGGCTGGGGCCGGATAACAGTGCCTCTCAGAGTATTAGGAGAGAATCAAAGCTGGAGGATTAGAGGGAGAAGCTAGTTAAGGAAGCTTCATAACTCCTACGGAGGATTTATGAGTGACAGGAAGAGAGCAAAGTACGGGCTTCTGAGATCTTGGCCCGCTGTGGAAAATCAGACGAAAGGGATTATCGGGTCGGGACTACATTCCCCAGCATGCATTAGAATTCATGCGGTGTGCATCTTGGGAAATGTAGTCGTCTTCCTTTGGCACCGCTCTCAGATTTGTGCCAGCGATAGGTCAGACTGTCGTTGATACATTGATGCTGTTGAGCCTAGCACCTCACCTGGAAGCATCAGGAAGAGATGTGTCTTCGGTTTCTCTATCTGTAGAACAGGCCGGGAAAACGTGTTTCAAGGTGAAGTTCTGTGCTTCAGTGATGCTGACTGAATTCAACCAACAGTTGGAGAAATCCAAAGATATATGAACTTTGTCCTTAAAGGGTCTCGGGATAGCAATGGTGGTATAGGGTAAGCATAGCTGCCTTCTAAGGAGTTTCGGAATAAGGCAGATTCACACGGATAAAAGAAGCTACCTTGGAAGTATGAACAAATTACCTAAAGTGAAAGAAGAAACTGATTTGAGGTAGTGAGAACCTGAAGAAACTGATTTGAGGTAGTGAGAACCTGAAGGAGACAGATTATGAATTTGTTCTTAATAGCATTTCTGCAGTGATTTGGAGACAGGAGAGACAATTCACATAGAGAAACTACTTGGGACCTGGTTTTCCCTCCATTGGGATGGGACATAGTCCTCCTAGCTTGAATGTTAGCCTTCAGAACAGAACCTCTGGGTTTGGAAAGAGCCAGTTTAGGAAAGATAATTAAGGAGTGGAATTGGGTTGTGCTCATAACCCCTCATTCCCCTCCCTCGTTCCCACCAGAAGATTCCCAGGATGACTCCCCAATCTCCTTCCTTCCCCATTTGGAGGCCAAGATCCGCCAGACACACAACCTTGCACAACTTCTGACCAAATACTCAGAACAACTGCTGGAGGAATACGTGAGTAGGGACTGGGGTGTGGGGTGGAGGAGCACACACCTCCAGCTGCTGGAGGAATATGTGAGTAGGGACTGGGGTGTGGGGTGGGGGAGCATGCCCCACAGAGGTCTTCACCCATTTCTTCCACCTCATCCCCAGCAGTGGCAATCAGAGTTTCTGAGGGGAACATTAACTTTCTTCTGGCCACACAGTAAAGTGGAGGACCCCATCAGTGATACTGAGCCTCCTGGAGGCTCCATCCTTGGTGCCAGATGTCAGAACCAGTGTGAGGAACCAGAGGGAGCTCTGGGAGTCAGGAAACCTAGATCTGGGCTCAGTATGCTCTTGAGGTCTCTTTGCACTGTCAAATGAAGCAGTTGAACAATATGAACTGTGACCATTTCCACCTGGGACATTTAGAGAAGCCAAGAAGGGGTTTCAGTCAGGGGCAAAAGTTCTACCCATGAGGGACTCTCCAGAACAAAGGGGCCCGCCAACAGTCCTATCCTGGCCACATAAAAAAGACTCTTCTAGATTACCAGGCGCAGTAAAGGCTGGTGTTTTGATTCAGACTGTAGGGTTGCTAACTTAAGACCTTGGGATGTAGCGGTAAACCTTAAAGAGGAATCTAACACTGGCAGTAGGAGGATATAGCCAGCTTTGTCAGCAGACCAAACTCCATCTCTGCTGCTTCCCAGGGAACCTACTGCCAATCATGGCTTGTGTTCCTCCCATTTTTAAATTATATTCATTTATTTTGTGTGCATGTGTGTGGGCACCCAAGTGTCATGGCGTGTAATGAAAGTCAGACGACAACTGAGGGACTTGGTTTTCTCTTTTGCCGTGTGGATCCCGGGATCAAACTCAGGTTGTCAGACCGGCAACCATCTCAGTGGGCCGCGGGTTTCTTACTTACAAAGCCATCTTCGTCATTATCACCCATCTTTAGGAAGACACCGTATTCAAAGCAGCAACCACGAGGCCTGCATCCGAGGCAAGATATGCAAAGAATAAATATTATTGTTAGAGCATTTGACAAATTACAAGTCCCCTTTGTCTTCCATTTGGTGGCAATCGAGTAGGGAAGAGGAAGTGAATTTGACTTGGTCCCTGCACTGTTTCTGTGGTCCTCGAGAGACCTCTGGTAGAAAGACAGAACAGGGAGCATTCTTTATTCTCACAGACAAGAAGGCCGAAGCCAAAAGAAGGCAATGGTCTTGTGGGATGTCACAGCTAGTAAGTGGCAGATAGGAGTTAAACCTAGGGCTGGGACTGGAGATACGGTTTAACTGGTAAAGGGGCTTGCCAGGCAATTGTGACCAGAGTTTGATCCCCAAAACCAACATAAAGGTGGCAGAAAACCGACTCTGTGAAGTTGTCTTTGCCTCTCACCTGTGCAGTGTGGTGCCATCCTCCCAGCACACCGTGGGCACACGCCAGCCCTTGGGAGGCAGAGGCGGGTTGATCTCTGTGAATTTGAGGCCAGCCTAGCCAGCAAAAGCTATAGTGAGACCCTGTCTCAAAATAAACAAGGAAAGCTAGGTGTGGTGGCGCACACCTTTAATCCCAGCACTCCAGAGGCTGGCGGATCTCCGTGAGTTCGAGGCCAGCCTGGTCTACAGTGTGAGTTCCAGGATACTACATAGTGAGACTGTTTTCTCAAAAGTATTCCCCGATAAAAGTAATTTAAAAAAAATATTTATAGAGTTCTTCCTGGATTCTAACGCTTAACTCTTATTAGCTGTTAGAGAAACAAAGACAGTGGTGTGCAAGCCCGTGTAATTTCTTAGTTTAATCTCAAACACAATAGGATCAATCATTTGCAAGAAACTAAGGCCCCACGAGAGGGGAGGAGGGCTGTTAGGAGTGGACGAGCCCCCAACAAGGTCCCAGGAGCCCGGCTGACCGGTGGCCATATCTCCACAGGTACAGCAGCAGGGAGACCCCTTTGGGCTGCCGGGCTTCTCACCACCGCGGATTTCCCTGGCCGGCCTGAGCGGCCCAGCGCCGAGCCACGCGGGGCTACCGCTGTCCGAGCGGCTGCGTCTGGACGCGGCCGCCTTGAGTGCGCTCCCCGCGCTGTTGGATGCTGTGCGCCGCCACCAGGCGGAGCTGAACCCGCGCGCCCCGCGCCTGCTGCGGAGCCTGGAGGAAGCGGCGCGCCAGGCTCGCGCCCTGGGAGCCGCGCTAGAGACGGTGTTGGCGGCTCTGGGCGCAGCAGCCCGCGGGCCCAGAGCGGAGCCCACCGCCACCACCACCCATTACAACGCCAACAGCACTGCGGGCGTCTTCTCAGCCAAGGTGCTGGGGCTCCACGTGTGCGGCCTCTATGGCGAGTGGGTGAGCCGCACCGAGGGCGACCTGAGCCAGCTGGTGCCTGGAGGCGTCGCCTGAGAGTTAGTACTGTTCTTGCAAGCTCACTCTGTCCCACCTCTTTGGCTTCCAATTCTCTCTCTCCATATGAGTCACTGTGTTCTTGCCCTGTCCCCGTCTTTCTGCAGTATTGTGGTCTCTTTCTCTTTGATCTTGTTTCCTCAGGGAGCTCCGTGCCTACCTGTTTCTCTTTTTTTCCCTCTTTTCCTCCCGTCTTGATTTTTTTTTCCTTCAGGAGGTTTCTATTTCTCGTTCCACGTCTCTTGCTCTTTGTTTGCTTGCTTGTTCATTTTTGAAACAGGGTCTTACTAGGTAGCCGTGGATGACCTGAAGAAGCTCGCTATGTAGACCAGCTGGCCTAAAACTCACAGAGCTCCACCTGCCTCTGACTCCCAGTTTCTCCATCTCTCTCCCCATGGTCACCACGGAGGTGACACTTTCTATCCCTTTAGTTCCTTTGTCCTTTCCTAACCAGAAGTGCAAGACCACCTCCCTCAGGACCATCTGTCTCCCTGGTGCCTCTCTCCTCCCGCCAGATCCTTTAGAGCCTTACCCCTCCCCCTTCAATGCCCTTCCTTTTCTTACCTCCATATCCCGTTCCCAGGGGCCCCAGCCCTAGCCTGGTCTATGGAGAGGGAAAGTCAAAAGCATCTTAAGAGAGTTTTATTTGAGAATAAATTAATATTTGTAAATAAATGTTTAACAATAAAATCACAATTTAATGAAACACAGTTGTTGCATATGGGGAATGAGAGTTGAGGAGAAAAGGATCTTTAGCGCACAGGAGGTGGGTTCCCGCCCACAGAGGCACAGTACAAATCCACGAAGGGCCCAGGCCAGGGATACCACTTGTCAGTCCTGACCACAAAGTAGGTGTCCTCAGCAGGAAGCAGATGAGGAAGAGCCCTGGTGATTGTGGCTGGGCGTTGGGCCTCCATCCATTGGACAATTCAACAGAAGCCGCCAATGGAGAGGCAGATTGGGGACAAGAACTCGAGCAAAAAGAGGCCTGAGTTCAGAAAGGCCGTGTTCTCACCTGGGAGCTGAGGTAGACAGAGACAGGAAGCAAGCCCCAGGACTTCCTCAAATACAGGAAGAGCAAAGTCAGGGCAGGGCAAGCCCAGGGGGGAGACCAGCTGTCCTCTCCCTAGGGTGGGAAGTGAAGCCTCTTCAGAAGGGCTCTTCTTTACAACCAGGTAGTAGGACTATCAACACTCTGTTTGTTGATCCATCAGATGGGTCCATGGAGTCCTGCCCAGATCCGGAAGGGAGTTGCTAGGACCCAGCAGGAAGACCCAGGCCATAAGGAGTGGAGGCTTGGCTTCCAGAAAATAGTTCAAATGCTTGGCTCAGGGGTCCTGACTGCTAAGTAAGATATGATGTGTTCTCCATCTCAGAATGAGTCCTCTGAGAGAAAAGCCTTGGGACTTCTGACAGAAGGCCGACCTTCTATGCTGGGTACTTGGCCTTGAGTAGAGCCAAGTCCCTCACAGCCCGATCCGTCCAGTGACCATATTCCCGGGTCACTATGTAGCCTCGACATTTCCTCTCAAAGGCTGAGGCCCCAAAAGGGACAAGTCCCAGAGTATCCTCTTCTGGGGGAATGGGCAGCCCCAGGGCAGTCATGATAGCAGCCATGTTGCCCAGTAGGCCTTGGGCCCTGAGTCTTGCCGCTCCTAGCTGGGCCAACAGAATGGGACTGCCAGGATTTAGATCACTCTGGTCGTCCCCCACAAGCTGGAGGTGCTGGGTCAAGGCCAGGAAGGCTCCCTGGGCTCGCCTCAGCCGCTCTGCATCGTCCATAGCGTGCCAGATCTTGAAGGAGACTGCAGCCGGAGGCAGGCTGCTGAGCTGGAGTTCCGGGGCTGAAAAGCCAGGGTCACTGAAGGGGCTGCCCTGGTACTGGAGCTGTATGAGAGACAGACAAATAGAAGGGAAGTGACTGAAGGAGTTTCTGGGGAGACATCTTCCCTCTGAAACTGGCATTTCCCCAGAGAAGCCACCATCCACCGCCCTTTGGGAGCTGCAGGGGTAAGCAAGCGCACTGCTGGCTCCATTACGTCCTCTGTGCACCAACTGTGCCTCACTGAACCGCAAGAACCCATAGCTCTGCGTGGCAGTACTGTACAGTGGTAGGAAATAACACACTTAAGTGTGTGACCTGCAATAAGGGGAGAACCACATACTGATATAGGAATACCAGTGAGCACTATGACTGTATGTTCAGCCCGAGCACATTATTAAAATGTAACAGCTGATGTTTCTCTCTCTTTTGTCTTCTTCTTCTTTTTTTTTTGTGGGGTTTGTTTGTTTTTCATTTTTTGAGACAGGGTTTCTCTGTAACTTCGGAGCCTGTCCTGGAACTCACTCTGTAGACCAGGCTGGCCTCGAACTCACAGAGATCCACCTGCCTCTCCCTCCTGAATGCTGCGATTAAATGCTTGCGCCACCACTGCCTGGCTCTTTATTTTTAAAATAGGATTTCATTGTCTATCTGTGTGTAGGCTGGCCTCAAACTCACAGAGTTCAACCTGCTTCTCTTCCCCTGTTGCTGGTCTGGAAGATATGAGTCAACATGCCCAACCTAGAGCCTGGATTTTGTAATCACACTGATGTAAAGGAAAACCGCAGTGGGAGAGTTGTGAACTCCAGGGTCAGGCCAGGCAGTTGTGTGAGTTAGGAAGGGACAGGCTCAGATGAGGACAACGGCATCCCTGTCCCTGCTACCGAGAATGGAAACCAGCACGCATGGGTCAAGCAAACCAACATCCAAGACTCAGCAAGCTGCCAGTTCTACATCTAGACAGTAAGTGTGCGGGTGGGAGCTTCTAGTAAGGAGTTCCGCAGACCTGGTCCCAGACGCTGGCTTTGCGCTCCCTAGCTCAGTACCTGAAGGCAAATTACCTACCTCTCTACAGCTCCACCTTCTCACCTGTAAAATGGATTCTAGCTCCACCTCTCAGAGACATTTGAAGAGTCCAGGAACCAATGGGATGGAGCAAGCCCAGGGCATGAGGTGGCTCCAGGACAACACATGTGAAGTGAACACGGGTTCGATTCCCCGCACCCACACGGCAGCCTACAACTTCCCTTGGCCCCAGTTCCAGGAGATCTGATGCCCTCTTTTGGTTTCCTCAGGCTAAGAGCCACCGCACCCTCAGGCTCACAGAGGGGGGGTCTCCTGGACCTGCTCTGCTTGCCCTGTCCAGGCCAGAACCTCCCCCAGACCCCTGCCTGTGCCCAGTGTCACTCACATAGGTCTGCAGCAGTGCTGATGTGTTCTTCTGCATGTAGAGAGCCAGGCTATACGCTTGACTGATGGGCTCTGATGGGGAGATGGGGGCTGCAGGACTGAGGGGTGGCAACAGGCTCAGGAGGCAGAGGGGAGCTGGTACAGAACACAAGAGAGTCCACATTAAGTCCCTGGTCCCCTCATCAGGCATTCATTCCAACAGTGTCTTCGAGGAGGACAGCTTTTGTGGACTGATGTCTATTCAAGTCAGAGCAAAGTTACCTGGTTGACAGATTGTTTCATGCCCAGAACTCACCTTTGAGACAAGGTCTCACTGTATAACCCTGGCTGTTCTAGAGTTCACTATGTAGACCAGGCTGGCCTCAAACTCATAGAAATCCACCTGCCTCTGCTTCCTGAGTGTTGGGATTATAGGCCTGTACCACCGCATGCAATTGTGGGAGTGTTTCTTATCTGAATGCTCGTTAGAAATGTTCCCTTTATAAGAACCCATCCAGGCCAGGCAGGCGGTGGTGGCGCATGCCTTTAACCTTAGCATTTGGGAGGCAGAGGCAGGCGGATCTCTGTGAGTTCGAGATCTACAAGAGCTAGTTCCAGAACAGGTTCCAAAGCTACACAGAGAATCCCTGTCTTAAAAAAACAAAACAGGCCGGGCGGTGGTGGCGCACGCCTTTAATCCCAGCACTCGGGAGGCAGAGGCAGGCGGATCTCTGTGAGTTCGAGACCAGCCTGGTCTACAGAGCTAGTTCCAGGACAAGCTCCAAAACCACAGAGAAACCCTGTCTCAAAAAACCAAAAAAAAAAGAAAAAAAAAAAAAGAAAAAACAAAACAAAACAAAAACAAACAAAAAAATCCAGCTGTACTAGGCCACCTACAAGTACAATGTGTACCTTTCTGTACATTCATTACTTTTAGTAAAAATTTAAAACAGTCCAGAGAGATGGCTCAGCAGTTAAGAGCACTGGCTGCTCTCCCAAAAGACCCAACTTCAAGTCCCAGCACCCACATGGTGGCCTACAACTTTCCTTAGCTCCAGTTCCAGGAGATCCAATGCCTTCTTTTTGGCTTCCTTAGGCACTAAAAACAATAAAATTAAAAACAACAGCAACAACAAACTTAAAAAAAAAAATCGGGGCCGGGCGGTGGTGGCGCACGCCTTTAATCCCAGCACTTGGGAGGCAGAGGCAGGCGAATCTCTGTGAGTTGGAGACCAGCCTGGTCTACAAGAGCTAGTTCCAGGACAGGCTCCAAAACCACAGAGAAACCCTGCTTGAAAAACAAAAACAAAAACAAAAAAAAAATCAAAAGATGTCCCCAGAATCTAATTGCCTCACTCCTTACCGCCTGTAGCGCCTCGGGTTGATCCTAGTCACTTCCCCTCTCCTCTGGTCTCCAGTCCCACCTGATGGCCTCCTGTGCAGTCTTTCCCATCCAAGCATGTCCCTCTACTGTTCCAGCATCCCATGATCCCTCCCATCCAAGCATGTCCCTCCACTGTTCCAGCATCCCCATGGCTCCTTCCTCATCCAGTGTAGACAGAAGTCCCCAGGTGGACTGCAAAGACTCTGTTCCCTCAGCATTTTCTCTCCTTATGTTCTTCCCACATTTCCTCCTTCATGACCTCACCCTTGCTGTGCCCCACAGGAACCCCCAAAACATTTCCAAGGCTGTGTCCTTCCTTTTCTTTGGGTCTCAGCTCAGCAAAGCCTGGCCCCCATATCAAAAGTTGGTCTCAGCAGGTAAAAGAACTTCCAAGCGAGGCTGGCAAGCTGAGTTTGATCCTCAGAACACACAGTGGAAAGGAGAGAAGCAAGTTCTGAAATTCCTCCTCTGGCCTCTTCATATATGCACACACATCACACATGGCTCACACAACAGTAATAAATACAGTATTAGAAAACAGTGTCCCTCTCCTGATTTATCATCTTTAGAGACCATGTTGCCTACAATTATGTATTTGTTTTGTTTTGAAACAACTTTATTTTATGTGCATTGGTGTGAAGGTGTCAGATCCCCTAGAACTGGAATTACAGACAGTTGTGAGCTGACATGTGGGTGCTGGGAATTGAACCTGGGTCCTCTGGAAGAGCAACCAATGCTCTTAATCACTGAGCCATCTCTCCAGCCCATTTTGTTTTTGTGTTTGTTTGTTTGTTTGTTCAAGACAGAATTTCTCTGTGTAGCCTTGGAACTGGAACTCTGGTTCCTGTCCTGGAACTCTGTCTATAGACCAAGCTAGCCTCGAACTCACCGAGATCCCCCTACCCCTGCCTCCCAAGTACTGGGATTAAAGGTGTGTGCCACCACTGCTGGTTTTATTTATTTATGTATTTATTCATTTATTCATTATTTATTTTGTTATTTGTTTACTTACAATTTGTTGCTACAGCTCCCTAATGTCGCCCCAGGAAAGAGAACCCTTACATGGTTCGTTGCTGCCTTCCATACATTATTTGTTTTTTTTTTTTTTTTTTTTTTTTGGTTTTTCGAGACAGGGTTTCTCTGTGGTTTTGGAGCCTGTCCTGGAAGTAGCTCTGTAGACCAGGCTGGTCTCGAACTCACAGAGATCCGCCTGCCTCTGCCTCCCGAGTACTGGGATTAAAGGCGTGCGCCACCACTGCCTGGTCATACATTATTTGTTGAGTGAATGTAGCAACAGTCTTATTTCCAGGTTCTCGCTCTCTCCCTTTCTCTCTCTATTGAGTTCTATAGTCAGTATTTATTTATTTAATATCTTGACTACCAGACAAAGGAAGGGTTTCATTGTAACACACAATGCACACACACACACTTTATTCTTACCCTCTCCTATTCTTCTCCCCCTTTTTAAGGTTTCTTCCCCCAAAAACATCCCCTTTCTGTTTTCATGTCACATGTATTCCATTGCCCCCCCTTGTCCCCTCTCCCCCACTTTTTCCCCTCTCATTTATGTCCTACACATGCATATAAACAGGTTCACATGCAATATTTGTCTGAATCTAGCTTATTTTGCCTAACACCATGATCTTGCTTCTCTTCATTTTGCTTGAAAATGTTATAATTTCGCTCTTCTATAGCTGAATGAAATTTCATTGTGTGTAAGTATTCCATTTCCTTTTTTCCATTCGTACGTTGATGGGCACCTACACAAGTTCCAGGCCCTGGCCATTGTAACGTGCAATGTGATGTGCAGCTATCTCTGCGGTATTCCAGCCTTCTTGTTTATTTGAGACAGGGTCTCTGTGCAGAACCACACCCAGTCTCTGCGGGGCTAGAGACAACCCCAAAGCTACGTGCATGCAGTATGAATATTCTCCCAACTGAGCCTGGCAGCCCAGGCCCCAGCATGCCTTTCATGCTTGGTTTTCACATGCAATCTCACTAAATGCTCAGGCTGGCCCCGAGCTTTCTTTCCATCCTCCTGCTTAGTCTCCTGAGTGATGAGATTGCAGGCATCTGTGCTGATTGTTTTCCACTGAATACATGCTGACAATCATCGTCCTCCCAAATCCCTGATGGAGCTTGTGCTCCCCTCAACAGTGTGAGAGGCTCACCCACCCGGTAGGAGGAAGGTAAGTGCACATGGTCCCCTTAGTTCATTTAGGTCCCTAAACTCAGAACCAGTTGGGAGAAAACTGAGAGTAAGGGGGCAGGTGCAGTGTAAGCTTTCAATCCCAGCACTGGGGGCGGGCAGAGGGGGACAGATCTCTGAGTGTTGGTGCACATCTTTAATTCCAGCACTTGGAAGGCAGAGGCAGGTGGATCTCTGTGAGTTTGGGGCCAGTCAGGTCTATAGAGCAAGTTTCAGGACAGCCAGGTCTGTTACACAGTGAACCCCTTTCTCAAAAAAACAAAACAAAACAACAACAAAAAAAAAAACCACACAACAACAAACGAATGAATGAATGAATGAATGAATGAATGAATGAATGAGCAGGTAAGACAAGAAGACTGAGAGTAGAAAGCTTTCATCACCTATTCAGGAAGTTTGAGTGAGCTCATCTCTTCTCATGCACCATTATATTTTACTTGTCTGTTTGTAGACGGTGTCTTGTTATGGAGCCTAGGATGGAACTTGCTATGTACTCCAAGCTAGCCTCAAACTCACCATCCTCCAGCCTCAACCTCCCAAGTGTTGGGATCACAGGCATGTACCAGCATCCCCAGTGTGATTCATTTCTTTGCAGCACAAATCTGACCAGGTAATCACCATGGCACTGTAGACGCTGTCAGTCCCCTCCTGCCTGTCCCAAATCTCTGAATATATAGTTATCTCTCTTTGTCTGCACCCCCATATTCATGCAACTGCAGAGGGAACTGTGTCTGCACCCCCATATTCATGCAACTGCAGAGGGAAAATTACTTTTGTTTCTTTCTTTGTTTTTTGTTTTATCGAGACAGGGTTTCTCTGTGTAGTTTTGGAGCCTGTTCTGGAACTTACTCTGTAAACCAGGCTGGCCTCGAACTCATAGAGATCCACCTGCCTCTGCTTCCCGAGTGCTAGGATTAAAGGCATGCACCACTACCACCTGGGTCTGGAAATTTGCTTTTGTACTGGGCATACAAAGATTTTTTTTCCTTTTCTTATTTCCTAAACAATACAACATACCAACTATTTAGACAGTATTGAATTTGCCTCAACTGTTATAATCATCCAGAGGGGGTATAAAGCATACAGAAGATGTGCATAGGCCACATGCCAATATCACATTCTATTTAAGGGAATGAAGCCGCATGAGTTTGGTCACCGCTGAGGAAGTCCTGGAATCAATCCTCTGTGGATACCAAGAGACAACTGTACCAGCACGTAGTGGGGCTTCAATAAATACTCCTTGGATGGATGGTAAGTCCTCCTATGTGTAGGATGTGCACAGGGCCCTGAGACTGAGCAGCGGGAGGCACTGGCAGAGCCTCCTTCCGTCCTGATTTCTGGCCCTGGGGCCCTGTACCCTCACTCACCCAGCAGGCAGTACATTCTCCCTCCTCGGCTCCTTCCTCTGCAGTCTCTGGGTCTTTCCAGGGCACCGGCCCTCCTGTCCCTTGGGTAGCTTTATACCTGGGACTGAGCCCTAGGGCCGCCCAGTAGGGAGGGGAGCTACTCCCTAGGAAAGGAGGGCAGGCGGCAGACAGCGCCCTGACAGAAAATGAGACAGACCCAGCCAGGGGACAGGATAGAGAGCTTTGAGACAGACCAAGACGAGGGTATATATTCCAGGTCAGCCAGAAGCCCCAGAGCGTGGAACAGTCAGTGAAGGGGACCCTAAGGTGACAACCTGGACCCCTACAGCCCCCAACCTTGACCTTAAACCCTGGTGGTTGAAAAGGAGGGGGCAAGGGCGGGGAACAGGATTATGGGGGACAAAGGGGCAGCCCTGCTCCCTGCTGCTCTGCACGTCTTGGGATCCAATTTCCCAGGAGGAGGCCGCCCCCTGCTCCGCCCATGGGGACCCAGACACTGGGCCCTGGCTTTCAAGGAGTTTGGAAAAGGAGCCGGAGGAGTGGACCCAGGTGTGACCCCTGAATACAGGAACATGCCCTGTGCTGGCAATTTCACATGTCCGTTTGTTCAAGTACTCGTGGACTGAATGCCGGTCCCTATTCCAGGTGCTTGGCGTAGAATCCCTGCCCACGTGGAGCGGACCCTCTCGAGCATTTCTATATGCACGTATCATGTTAGACTTGCACATGTCACATACCCAGAGTCCTAGACAGATAAGAACTCATCTGTACAGATGCACACAGACACACAAACACACCCCAAACACCTGAAATCCCAGCTGGCGCCTACATAGGTGCGAATGTGCGCTTAAAGCTGGTCACACACTCACGCGCAGCTATCCGGGGTCCTCATCGGGCCGCATCTCAGCCTGTTCCTCTGCCCAGGTACAGGACACATGGACACACGTGCATTCTCCCGAGACCCTCTTCCCACCTGGAGAAGTGGGGGGTGGAGGGCAGAAAAGCTAGCTCTGGCGCCCCCTCAGGGAACTTGCCCACCAAGGGGTGATGCTGTGTTCACTCTGTGTCAGACTGTCAGCCAGATATTCGTCCTTACTACCTACAGGGTTGGGGGACAGTCCACGCCCCTCTCCGGTAGAGGGTAATGTGGGAGAGGAACTCAAATTCATTCACACAGATACAGTACAGCTCCTACTGTGTATGCCCTCGGGTGAATGGCAGCCACCTCCCCCCACCCCAACCCCCCGCCCCCCCCCACCCCCCACCCCTGGTGGAGAAGACCAACAATAAACGGAAGCTGACAAGAGCTAACGTTTCAGACAGGTTTGACAATACATATTTGTAACCCCAAGACTAAGGGAGCCAAGGCAAGGGGAAATCTTGATTTTCTTTCTTTTTTTTTTTTTTTTTTTTTTTTAGGCCAGCCTGGACTATAGAATGAGACCCTGTCTCAAAATAAAATCAAGTAAAACAAAACAATCCAAGGTTTCCTCAAATGACAAGTGGCTGAGAAACCAAAAGGGTTCTGAGTGATTAGTTGGGGGTGGGGAGTGAGGCACAGTCAACGAAGGAGCCCCAGTCCAGAAAGGGTTAGCGGCTTACCTGGAATCACACAGCATAGCCGGGGCAAATCCTAGGCCCTGTCTCCGGCTTGGGGATGGGAGTGGGTCTTCAGACCTGAACTGTAGACTCGGATAGGAAGGAGGAAGAGGCCACAGACAGTTCTGGGTAGGGGGTTTCTAAACAGCATCTCCAAGGATGGGGGCCACTAGATTGGCAAGTAGGGCCAGTGATAGGCAGGCGATGATGTCAGGGGATTAGGAAAGGCCCATTGAGTGGGTGCACTGAGGCGTGGGCCAGGGCCATGGCAGTGGAATAGAGGGAGGGGGAGGGGAACAGATACACGATCTGCACTTTCACAGGTGAAGGTGGACGTGGGCCTCACCCAGGAGGGAAGGCCAGCCCCCACCAGCCCCGCCACTGCCTGCCCCCATCAAAGGGCTCGTTTCCCCCTCTGAACTGGAGGGTTTACCTCCCATCCTAGGGCCAGCTCTTTTTGTCCAAAGTGACTGTCTTGGTGTTGGGGAAATCAACAGATCTGCCGCCCCCTTCTACCCTGCCCTGTGGGTCTCACTGTCTCCATGGTGGTCTGGTCTCACCAGAAGCCAATCCCTGGGGGATCCCAGCAGTTTAGAAGTCAGCAGGTCCAAAGTCCTGCCTGTGCTCATCACAGGCTTGAGAAAGATAATCTCTCTGAGATTTGGTCTTTCCTTCCTTCCTTGTCTGTGGTATTAAGAGCAGAACTTGTGTCAAGCTTGGTAGCACACGCCTTTAATCCTAGCACTAGGGAGGCAGAGGCAGACGGATCTCTGGGAGGCAGAGGCCAGCCTGGTAGTGATAGTAAATTCTAGATGCAGCATAGAAACATACTGTCTCAAACACCAAAAGAGCGAGAGCGAGAGAGAGATAGAGAGAGAGAGAAACGGAACCCAGGCCCCTTCCTAAGCTAGTCAAATGCTCTTTCACGAGTTTCGTTCCTGGCACTCCTCTTGATTGTTTGTTTTTAAATATTTAATTTTATTGTTTGTGTACATGTACGGATGTGTGTCTACACATGGGCGGAAGTGCCTGGGAAGGCCAGAAGATGGCCTTAAGTCCTCCTGCAGCTAGAGTTGCCGATGGCTGTGAGCATCTTTTGAGCTGGCTCTCCAGCCCTACTTAGGTTTTTGTTTGGTTGTTGTTGTTTTTTTTTTTTTTTTAATAGGAGACCTATCAGTTTTTTAAATTTTTATTTATTCTTATTTTATGAACATCAGTTTTTGTCTGCATGTGTGTCTGTGTGAGGGTGTCATGTCCCCTGGAACTGGAATTACAAACAGTTGTGAGCTGCCATGTGGGTGCTGGGAATTGAACCCGGGTCCTTTGGAAGAGCAGTTGGTGCTCTTAACCTCAGAGCTATCTCTCCAGCTCCCTATTTAAATTTTTTTCAAAGACAGGGACTCATCCTATAGTTTAGACTAGTCTCCAAGTTAAGAGTCTCTGCCATAGCCTCTCCAGGGCTGGGATTACGGGTGTGGTTTAGATAGTGCTAGGGATTTAACCCAGGACTTTTTCAACACTAGATAAACACTATCAATTGTGCAACATCCTAGCACCTCATGAAAGTTGTGTGCTGACTTCCACTTGCAAGTGCATGTGAGCATAGACCACACACACACAAGTAATTTTTTCCCCCCGGCGGTTATTTGACTGTCCTTTTTCCTTCAAGACATCGTGTCTCTGTGTAACCCTGGCAGTCCTGGAACTCACTCTGTAGACCAGACTGGCCTCGAACTCCAGACTGCCTCTACTTCCTGAGTGCTGGAATTAAAGGCATGCGGTCTGACTGCCCTGTTATTTGACTGTTTTTTAATGTAGGTGTCGGCTGGGGCCCTACACGTGGCAGGTGAGGCCCGAGTTGGCGTTGTGCACCTCTTCCCTGTAGAGCGACCGCTCCAACTCGCCGAGGAGAGGCAGCACCCAGCGCACGGCGCAGAACACAAACTCGTCCATCTTCCGGACGGGCACATCTTTCATGATGATGAATGGCCTCCTCCTCCGGGTTCTTCCAAAGAATCTGCAGGGTCCTTCTCTGCCTGGAAGACCGACGTGGGGGTGATCCGGATCTCCAAATCCTCAGTCTGCGGGAGCCTGTGCTCACGGTTCCTCCTTCATTATTCTCCAGTAGCCAGAGAGCAAAGCCGGTATGCCCAGAGCAGAGCGAACACTGTAGCCCAACAGTCCCCAGCAGGGGCGGGCGGGGCAGGTTGCGCCTGTAGCTGAGGGGCCTGTAGCTCCCTCGCAGTAGCACGTCCTGCTTTACCTTCGACACCACCACACTTCCCAAATTCAATGTTTTTAAATGATAATCTCCAGTTACATCCATTTTCCTTCAAACAGAATAATTTCATTCTTCTTTATGGCTGAATAAAATTCCATCTCTCTCACACGCACACACATATATATGATATGTGTGGATGGATAGATAGATAGATAGATAGATAGATAGACAGACAGACAGATAGATGCAACGTGTGTGTGTTCCTCTGTTGACATTCACCTAATTTGATGTCATGGCATCAATGAAGAAGTATGTCTCATGTTGAGTCTGAGTCCTTCAGGTATGAAAGACCCTGCATTCTGTGCCCAGTGTCCCTTTTATCAGGGGATTGCCGATTTAAGCAGGTCTGACTATGTAGCTCTGGCTGTCCTGAAATCATTATGTAGGTCAGGCTAGTCTGGAACTCACAAGATCCTCCTGCCTCTGCCTCCCAAGGCCTGGGGCTAAGGACATGTGCCATCATAGCTGACCCTAGTCTTTTTGGTTTGTTTTAAGATGTATTTGTTTTTATTTTGTAAGTGTTTGCTTGCATGTATGTGTGTATATACATGTATGTGTGCATATACCATGTGTATGCCCGGGAATCATGGAGGCCAAATAGGATGTCAAAGTTCTTGGAACTGGAATTCCGGACAGATGTAAGCCAACGTGTGGGTGCTGGGAACTGACCTGGGTCCCCCACAAGAGCAACCGGTACTCTTAACCATTGAGCCATCTCTAGACCCTGAAATTAATTTTTTTTTTCATTTTTTAAGACAGGGTTTCTCTGTGTATCTCTGGCCTTCCTGGAACTCATTCTGTAGACTAGGCTGGCCTCGAACTCACAAAGATCCACTTGCTTCTGCCTCCCAAGTGCTGGGATTAAAGGAATGTGCCACCACTGCCTGACTAAATTAAGTATCTTAATCTTAATAACTTGATTTTGTCTTTTTCCCCCAAGTTCTTGAATTGAACCGAGGACTTATTAGACAAGTGTTTTACCATTGGACTAAAACTGAACAAAATCCCAAACCCTACATTTACGGGTTTTTTTTTTCCTTTTCTTTCTTTCTTTTTTTTGGGGGGGTGTTTTGAGACAGGGTTTCTCTGTGTGTCACTGACTGTCCTGGAACTCACTCTGTAGCCCAGGCTGGCCTCACACTCACACAGATCCACCTGCTTATGCCTCCTGACTCCTGGCATTAAAGTCATGCACCATCCACCTAGACTTTTATGTGGGTGCTGGGATCACACTCAGGTTCCTGTGCTGGTGTAGAAAGCTTTTTTTACTGGGGCTGGAGAGATGGCTCAGAGGTTAAGAGCACTGGCTGCTCTTCCAGAGGTCCTAAATTCAATTCCCAGCAACCACGTGGTGGCTCACAACCATCTGTAATGAGGTCTGGTGCCCTCTTCTGGCCTTCAGGCATACACGCAGAAAGAATTTTGTATACATAATAAATAAATATTTTTTAAAAAAAAGAATCATCGGGCTGGAGAGATGGCTCAGCGGTTAAGAGTATTGCCTGCTCTTGTAAAGGTCCTGAGTTCAATTCCCAGCAACCACATGGTGGCTCACAGCCATCTGTAATGAGGTCTGGTGCCCTCTTCTGGCCTGCAGACATACACAGAGACAGAATATTGTATACATAATAAATAAATATTAAAAAAAAAGAATCATCCAGATACATCGTGAGGGCCAATATTTACCCCAGTTCTATTCCTGACTATAAACCATCATTACTCTCTATGATGGGGGCAGGGTGGCAGGCTTCAGAAATGAGCAAGGCCATAGGAAAAAACACAGATATTGGTGGCTACACTTAGGGGACCACAAGGGTCTTTCTGTCTCCTCCTATCCTGCACCTTTCTTTCTGTGACTCCCAGTGTCCTCAGGACAATGTCTCCATCCTTCAACCTGGCTTTCAAGACCTTCTGCCTAAGTCCCTGGGCTTTGCCTCTGCACTCCTGCCTGACCTCACACCCCACAGCTTTGCGGTTTCACGGGACACCACACCTTTGCCCTCCAGCGCATCCTCCTTCTGACTCAGCCTTTCTCACACCGGAACCTCCCCTTGAGTTCTGCCTCCGTGGAGAAGCTTCCCAACCTTTAACCTTGCCAGATGCTGTAGCTCCTTTGGACTCTCAGCCTGGAGGCTCTCGTCTATTGCTCACTCTTCCTTATCGCCCTGTCTCTGACGCCCCCTGCCACCTCTGCATCTTACCACTGGGCCATGCACAATAGAGAGATAGAGAGGCTTCACTGCCTGTGAGTTACACTTTCATTTCAGGGGAAAAACTTTCAGAGGTGCTTCCCCCTCCCCTTTTCTTTCTTTTTTCTTTTGTTTTTGTTTTTTCAAGACAGGGTTTCTTGGGAGGCAGAGGCAGGTGGATCTCTGTGAGTTCGAGACCAGCCTGGTCTACAAGAGCTAGTTCCAGGACAGGCTCCAAAACCACAGAGAAACCCTGTCTCGAAAAAAACAAAAAACAAAACAAACAAAAAAAAAAGACAGGGTTTATCTGTGTAGCCTTGGCTGTCTTGGAACTTACTCTGTAAACCAGGCTGGCCTTGAACAGAGATCCACCTGCCTCTGTCTCCTGACTGCTGGGATTAAAGGCGTGCACCACCACTGCCCTGCTGAAAGATGGACCTTTACCTGTGGTTTCAGTGCCTCCGTTGCGCTTAGACTTATGGCAAGGTGGAGCTCCAGGTGGAAGGGCATAGTGGAGGAAAACTGTTCACCTGTGGCAACTGGAAATAAAGAGGAGTAATGTGGGGGAAGAGGAGCTGGAGAGATGGCTCATCGATTAAGAGCACTGACTGTTCTTCCAGAGGACCCGAGTTCAATTCCCAGTACCCTCATGGCAGCTCACAGCTGTTTGTAACTCCTGTTCCAGGGGATCCAATGCCCTCATATAGACATACCTGCAGGCAAAAAACTGCACGTATGTACATAAAACAAAAATAAATTATTTGTTTGTTTTTTGTTTTTTGAGACAGGGTTTCTCTGTGCAACAGCCCTGGCTGTCCTGAACTCACTTTGTAGACCAGGCTGACCTTGAACTCATTTGAGATCTGCCCGCCTCTGCCTGCCAAGTGCTGGGATTAAAGGCCTGTGTTACCACCACCTGGCTTTTGAGAACCTGTCTTAAACCAACAAACAAAAACCAAGAATGACTCTGGACAGAAAGAACTGTTCTTGTTGGGGCTAAAGCAAGCTGCACCCAAGAGTCTGAGCTCTGGGAAGACTTCCAGCTGCCAGTGCCTCCTCTCAGTGGAGTAGTAGGGCAAAGGGGATAATAAGGGACTCCCAGTTCACTCTGTTGTAGAATACTACCTTAACTCTTTGTTAAACTATTTATATATTTGTTTAACAATGTAAAGTTGTGATGTTTTTCCTAACTAAATTAACACCTGATTGGTCTAATAAAGAGTTGAGTGACCAACAGCCAGGCAGGAGAAAGGGTAGGAGGGGCTGGCGGGCAGAGAGGATAAATAGGAGGAGAAAAAGAGAGAGAAAAGATCAAGGAACAGGAGAAGGAGGAGGGCTCAAGGGACCAGCCACCCAGCTACACAGCCAGTCACGGAGTAAGGAGTGAAGAAAGGTATACAGAAATAGACAACGGGTTCACAAAACACAACACACACAAAGCAGAAGACTGTTCAATAAATACTAAATAAGTCTATGAAGGAACAGACTCATGCGCATAAACACTGGAGATGTGATAAATCAACGCTTTGGCACATGTCTTTAATCCCAGCACTGGGAGGGCAGTGGCACGTCTCTGTGAGTTTGAGGGCAGCCTGGCAACATAGTGAGTTCTAGCACAGCCAGAGCTACATAAAAGGGAGACCCTGCCTTATCAAGCCAAAAGAATAAAGAAATGAGAAATATACAGTGAAGAAAAAGTGGAAGTTAAACACTTTTGAGTTCCAACTCAACGGAAACTCATAGTGCTTGTCTTCATTAGATTTCCAGTTGTAGCTGCTTCCTTGTCTCTTGGGTGGCCTCGTGAGCATCATATGAAGACAGGTCTTGTATATTCTGGCAAGGGTATAGGTCCTGGGCATCAACAGTGAAGGAATACGTTTGGTGTCTGGGTAAGCCATTGGGGCATTGCCAGATATCCAGGCTGAGTTTTATTTGTGAATGGATAAGCGCAACTAGCTTTCCATATTTGTGGATTCCACGGTATCAACTTCAGACAACACCAACAAAATCAGACTAAAACACCGTATCAGTAGTGCTTATATAGGAAAGTCTCCAAAAAATTTCAAAATCTAAGGACTGGAGAGATGGTTCAGCACTGGCTGCTCTTCCAGAGATCCTGAGTTCAATTCCCAGAAATCACTTTGTGGCTCATGACCATCTGTACTGAGATCTGGTGCCCTCTTCTGTCACTCAGGCATGCATGCGGGCAGAACACTGTGCATAATAAATCAACAAATCTTTAAAAAGAAATTTAAAAATTTAAATAAAGTATCATATACGGGAGTAAAAGCAACAACAACAAAATAACACTGCATAGACATATTTTCTTGTCATTATTCTTAGATGTTGTGCAACAGCTATTTATGTAAAGTTTACATTTATCAGGCATTCCCTGTAACAGAGATGACTGGAGCAGGGAGAAGGTGTGTACAGGCTGAAGGCACACGGACCTGTGTGTTCTCAGACCAGTGCTCTGGACCAGTCCGTGTGTACTAACAGACATGTGTACACACGGACCTGTGTGTTCTCAGACCAGTGTTCTGGATTAGTCTCTGTGTGTACTAACAGACGTGTGTGCACACGGACCTGCATGTTCTCAGACCAGTGCTCTGGATTAGTCTCTGTGTGTACTAACAGACGTGTGTGCACATGGACCTGCGTGTTCTCAGACCAGTGTTCTGGACCAGTCCGTGTGTACTAACAGACATCTGTGCAGCGAAAAACCTGTTACATAACATGAATTATGCATAGATTGGGCATAAGAGAACTCATTGCTCCCTCTGAATCATAATAATCCAAAACACTTCTGAAAATTGAAACAAAGGTGGAAGGATATATAAATTCTAAAGTTGCTACATGTCTTTTTTTACTTTGAAACAAGGGCTTATCTGTAGCCTGAGCTGGCCCAGAAGTTATGCTGTAGCAGAGGCTGGTCCAGAAATTTCAACAGTTCCTCTGCCTTGCTTTCTGTTCAGCTCTTCATTAGAGCATCTGCTTCTACCTCTCAAGCCCTTGGGGGAAAGATCAGGAGTTTAAAGTCACCCTTCAGCCAGGCGATGGTGGCGCACGCCTTTAATCCCAGCACTCGGGAGGCAGAGGCAGGCGGATCTCTGTGAGTTCGAGACCAGCCTGGTCTACAGAGCTAGTTCCAGGACAGGCTCCAAAGCCACAGAGAAACCCTGTCTCGAAAAACCAAAAAAAAAAAAATAAAAAAAAAATAAAAATAAAAAATAAAGTCACCCTTCAGACAACAGTGAATTCGAGGGCCGCCTGGGCTACGTGAGACCCTGTCTCAAAACAACCCCAAAACAAATACAGTTTGGGCCTAGTGGCGTGGGGCTGTAATCCTAGTTACTAGAGAAGCTGAGGTAGGGGAGTATTTTTTTTTTGGTTTTTCGAGACAGGGTTTCTCTGTGGTTTTGGAGCCTGTCCTGGAACTAGCTCTGTAGACCAGGCTGGTCTCGAACTCACAGAGATCCGCCTGCCTCTGCCTCCCAAGTGCTGGGATTAAAGGCGTGCGCCACCACCGCCCGGCCAGGTAGGGAGTATTAAGTTCAAGATCTGTCTAGGCTACAGAGTGAGCCTGGGTCAGTTAGTGACAGAACAGAGATTTAAATACGGGCTAATGAAGTTCTAAGGGCTAGCTGGGAGAAAGCCTAACCTAAGGCCAAGATTTCATGATTAATAATAAGTCTCTGGGTCATTATTTGCAGGCTGGCGATCCAAAGACAGTCTGAGAAGAAAGCCTGCTGCACTGGAGGGCTGGAGAGACTTCGATGGGAAAGAGCACTGACCAGGGTGTAGTTCCCTGCTCTCACAGCAGGTGGCGACAGCACAGCCCCAGGGCCAGGCCATCTGCTGCTCTCTGCCCTCCATGGGCCTGCAAGCACATAAGTTCACACCAGCACACAGATACACACACACTTAAAATCTTCTTTTTAACAGGTCTCTGTTCAGCTAAGGTGGCCTCCATGCTTACTTGTTTTTCCTGGATACTTCGGGGAGAATTTATGTATATTTGATTATGTATACTTTATGTATATTTGATTTTTTTGCTGTTAGGTTTGCTTTTTTTTTCTTTCTGAAGCAGTGATGGAAGACCATTTACATTATTCTGTAAATTATTTTTTTTCTTTTTTTGAATTTCGAGACAGGGTTTCTCTGTGGCTTTTGATGCCTGTCCTGGAACTAGCTCTTGTAGACCAGGCTGGCTTCAAACTCATAGAGATCTTCCTGCGCCTGCCTCCCAAGTGCTGGGATTAAAGGCGTGCGCCACCACCGCCCGGCCGTTATTTTACTTTTTCACTTACCCTTTTTGCTCAAAATCATCTCAACTAGAATTATGGCCACATATCTTACTTTACAGAAAAGTAGAAAGGAGCTGGGATGTGACATGCTGAACTCCCTGGGTTTCGTCTCCAGCACGACAGGGCTCCAGGAGAGAGCTTCTTGTCGAGAGCATGAGGGCGCACGCAAAGGAGCTCATTGGCACCACATGTCTGTATTGCCAACGTTCGGGGGGCTGAGGCAGGTGGTCATGAGTTCGAAGTCAGCCTGGGCTTCGTCGTAAAACTGTCTCAAGGGAAAGAGAAAGGAGAGGATTAAAGGCCTCACAAGCCAAGCCATGGCAGCAGGGAACACACACTTGTGACCCCACCGACTGCCCAGGAGGAACACCAACTTGTCTTAGTTCCTTTCCTGTTGTGATAAAAGCGTGACCAGCGTGCCTTACAGAAAGAGTTATAGGCTTACGGGGCAGAGGCTAGCGTCCATGGTGGCTGAGCCGCATATCTTGGTCCATAAGCAGGAGGCTAAGAAAACTCACTGGAAGCCGGGCGGTGGTGGCGCACGCCTTTAATCCCAGCACTTGGGAGGCAGAGGCAGGTGGATCTCTGTGAGTTCGAGACCAGCCTGGTCTACAAGAGCTAGTTCCAGGACAGGCTCCAAAACCCTGTCTCGAAAAACCAAAAAAAAAAAAAAAAAGAAAAAAAAAGAAAACTCACTGGGAATGGCGGGAATCTCTTGAAACCTCAAGCCTGCTCCCAGGGACACGCCTCCCCCAGTAAGTCCACACATCCTAAAACTGGGACCATTCTCATTGAAGTATTTTTTTTAAAAAAATATTTATTTATCTATTATGTATACAATATTCTGTCTGTGTGTATGTCTGCAGGTCAGAAGAGGGCACCAGACCTCATTACCGATGGTTGTGAGCCACCATGTGGGAATTGAACTCAGGGTCTTTGGAAGAACAGGCAATGCTCTTAACCACTGAGCCATCTCTCCAGCCCCTCATTGAAGTCTTCAAACCGCCGGGCTGTTAGAACAGGTACCAGGCCAGTCTAGGTAAATTACTGACTTTTAATTCACGTTTTGTTTTTCTTTGTTTTGCTTATTTATTTTGAGATAGGATCTTTGCTGTGTTACTCAGGCTGGTTTTTAAATTCTTGGGCTCAGAACATGCTTCCTCCTTGGCCTTCTTGGCTCAATTTACTGGGTTTTTTGGTTTTGTCTTTAAGATTTATTTATTATGTATACCATGTACTGCCTGCATGTATACCTGCGGGCCAGAAGAGGGCACCAGATCTCATTTATAGGTGATTGTGAGACACCAGGCTGTTGCTGGGAATTGAACTCAGGATCTCTGGAAGAGCAGCCAGTGCTCTTAACCTCTGAGTTGTCCCTCCAGCTCCTAATTCAGGCTTTAACTGCACAACTAGTATCTGTTGGTGGTAAAAATTTCATTTAAGAAGTGAAAAGGTGTTTTTTTCTTCTTTCCTTCTGAAAAGTTTCTGCACCCCATAAGCCTCTCCATCGTCACAACAATCCGAATCAGACTAAATCAAACTGAATTAGAAAAAGCCCAGGCTTAAAGGATACCAACGCTCCGGGATGGCTTTCCAGCCCCCCACCCCCACCCCCAGTGAGGAGACCAGAAAGGAAGATGGGAAAACCACGTGTTTGTTTGTTCTCTGGGGGTTAGTTTAGATACCCTTTGGGAGTGGTCTTGAGTATCTCTGGGGTGGGGTCATCCTTTGGCGGGCTTTCTCGGGGGTGGAGTCTGGACTGAGGCAACTCCCAGGGGAGGGGCTTGGAATACTCTTTGGATTTGTGGGTGCCAGGGCCTGGGGTGCAGCTTTCACCCAAACACCTTCCTTTTTTCCTTTTCAGTGGTGGCGGTGGAGCTCAGGGTTTAATGCACGGTAGTCCAGCGCTGTCCCACCGCTAGGGCTGAGCCCCACCCGACGTTTCCTGTGTTTTTGTGTTCATATGCAGTCTCCTATCCGCCTGTAGGTTAGGGAGCAAAAACACCACTCAGCACTGAGGGACTATATAGGAGTAGGTAGCTGGGTGTTATGGCGCGCTCAGGAGGCAGAGGCAGAAGGATCTTATGGTTCTGAGGCCAGCCTAGTCTACATGGCGAGTAGGTTTAAGGTTACCTGAAGCTATGCACTGAGAATGTGTGTGTGTGTGTGTGTGTGTGTGTGTGTGTGAGAGAGAGAGAGAGAGAGAGAGAGAGAGAGAGAGAGAGAGAGAGAGAGAGAGAGAGAAATATCTTGTTCTAGCTTTCAGGGCTAATAGAATGAGGCCTATGATGCTTCCATGTGAAGACTGTGGAGAACCAGGAGGAATATAGTGCTTTTTGTATCTGAAACCTAAATTCTGGTATTTGAGATCTACTTTCTCTCTCTCTTTCCTTCTGTGTTCTGTTCATAGGTTCCCTCAGGTCCAAAGTGTCAGATCCACTGAAGTTGAATTATAGGCAGTTGTGAGCTGCCTCATGCGGGTGCTGGGAATTGAATCCCCGTCTTCCCCAAAAGCAACAAGTGCTTCTAACTGCTGATTCATCTCTCCAGCCCTTGTTTTGTTCAAAAGAGGAAGCAGGTACTTGACTCTAGCAGTTCCTTTGTCAAATAACACAAACTAACTCGGAATTCCAGATTTGAGAATTTTTGAAGAAGTCTGTTTGCATGAGAGTTTTCCTGTACTTATGTCCAATGCACAGAACTGGGTTTTGATCAGTCGAGGATGTTTCAGTAGTTCTGAACATGGGCTCTGGACTTGAGTTTGAATTCCACTCTATTATTTATCTGTTGTGTATAGTTGAGTGTAAGAAATATCAAATGAGTTGGGCAGTAAGGCGCATGCCTTTAGTCCCAGCACTCGGAAGGCAGAGGCAAGCGGATCTCTGTGAGTTCGAGGCCAGCCTGGTCTACAGAGAAATTCCAGGACAGGCTCCAAAGCTACAGAGAAATACAGTCTTAGAAAAAAAAAAAAAAAAAAAAAAAAGCCCAAAACAAAAAGAAATACCAAACGTGATTTTTCTCTATCAACTACTATAAGATGTGTTTAGGATAAGGAATTAAAATTCTTTTAATTTCTCTCACCAAGTAAGATACTTATGCAAAATGTTTCATTCCCCCTCCCCTGTAAAACCTTTGTTCACACAAAGGCCCACTACTCTAGTCTAGGAATTTGATAGCCTGAAGCAGTGACTCCTCCCCGCCCCCCATTTCCTGTGCTCCAATTCTCTTCAGACTAGCTAACTGAATGGGATTGTGAGGTCAGATCCCAGCCAATGGGGAAGACACAGTCACCATATGCACTAGAATAAAAATCCAAACCTTTCCTTTTGTGTTTGCACTTTCAAGTCCTACCCCCTACCCCCCCCCTTGGAGACAGGGTTTCTCTGTTAGCCCTGGCTGCCCTGGAACTTGTTCTGTAGACCAGGTTGACCTGGAACTCAGAGATCTGCCTGCCTCTGCCTCCTGAGTGCTGGGTTTGAAGGCCTGAGCTGTTGTAGAATACTATTTTAAGATGAGTTACATTTGTTTACGCTGTGGAACATTTGTTTAGTGATGCAAAGATGTGTTGCATTCTTTTTTTAAAATTTATTTATTTATTACGTATATAGTGTTCTGCTGGTATGAATGCCTGTACACCAGAAGAGGGCACCAGATCTCATTATACATGGTTGTACATCACCATGTGGTTGCTGGGAATTGAACTTAGGACCTCTGAAAGAGCAGCCAGTGCTTTTAACCTCTGAGCGACCTCTCCAGCCCGTGTTGCATTCTTTTTTTTTTTTTTTTTTTTTTTGGTGTTTTTCGAGACAGGGTTTCTCTGTGGTTTTGGAGCCTGTCCTGGAACTAGCTCTTGTAGACCAGGCTGGTCTCGAACTCACAGAGATCCGCCTGCCTCCGCCTCCCAAGTGCTGGGATTAAAGGCGTGTGCCACCACTGCCCGGCTTCCGTGTTGCATTCTTTTATGTTGCATTTGTTTAACTCTGTGAAGCTGTGCTACTGTGCCTGCCTAAAACACTTGATTGATCTAATAAAGAACTGAACGGTCGATAGCAAGGCAGGAAGGAGCAAGGATAGGAGAGGCTTGTGGGTAGGGAGAATAGACAGAAGGAGAAAAAGAGAGAGAAAGAGGAAGCAGGGATCAAGAAGCAAGAGAGGAAGGGGAGAAGGGCATTAGGGGCCAGTCACCCAGCCAGCCACGAAGTAAGAGTGAAAGTAAGGTATTCAGAAATAGAGGAAGAGGAGCTGGAGAGATGGCTCAGAGGTTAAGAGCACTGACTGCTCTTCCAGAGGTCCTGAGTTCAATTCCCAGCAACCACGTAGTGGCTCACAACCACCTATAATGAGATCTGGTGCCCTCTTCTGGCCTACAGGCAGGATACTGTATAAATAAATAAATAAATAAATAAATCTTAAGAAGAAGAAGAAGAAGAAGAAGAAGAAGAAGAAGAAGAAGAAGAAGAAGAAGAAGAAGAAGAAGAAGAAGAAGCCGGGCGGTGGTGGCGCACGCCTTTAATCTCAGCCCTCGGGAGGCAGAGGCAGGCGGATCTCTGCCGGTTTGAGCCAGCCTGGTCTACAAGAGCTAGTTCCAGGACAGGAACCAAAAGCTACGGAGAAACCCTGTCTCAAAAAAAAAAAAAAAAAAAATAGAGAAAGAAAAAGAAAAAAAAGCCCAGAGGAAAAAAGGTAGATGGGATAGTTTAAGAAAAGCTGGCTAGAAATAAACCAAGCTAAGGTCCTGCATTTATAAATAATAATAAGACTCTGTATTTATTTGGGGACTGGGTGGTGGGTCCTTGAAGAGGTTTGCCTTTCCTTGTGACTCTGAGTTTATTTCCAACATTGAGAACATCAGCTTCTTTCATAAAGTGGGATTCTCATTTAGTGGTTTTGTTTTAAGAGTCTCATGCTGTTTAGGATGGCCTTGAACTTTTTTTTTTTTTTTTTTTTTTTTTTGGTTTTTTGAGACAGGGTTTCTCTGTGGTTTTGGAGCCTGTCCTGGAACTAGCTCTTGTAGACCAGGCTGGTCTCGAACTCACAGAGATCCGCCTGCCTCTGCCTCCCAAGTGCTGGGATTAAAGGCGTGCGCCACCACCGCCCGGCGGCCTTGAACTTTTGATTCTCCTGCTTCCACCTCCGAAGTTTGAGCCCGGCAACTCACATTGTTTATTTTTGAGACAATGTCATCATATGTAGCAAGGGTTGGTTTGAATGTGAGATCCTCTTATTTCAATCTCCCCAATACTAGGAGATCAGGTTTGCACTACCACACCCATAAGAGTTCTTAGAAGAGTCTTTATCTTTTTTTTAAAAAAACGATTTATTTATTTATTTATTTATTTATTTATTTATTTATTTATTTATTATATACACAGTATTCAGCCTCCATGCCTGCAGGCCAGAAGAGGGCACCAGATCTCATTACAGATGGTTGTGAGCCACCATGTGGTTGCTGGAATTGAACTCAGGACCTCTGGGAGAGCAGTCCGTGCTCTTAACCTCTGAGCCATCTCTCCAGCCCCTCTCTCTCTCTTTTTTTTTTTTTTTTTTTTTTGAGACAGGGTTTCTCTGTGTAGCCCTGACTGTCCTGGAACTCACTCTGTAGACCAAGCTGAACTCAAACTCTGAAATCTGCCTGCCTCTACCTCAGGAGTGCTGAGATTAAAGGTAGGGCTGCCAGGTTCGACTTTTACAAGATTCTTAGAGGATCAAATGAGAAGCTGAAAACATTTAGCAGTATTTGAGGCAGAACTGAGATGTAGCTTGTGGTAGAATGCTTGCCTCGACTGGTGATCCCTGCTTTGATTTTTAGCACAGCAAAACCAAACAAAACCTGTGAGGTGGATTCAGCTTACAAGTTAGTGGAAAGGACAATAAATGAAATCTCATTTGGGAATTACTGGGAGGCTTTACTGGGGCAGTGGGATTTTAGTAGGAACTCGAAGGATAAACAGCGGGATAGAGTCGCGGGACAGGTGAAAAAGTGCAACTTTGCAGCCTGTGTGGACTAGAAAAAGACCAGACAGCAGTCCTTGCCAGCGGAAGTAAAAGCAGAGTGGATTTAGGACGGACACTTCCATGGGAACAGTGAGGGAAGCGTGAGCTTCAAGGAGCCTTTTTACCCTAAGGTTAGTAGTCCTGGCTAACTGCGACTTCACACAGTTTTGGCCAGAGTTAACTTCCCAGCCCGAAAAACCACACCCACCAAGTCTTCAGCAGGACTGGAAAGTCGGAGGAGACAAGGAAGCGGTGGGACTGGCGTGGGTTCGTCGTAGCGAATTTTCCAGGGCGCAGGAGGAAGATCAGGATGGCATAAAGCAGACCCATTGGCAGTTGAGAGTTCAGAGGATGCCTCCCAGGCTGAAAAGACGAGGCTTTACAGCACACAAACGCTACCAGTTCGGGTTGAGGAAATTTGGTCAGTGTGCGCGTCCTCTGTTAAAAGGAGAGAGGGCGCCCCCTGGGAACAGTGCTGGGTAGAGATGGTGGGAAGACCCAGCAGAGGACAGGAGAGGGTGGGGGTTAAGATGGGGGTAATCTACTCGTCAGTTTTTCTTCCCACAGAAGCTAACTGTCCGGCATGATGGATTCCTGGGCTTTCTAAACGACGGGGATGGAAGGGGCCTCGAAAAAATAAGTGCCGTCACATGCTCCGTACCAGAGCTGGTTACTTTCTTGAACATTTTTAACGCTAACTCTGCTTGGAGGTGAGTATTATCATACCCCCTTTCGGGTAAAAAACTGAGGTTTGTTGACTTCCTAAGGCAGGAAGGAGATTTTGTACATTCCAAAGTCTTCTTCCTTTGGTCCGCCTGACGTGTAAGGTATTGATTTGCAAAGGTCTGGAAGAAGGAGCATCGTGTGTGAGAAGCCCAGGCTTATAAGGGACAACAGCGTGGGTGTACTTTCCGGCGAGAACCACGCCTCCCTTGGCGCAACAATATTGGTTACGGTTGCTTTCTTTTAAAACATGAAATCCTCACTATCCGAGAAGGCCGACATTCTAGAATCCCTGATCACCCCGATGTTTCTCTCTCACCCGCACTGATTCCCACAGGTGACATCAATTCTCCACGGGAGAATGAAAGCCTGAGACTACATTTCCCTGCAAGCCTTTGGAAAAGAAAGCCAGGAGGAAATAGACTTTCCGTTTCCGTTCGCTTGCAATTTGGCGTGTTCACGGTGATACATATTTCAACAGCTAGAGCCCTTTCTCTGTACAGCTAAAGAAGAGACTTCATACCCCAGCAGGTACTGGCACCGAGGGAAAGTGACTAGGTTGCCATCTCTACAGCAGTCCTTTCCTACTTATCCGCAGAGCCTAGTCTTAGCGGTTGGACTACAAGTCCCATAGTATCGTCTGCTCCTACATCCGCCATCTTTGCGGTAGTCCCCGCCCCTCTCACTTCCATTGTCTCGACAGAAGATAAAAGCGGGGAGCGGGGACGACTACAATTCCCGGCAGGCTTTGCACTACCGAGTGCGGGATTTTGATAGTTCAGGCAGGCGAGGCGCTCCAAGTGGTAGAATGAAGCGACCAGGAAAGGTTAGGTAGCCTGCCATCTTTATGGTAGTCTCTTTATCCTCCTGGTTCTGGCACTCTTAAGGAATACAGGAAGGCTAGAAAACTACTATTCCCATCCCACTTCATAAAAACCGACTTATTAGGTGTACGCCCCTCGTTCGCCATCTTGCTTGTAGTCCTTGTTCCTTTTCACCTTTCCATTGTTCCTGACGAGTAGAAATGGCAGCGGGAAGGCAGCAGATGGACTGCGACTCCCGTCAGGTACCACACACGCGGAGGGTTGTGGACCAGAGGGCGTGTGAATGCCTGGAAAGGAGGTCGGGTCGGGAGAAAAGGCCATCTTGTTTGTAGTCATCGTTCCCGCTCCTTCTCTATGTCCTGCTACGGGGAGTCTCTGGTCAACTGGACTATAATTCCCGCCATGCTCGGCTCCCAGCATGGCATGCCTTTCGCCATCTTAGTTGTAGTGCCAGCTGGCCCCAGTATCCCATTTTTCCCACGATAGTGCCAGAATTTGCAGGACTACATCTCCCGTCGTGCTTTGCACGTGCTTGTCCTGGAAAGTAGAGCTGGTGAAGGAAGGAGGGAGAAGGGGGCGGGGTTCCTTTGGGAGAAGGAGGGAGTAAAAAGGAGGAGGTGGGAAGGAGGGAGGGGAGAGGGAGGAGAGGAGGAAGGAGGAAGGAGCTGAGGAGGGATGAGAGCGGCGACCAGGGCCTGGGGCCGAAGCAGCGCGAGGCTAGGGGACTAGGGGTGCTGAGACACCCCAACTGCCCCCACCCCTTTTCTGCCTCTGCCCCATCCTTCCCTTACACCCTCCCATTTTAGGAGAGGATTTATTCAAATTTTATTTAAATCCCTGTATCTTGAGGGTCGCGCGTTTGAAGGGGGGAGGGCGGGGGCGCGCGCAAGCTGGGGGGGCGGGGCCGGAGCAGCTTCCTTCACCCCCCCCCTACGTGCCCTGTCTCTGTAGGTCAGGGGGCCGCAGTACAGGGGCGGATCCAGGGGAGGGGGGCAGGTTGCAGCGACCCCCCCCTCCCCGGGAACCGGCGGTGGGCGGGGTTTGAACCCCGGAAACGGTGGGGGGCCCCGGGTCTGTCCCTGGACCCCTGGTCAGTTGGAGCTGGGAAGGGGCCAGTTAAGGGTCGGGGACTTTGGGGAGAGGTGGGGGTGGGGAGCTGAGACTCGTACCCGGGACTGAGTGGGGCCCGGGCAGAAGCTGAGCACCCTGCGCCCGAGGAGCCCCCGTTGGCCTGGGGGGGCTGAGGGACTGAGCCCCCCAGAGCAGGACCTCCCCCTGGAAGGGCCGCGCCGCAGTCCGTGGGAGGGCCTCGCCCCCGGCGCTCCCCATCTCCACTCGCTGCTGTCCCGGCCTCCGCCGGAGGGAGGGGCCGAGCGCCCTCGGGGGGCCGTGGACCCCGGCGTTCTGAGCGTTCCGCGCCCCGCGCCGCCCGGCCCCCCCGCCGCCGATGGCCGCCGACCCGCCGGGAGCTGCCGAGAAGGGAGAGATGGCTCCCGGGACACGTGTGAGGTGGGTTCATGCGGCTCCTCCTCACCCCCAGACCTGGGCAGCTCCCACTCCCATTCATCCTCAGCCTGGCCTCTCCCTGCCTTCCCCGCCCCCAGCCTCACCCTCCCTTTGCTCCAAACTCTTCTCCAACCTTCTTCCTAATAACCTCCCAACCCTAGGGAACTGGCCTTCCTTCCCCGACCCTGCTGCCCCTTGCAGACCTCCCCCTCCATCCCCCGCCTCCCATCGCCGCCCTCTAGGCCCCTCCCCTGGAGTGCTGGAGGGCCCCATACCCTGTGGATGGTCTGGAAGTCCTTGGAAAGGGAGAAGCCTGGGGGAAGCAGGTCTAAGACTGGTTGGGAAGAGACCCCTCCAGGCTTGCAGAGTCCATGTGGGATTTCAGAGGATCTGGTTTCCATGGGCAGGAGAGCCCCAGGGATTCCAGACAATTAGGGATGAAATGCAGCCTGGTAAGATGTGGGGTAGTGGGGGGGAGTGTCTAAAACCGAACCCACCTTGAATTTTGTTGAGATGTTAGGCTGGCTCGTAGAATCCCAGGGAAACCAGGAGATTACCCAGGCTGCTTGAGGGATCCTCTTGGCCTTCTGTGCTGGCTGAGAAGGGGCACTTAAGCATCTTGGGGTGCCAGCCCTGGGAAGTTGAGAACACAGTGGGTCATTAGAAATGGAGTGGATCTCGTTAGAGTACCGAGATTTGAAAGGTTTGAATGACCGGGACCCATGAGAAAGAGAAAGGAGAGGGAGAAAGAAAAGTGTGGTCTTTGCCCCCTGCCATCTGAAGGTAAATCTGTGACAGCATGGGATGTGTGGCTAACAGGTATGAGTTGGAAGCTCCCTGAGGTCATGCTGCAGACGGGAAGCCTTTTCCGGGAACCTGGGCTTGGGAGGTTAGAGGAGGGGCCCCAGTGTGTCTCCTTCCAGGGCTTGGGAATAGTAAGGCGGAGGGAATGTTAGAGGAGGGAGGTCTTGAGGAGTGGGAGTGGCCCTCTGCTCAGGACACGCACTAGAGGGCTGACCTTCTTGGAGGGTAGAAATAGAAGCTCTGCCCCTCCAGAGGTGCAGGGAGCTTGCGTCCAGGATTCTCTCAGGCCAGCTTAAGCGGGCCTGTCTGACCTTATCCCCATCTACCTACAGCCCTCGGCGTTGCTGACGCCCCCAATGTCGTCGAGCAGCCGGGGGCCGGGGGCCGGAGCGCGCCGACGCCGAACCCGCTGCCGTCGCTGCCGGGCCTGTGTGCGAACTGAGTGCGGGGATTGCCACTTCTGCCGAGACATGAAGAAGTTTGGGGGGCCCGGGCGCATGAAGCAGTCGTGCCTGCTTCGGCAGTGCACTGCGGTGAGTCTTGCCCCCACCCCACCCCGTGCCGGGTACCTCGAACCCCAGGTATACTTCCCCAGAGCACCCATTAGTAGTATTGGTCCGAGTACTCTCGGGGTATCTGGTGACTGCCCCCCGGGATGTACAGTGCACGCGGTGAGTCTTGCCCCCCATTCCTGGTATCTTGGAGCCCAGGTATAGACCCAGAGGGGGTCTACTGGGCTGCATCCCTGAATGTACCTTAGAGGCGCCATTTGCTCATTCAGCCACTTCCTGTCTTCCTTCACCGATTTGTTTAAATGTCTGATTTTGTCTTTTTCACAAAGTGAGGTACCCGGAAGAATCTGCCTCAGGTCTATAGAAAGCTGAACCCCTGCTGTAAACCCCTGCCTGGGTATCTGTGCAAGAGGAACCCATCTCTACCACCAGAGAATAGCTCTTGCCTTTGTCTGGCCTCTTTCACACACTGCAAGTTTCTTGAACTTGAGGCCAGGACCCCCTTCTTGTGACCTTGAGCAAATCACTGAACTTCAAGTACCTTCTCCGTAAAATGTTTCTTTTGCCCAGTTGTACAGATTAGACCGTAATGTGCAGTGAATGCACTATTGAAAGACCCACGACACAGCAGTTATCTGGGAAACGTGGTATCTTCCATGCCTCCCTCACCTTTGAAGCAGCCCTGGGCGCCAGAATGGCCATACCTCAGGAGCCACGAGAACAGGCTTCATCCTCAGCACACATCCCTGCTCCTTCTCTTCCTGGTCCAGCCGCTCCTTCCGGCTTGCACTCTCACCCTTTTCTTCCTTTGTCCCCCCAAGCCTTTGCCCCACTTTCTCATCCTTCCTTGATCTAGATCCACCGCCTTCAGCATCCCTGATAGGCCTCAATGTTCCCAGTGTCCGCCCTGAAGTTACGTTGTCTGGAGACTGCCGCCTTTTCCCCTTCATTCCTGATCTGGTCTCACTGTGGGCTCCAGATCACTCTGGACTGCCCACTGAACAACCTTGGAATTACCCCCAGGCTACTCCTCTGTTTTCTGTAACCCATTCCCAGCATTGTCATTTGCCTGTGGCCTCTTCTGCTCCAGACCAGTTAAGTTTCGGGATCACACTTGGTCTGGCTCCTGTGCTGAAAATTCCAATAATGGCAGTAGCTGTGTCCCCAACCCCTCATGCTTTGTCTTGTGTTTTACAATGAGCTGCAAAGGGAAGACCCTCACCTCACACTAAAGGTGCTAAAGGTCATCCTGGCAATAGGACCAAGTTAAGGATTTGGCTGCAGGATCTGAACCTACCTACAGCTGGCACCAAAGAAAGTTTACCCTGTGGCTTGGTTTTGGGGTCTCTGATGCCTCCTCTTTCCCAACAGCCCGTGCTCCCACACACAGCTGTATGCCTCTTGTGTGGGGAGGCAGGAAAAGAGGATACAGTGGAGGGAGAGGAAGAGAAATTTGCTTTGAGCCTCATGGAGTGTACAATTTGCAACGAGATCGTCCACCCTGGCTGCCTGAAGGTGATAACTCTGGGGTGGGTTGAACTATCGGGGAGCAAAGAGGTAGGCCAGTATATCTCTGGGCGTATATTGGCACCTTCTGTTCATTGTTTGATCTCTTGTCTACAGATGGGAAAGGCTGAGGGTGTTATCAATTCAGAAATTCCCAACTGCTGGGAGTGCCCCCGATGTACCCAGGAAGGACGGACAAGCAAGGTAAAGCAGGGGCTGGGATAAGGGCAGGGTCGGGGATCGGGAGCTAGGTGGGGCCTCATCCCCAGCCTACACTTCCAGGATGCAGGTGAGGGGCCAGGGCGCCGTAGGGCTGACAATGGTGAGGAAGGCGCAAACCTAGGGGGTGGATGGAAGCTGACAGAGGAGCCACCACCGCCACCACCCGTGCCCAGAAGAAAGGGACCTTTACCTGCTGGCCCTCCCGCTGACGATGTGCCTGGGCCCCCCAAACGGAAGGAGAGGGAGGCGGGGAATGAGCCTCCAACCCCAAGGAAAAAGGTGAGCGGAAGGGTGAGGTCCGTCCAGCACATGGGATTCTAGGAGCTGTAGTCTTAGCCTGGTATGTGCTTTGGTTCTGGAGCCAGGCCCTGCTTGATCAGGAAGCGAGGCTTTGTGGGTTCCCCCAGAAATGTTTGGGAGTTGTAGTGGGAGCTGTGGTTGGAACATGTTCACTATGAAGAAGAAACGCAAGTATGGGGTAACTGGTACAGGCCAGGAATCTGAGAGACCTGCAGGATTAGGGAGGAGCTACAGAGCATGCTCAAACTACTACAGAGGCGGAGGGAAGGGCCCGAAAGAGCCTGAGGGGGAAGAAAGGAGCTGAGGAGCATGCTCAGTAAGCCAACACACTGATTACAAGGTTAGTGTGCTGAGCAGTCTTCCTGGGATGGGGGCTTCTGGGATTTGTGGTCCAAGAAGAGGTCGTGGACCTTAGTTTGGTAGTCAGTAATGGTTTCTAATGGAGTTTCTTTCTTCCCCGTGTCTATCTCCTTGCCCTGGTAGGTGAAAGGAGGCCGAGAGAGGCACTTGAAGAAGGTGGGTGGAGATGCCTGCCTCCTCCGAGGAGCGGACCCAGGCAGCCCCGGCCTTCTGCCCCCCAGGGTTCTGAATCCAAGCCAGGCATTCTCATCCTGCCACCCTGGGCTCCCTCCCGAGAACTGGGAGGTGTGCCGGGGACCTCCTCCTTCCCCCTCCCCCCTTCCTTGCCCCACTCTCCATAGGAGACTAAGATCTGTCCCTTCCTGCTCACTTTCTCTTGCCCTAACCCCACATGGTCCCTAGGACCCCTGGAAAGAGGTGGCTGGGAAAATAGACTGAGTCCAGGTCATAGGAGCCCCTGGTTTCCAGCAGCCATTGGACTGGCTTCTCGCCTATTTTTCTCAGTTTTCTAAGCCTAAGTGTAAAGAACTGAATTTATATTTCTGTCAGATCACTGATTCTTTATATGGTCATGGCAATTTGTTAGCTGCTCTGGGCTAACAAATGAGTTTTCTAATTTGTGAAATGAAGACAATTACTTACCTTGCCTCTTCTCCCATCCCTCAGCACTAGATAAATCCAAATAAAAGTAATGGGGCCCGGAGAAGTTAAAAGATGGGCCTAAGGTCACATGGCAAAGCTAAAATTCTGATACTAATCTGCTCTGGTAATCTGAACACAAGATTCTGCCTGACTGTCCAGATCCTCTACCAAACATCAGTTTGTAACCTCGGACAAGTCACTTAGTCCTTTTTTGTGGTGGGGAGGTTCGAGACAGGGTTTCTCTGTTGCTTTGGAGCCTGTCCTGTAGACCAGGCTGGCCTTGAGTTTACAGAGATCCGCCTGCCTCTGCCTCCTGAGTGCTGGGATTAAAGGTGCTTGCCACCACTGCCCAGCTACTTAGTCTTTTTGAGCCTCATTCAGTTTCCTCCTGTCTAAAAGGAGTAGTGTAAGTTGTCTCTATATTAGGTCACCGTGAGGACCTGACTCAGAGAGCAAGGATACTCTACACTAAGAAAGAATTACTATTTGTCCCGGAGTGTGGACTTGTCTAGTCTGGCTGTCCTGTGCTGTAGATGGTGCAGCAGGACTTTCCGTGTCACAGAATGGGAAGGCAAGCCAGCACTCCACACAGGGTCTCTGGGAGGTTCATGTGCCATTGACTGACCCACCAGGCTGCCTGGACTTTGAATCCCCACTGTAGATAAGGAAACTGAAGTCCAGAGAGGGACAGTTTGGGAACAATTAGGAACTCTGGGCTGTCTCCCGGGCTCCTTTTCCTCTGGTGACTCCTTCTGGGTGAGTGGTTGGGAGACTCATTCTGGGCCCTTGTACAGCCTAACCTGTCTCTCTGCAGAAACCAAAGCCACCTATGGCCTCTACTGAGGGACCCGCAGCGCCATCCCCATCACCACAGAGGGAGAAACTGGAGCGTTTTAAGCGAATGTGCCAGCTGCTGGAGCGGGTGCCCGATACCTCCTCTTCCTCCTCAGACTCGGATTCTGACTCAGACTCATCTGGCACCTCACTGAGTGAGGATGAAGCTCCGGGGGAGGCCCGGAACGGGCGGCGGCCAGCCCGGGGCAGCTCCGGAGAAAAGGAGAACCGTGGGGGTCGGCGAGCTATACGCCCTGGCAGTGGGGGACCACTGCTCAGCTGGCCCCTGGGTCCTGCTCCACCACCACGGCCTCCACAATTGGAGCGGCATGTGGTACGCCCCCCTCCTCGAAGCCCCGAGCCTGACACTCTGCCTTTGGCTGCTGGATCCGACCACCCCCTGCCTCGGGCTGCCTGGCTTCGTGTCTTCCAGCACCTCGGACCCCGAGAGCTGTGTGTCTGCATGCGAGTCTGCCGGACTTGGAGCCGCTGGTGAGTGTCCAGACAGGCCTGAGTTCCTTTGCTGCCATGCGTCTTGCTTACTGGGTGTCCTATAATAGGTCTGATTCTCTCTGAGTCTTGGCCTTCCTTGGTGTCTGTTGTAATGTGATCCTTTCACCGGGACTGAGTGAGCTCCCTTAACCCTCCCCCCAGTGACTTAGTGGAGAAGAGATGGTGGACCCCGGAGTGTGAATCTGGACCCTGTGACTCCAACTATTTCCCTTTAGCTTTTACATGCGTTGAGAGTTAGTATGTGCAAGTGTGGTGTCCAGCGGTGTCCACTTCTCACGTTTTGAGATCCGTCTCCTGAGAACAGTTTAATTTGGTCCCAGCTTTACTAAGGTAGCCCTTGCCTTCTAAAGCAGCCACACTTGGGCCTCTTGAACCAGCCCATCCCTTCCCTCTTGAGCACCCCCCCATCCTCCAAAACCTGGCCCCCCTTCTGACCCTCTCCCAACAAGCTTCCTCCTCCATCAGGCTCCTACAGCGTGCTGTTCCCTAATAGAGCACAAAGAGACCTTTGGCAAGTGGACAAGCTTTCATTATTTATTTTCATGTTCCCATCAGTTTCTGGGGGTGGGGACACATACTGAATATTGATTTTTATCTCCATATCCCCAGCACAGTACAAAAAGGCTGTATAGATTGATGTTCAAGAGATGTTTTACAAAGTGAGTAAGTTCAAACTTTTTCCCAGGGCTTCAACAATGTTGCATCTCCAGCCCTGGGAGGCTGAGGCAGGAGGAGCCTGAGTTGGAGGCCACTCTTGGCTACATAATAATACTTTGTCTAAAAAAAAAAAAAAAAGCGTGGCCTAGCTGCACCATGCGGGTTGAGGCTCACTGAGGCTTGTAAGTTAAGTTAGGGGCTAAATTAAAAATCCCACCCTTTTCCTTTGGGGCAGGACTGGAGAGCTAGGACTTTGCCTTCTGGTGTCTGTGGAGCCAGAGAGGCTGGTATGCAAGAGCCAGAGGCTAATGTCTCTGGTAGACTGTTTGCTCCACTGAGTTTATGCCCTTGGGCTAGTTCTTTAACTTCCTCATGCCTGCCTGCCTGCCTCGCTTTCTGTTTTTATCTTCCCTCCTTCTTTCTCTGCAGCAGGAATTGAACCCAGGGACTGGCGCATAGGTCAGTTCTCCAACACCAAATTATACGCTGAGCCATCTTCTTGCTTTTTATTTTTGAGACGAGCTCTCCAAACTGCATAGATTGGCCTTATGATCCTTTTACTCTCAAGTAGCTAGGATTACCAGTCTGCACCACCAGGCCTGGCGTCATTTTCTTCACTTTTTTGTATAAAACCAGGATAACTGGGTGGTGGCGGCATACGCCCTTAGTCCCAGCACTCGGGGAGCAGAGGTAGGTGAATTCTGTGAGTTTGAGGCCAGCCTGGTCTATAGAGTTGAGTTCCAGGACAACCAGGGATACACAGAGAAACCCTGTCTCAGCATCCCCCCCCCCCAAAAAAAAAAAAACAGTGCTGAGGAAGAGTCCATAGACTGCATACAGGCAGACACAGGAGTTGCTGAAGGTACCCACACCCTCTGAGATGTAGTTACTGGGGTGGTACTTGCTTGTCCGTGCCTTTTTGACTGAATCTATGCTGACATGGGATCCATAAAGAAACCTGTAGCTGGAAATGGACAAAAGCAGGGAGGCCATTGAGGTCATAGTGTTTCCCATCTTGGGCCCTGAAGCCTTGCCCATGGCTTTCGTCCATGGTGACTTATATCTCTTATGGCCTCTATTTCTCACTTGTAGTCTGGGAAGTATATATATATATATATATATATATATATATATATATATTTTTTTTTTTTTTTGTTTTTTGTTTTTTGTTTTTCGAGACAGGGTTTCTCTGTGGTTTTGGAGCCTGTCCTGGAACTAGCTCTTATAGACCAGGCTGGTCTCGAACTCACAGAGATCCACCTGCCTCTGCCTCCCAAGTGCTGGGATTAAAGACGTGCGCCACCACCGCCCGGCTGGGAAGTATATTTTAACGTAGTTGAAGCTCAGGTCCCAAGAAGGATCAGCTCTAAGATGCCCTTGTGATTCAGGATACCAAAATCCAAACAGCTCCCTCTTTGTATATAATCTACTCAATCTCTGGATGACTTACAGTATCTAATAATATATAGATAGTTACTTTACTGTGTCAGTTTAGGGAATAACAAAACATGTCTCCTTCCGTACATAAGCAATTTCTGTTTTGAATGTTTCCATCTGTGGGTGGTTGACTCCTTAGATGCGGAACCTCAGATACAGAAGCCAAGTCCTGCTTACCTTGTGGGACTTAATGAGGCGGTTCCTGCAGAGCGCTCAGCGGAGTGCCTGAGGGGACCAAGCCTTAGCAAATGGTGCCTTCAGGTGAGAAAAACCTGTAAGGACAGAGCAAAGGCCTGTGGGGGCCTTATCAGGAAGCTCTGCTAGATCTGGGCTCTGAAGCTGGAGCAGTAGGGAGAGGGCAGATTGAGACTTTGGGGAAGAGGTGAGGATACAGAGTTTTGTCGTCAATTCAGAATCCTCCTGCCTCTGTGTTGCGCCAATATGCCTGACCTAAGTGAGAAGGAATGGCACCTGGGCTTGGGGATGCAGGTCTGTAATTCCACTGCTTGGATGATTGAGGCAGAAAGACTAATGTCCAGGCCAGCCTTGGCAATTTATCAGACATTTCTCAAGATAAAAAGACTAGAAAAGCCGAGTGTGGTGGGGCACTCCTCGGGAGGCAGAGGCAGGTAGATCTCTGTAACTTGAGGCAAGCTTGGTTTACCCAGTGAGTTCCAGAACAGCCTACGTTTAAGAGAGAGAGAGAGAGAGAGAGAGAGAGAGAGAGAGAGAGAGAGAGAGAGAGAGAAAGGAAAGGGTGGGGGGGGCTGGGGAGATAGTTCAGTTAGTAAAATATTTGTTGTGAAGACCAAAGTTCCATCCCCAGAACCCATGTAAAAGGCCAGCATGAGACAAGAGAATTCCTGGGGCTTCCTGGCCGGCCAGCCTAACCTGATCAACAAGCCCTGGTTCTGGGAAGAGACCCTGTGTCAGAAAAACAAGGGGGGTGGGGGAACAGCTGGAGAGATGGCTCCTGAGTTAAGAGCATGTGAGGCTCTGGCAGAGGACAGGAGTGTGGAGTCGTGACTTAGGGTAGAGCACTCGCTTATCGCGGTCCTGGATCAAGCCTTTATACTGCAGAAGAGCGGCTTGGACGTGCTGACTCATTGGCTGTGAAGACGCCATTGTGAGTGCCAACTCAATGTGACCCAGGAGCCTGGGCGGGAGGCAGTGGGATTCCTGAAGCTTGGTATCTCAGTGGAGAGTGAACTCAGATTTGATCTCTTTGGTTAAAAAACTTGTGAACCAGTCAGAGGCCACTGCCGAGGAAGTAAGGTCTGGTGCTGACCTGAGAGTTTCGTTAGAGCAGTGTTTTCTCCTCCTTCCTGATGCTGCGACCCCCAACCATAAAATTATGTCTGCTGCTACTTCGTAACTGTAGGTTTGCTACTTTTATGAAACAATGTAAATACCTGTTTTCCAGTGGTCTTAAGCATCCCCTGCGAAAGGGTCTCAGCCCACAGGTTGAGATCTGCTGTGATAGGGACCAGAGGCTGGACATGAGTGTGAGCTAGAGAAAACAACCCAAGAATTTGGGAAATCAAGGTGGGTCCTACAGAAGGGAGACCCAGGAAGGAAGGGATGCCAAGCAGTGGTGGGTGTTAATGGGAGGTCACAGGAGATCCGTGACCAAAGGTGACAATTGGCTTTGCTATCAGAAGGGCTAGTGGACTGCTTGCTTAATAGGCAAAAGATCTGGATTCTGTCTCCAGCCATACACACACACACACACACACACACACACACACACACACACACACACAAAACCTTGCTATTCCTGACTGTGCTTAGAGGCAGGAGCGCCAAAGCCAGAGTCCGCCATCAGCTTCAAGTAAGGGACTTGGTCTAGTGATCCCGCTTAGCCCCTGGTTTCCCAGAAGGCATCTGGCATTCCCTAGCTGCTAAGGCAGCACGGAGTGAATGAGCATAAAGGAAGAACGTGTGTGGGAAGAGGTAGAGAGGGTGTAGCTGGAGAGGGCTGTAAGCGGGAGAGCAGGCAGTTGCAGGCTTTCCTGTCTGGTGGCTTTGATTATTTAGAACTGGGAGGCAAAGGGGCGGGCAGGGGAGTTATGGAGGAGGTGTTGATGTACCAGGTAGACATTGCAGTTTTCAAGGACGTGGGCAGAGAAGGAAGTAGGAAGGACTGGCATGTGGTCAAGGCTGGCTGGTGGGAGACTGGAGGACAGTGGAGTTTAGGAATCCCAGAAAGCTCTTAGAAAGGGAAAGCTAGCTGTGGCCTCTGTCCCCAGTGATGCAGACCGTGAGAGAGCACTCGGGGCTGGCCCAGCACTATCCCCAGGACCTTCTGCAAGATGAAGTTTGAAAATGCAGTGGAGGACAAGAGGGTGTGGGCTGGGCTGGAGTCAAAACAGGGATATCCATGCTTACCTATTCAAGAGTCCTCAGCTGGGTAGTGGTGGCACACACCTTTAATCTCATAATCCCAGAACTCAGGAGGCAGAGGCAGGTGGATCTCTGTGAGTTCAAGGTCAGCCTGGTCTACAAAGTGAGTTCCGGGACAGCCAGAGCTACACAGAGAAACCCTGTCTCAAAGAAGAAAAGGAGAAAGAAACAGACGTGTGCGCCTCGTCTCTTAAGCGCCACTTTTCTCAGTGTCACCTCCCCAGCTTGAAAGACATCCATGGCCCTCCGTCACCTTCAACCAGTCCGCGGTTCCACTGGACATATGCCGGGCCCCAGGGAACCCTTCCTGAGCTGCTCCCTTTGTTGCTGTAACAAGCCTTTGAAGTCAGAACTCTTACCCCATTTTATGGCTTGGGAAATAGAGGCCCAGAGAGGTCTCCCCAAGTGTGGAGGTGGAAGGCCCGGGGTTTAGACCTCCCCAGCTTAAACACTTCACCTCTGGTTCTGTGCCTGTGACTTCCCTACTGCCACCCTGGCTTCCTTGGTGGCCTCCATCCTGACTTTTTCCATTCAGGATCCAGGCTCCATCCACTTAATACCTGAGAGTCCTTGAACGAGGTTTTGTTTTTGTTTTTAATTTATTTATGTGTATATGTGTGCTTGTGTGCTTCAAGCAATTGTAAGCTGCCATGTGGATTCTGAGAACCAAACCCAGGTCCTCTGCAAGAGCGGGAAGTGCTCTTTACTGCTAAGCCCTCTTTCTGGCTCTGGAGTACATTTTTTAACCTCTCTGGGCCTTATTTTTCTTAACTGAACAAAGGGGGTGATAATCATCTCCCAGGGATGGTGTGGACTTAGATGCCTAGTGCAAAGAACAGAACGTGATACATAGTAATCCTTGAATAAACACATGCTGTCGGGCCTGTAGTCATCAGCACCATTATGTTAGGGGGAATTTTCTTCATTCTGGAGTTTTCCAGAGCTGCCATGTCGTCCTGCCTTTGTCCACCTTCTCCTTTCTGGAGTGAGAATGCTTTCTTCACGGCCTCAGCTCCAGCATTATCTTTACAGGATGTTCCCTGCTCCTGGTCTCTGGGCTGAGGTGCCATATGTCCTTACCGTCTTGGTCTTCCCCAGTGGATACTGCTACACTGAGGTCTAGTCCCGGTGTCCTGGGCCTTACTGCAGGGCGATGAGTTGACTCCAGCCAAGAAACTTCCTGAAGGAGAAGGTTCAGAGTTGAGCCTTGAAGGGCCTGGGAGAGTTAGCTTTCTAGCAACAAAGAAGGTGCCAGAGTATGCTGGCCCTAGCTGGCTGGCTTTTGTGGAATATAATACAGAACCAAACTGGGGACCTCTGAGTACCCTCAAATTGGGATTTTCTTTCCAAGCGTTGTCAGTCCAGGAGGCCTTCAAGGAGAGGAGCTGTTGAGCTGGGACTCAAGGCTTCGGGTGTAGCAGGAGGGCAGAGCAGCAGGGGAAGAGGCTGGCTAGAAGATGGATGTGCTGTTGGTTTCTTAGAACTGGAGGGGTGTGCTTAGTGGCTAAGTCGGGGGAGGAGAGGAAAGACTGGGAGGTGGAGGACCGACTGGAGCCTTTGCTGAAATGCAGTTTAGCTGTAGAGTGTTGGCAAGGTTTTGTTTTCTGTTTTTGTTGTTTTGAGTCAGGCTCTGGCTCCACTGCTCAGTGTGACCTCAAACTTCCTAGTCGAGTGATCCTCCTGCCTCAGCCTCCTGAGCAGCTAGGGCTACCAGCATGTGCTTTGTGCCCAGTTATCTGACCCTTTAAGTAAAGCAAAACTAAATCTGTTGGTTTTTCCAAAGGAAGTCTGTTGGGTGCCACTGCATCCTTCAACACCTGCTAACTGGCTGTAGTTTTTTTTTTTTTTTTTTTTGCTTTTTTCGAGACAGGGTTTCTCTGTGGTTTTGGAGCCTGTCCTGGAACTAGCTCTTGTAGACCAGGCTGGTCTCGAACTCACAGAGATCCGCCTGCCTCTGCCTCCCAAGTGCCTGGCTGTAGTTTTTTAAGTAGTTTACAGTCATAGCAACTCCTGACTGAAATGTAATAGTTTTCATTGTATTTATTTAAATTTCATTTCTTTACTGACTTTTTCATTCTGTTTATTTATCTGTTGGTGTGTGTGTATGTGTTTGGTGTGTCTGTCTGTCTGTCTCTTGAGGGGCTGGAGGTGGGTGAAGTAAGGCGAGGTGGCATGCTGGGACCCAAATTCTGTCATCAGGCCTGTCACCAGCATCTTTGCCTTCTGAGTCACTGGTTGGTGACAGTGTCCCACTGGCCTTTAAATGTTTTCTTATTTGGGAAGAGACGTGGTTTCAGAGGATGACTGAAGTCAGCTCTCTGCACCTTCATGTGGGTTCTGGGGACAGAACTCAGCAGGTCACCTGGCTTGCGTGGCAAGCATTTTACTGACCAAGCACCTGTAGCCTTTGTGTCTATATTAAGTTACACATTTCTGTGAACCACTGTTGTCTGCTGTTTGTTTTTTGTTTGTGTTTTGTTTAAGACAGGGTCTCGTTTAGCTGAGGCCAGCCTTGAATTCCTGAGCGCTAGAATTGCAGGCGTGCACCTCTACTCCCAGCACCACATTGGTTGATTTTGGTTTTGTTTTTCGAGACAGGGTTTCTTTATATTCTGGCTGTTTTGGAACTGAGTCTGTAGACCAGGCTGGCCTTGAACTCATAGATCCACCTGCTTCTGCCTCCTGAGTGCTGGGATTAAAGGTGTATGCCACCACTGCCTGGATGTTCTTTTGTTTTTGGAGGCAGGGTCTCTCTACAAAGCCCTGTCTGTCCTGGAACTCATTATATAGACCAAATTCACAGAAGTCCACTGGCCTGTACCTCCTGGGTGCTGGGCTTAAAGGCATGCACCATCATGCCTGGCCCACCTCAAGTTCTAAGTAGCCTAGACTAGTGGGTTCCAAACCAGTTTGGGCTACAAAGTGAGTTCAGACCAGCCTGGGCTACAGTGTGATACCCTTTCTCAAACAAACCTAAAACAGTAAACCCATGTTATACACAGAAATAGACAGATAGCAAGACAGATCAAGGACACAGTAATCCCTCTTCCAGCCTAAGGCTCCCAGTGCTCACCCCCAGCCTACTGCTCTGCCTGCACATCTAGTTCAGTGGGAATTCCCTGGCTTGCCTTTGAATACTACAGAAGACGGTGGAGTCTCGTGGAGGAGCTTCAGGAGAGCTGGGGAAGGTTACTTAATTGGCGAGCCTTCCACTCGCTGTGTGGTGGACTCGTCGAGTCTTTGGAATGCTGGAGTCGGACTTGTTTGCCTTCGGAGTCTGTGTGTTTGCGTTTGTTTCCCAGTGCCTGGGACCCACAGGCCTTCCATAAATAGTGAATAAATGCAGAATGGCGGATGAGTTGTTGGGGGAGCGCGTGTAGTGGCAGCCTGGCTTGATGTCAACACGTGCAGTAACGAACCTGGACTTCACACCTGCCTTTAGTGTGTTGGATGCTGGGGTCCAGAGGTGAAAAAGGCCAAATCTGTGCCTTGACATCCTAGTGAGGCAATCTCCATAATCTGACAGACGGAAAATATCGGGGCTGTAAGTCCAGACAGAGTAAGCTGCCAAGTTCCTGTGATCTATCATAACTTAGTGAGAGAAGTCAAGGAGCCCAGAGGTAGAGTCTGGGGGCTGCTCTCAGATCCCTTTGGCATTAATTACATCAAATAATGTGTATGAAATTTGTAGCTATCTGGCAAGCACTTTATAGGTTGTAAGGTCCATGAACTATAATTACTTCATTTGATCTCAGCAGCCCTGCAAGCAGCTTGAATCATTATCTTCAGTTTGTAACTGAAGTCTTCCTGACTCAGGGAGAGGAGTGGACTTGCCCAGGGTCTTGCTTCTAGTTAGCAATGAGGTGGGGACCTAAGTCCAGTCCTTTGACTGGAGCCAGAAGATTCTTGTCATCCACGGGAATAGCTCTGGTGAGTGTTGACATTGTGGGTTCCTTGAGAATTGTGGCTGAGGATTCTGTCTCCTCCCTGTGGCTGGCAGGTGCTATGACAAGCGTCTGTGGCCTAGGATGGACCTAAGCAGGAGGAAGTCGCTGACCCCACCCATGCTTAGTGGGGTTGTCCGCCGCCAGCCCCGAGCTCTGGACCTCAGCTGGACAGGTGTCTCCAAAAAGCAGCTCATGTGGCTTCTGAATCGACTGCAAGGTAGGGAGGGCTGGTGGTGAGTCAGGATGGGGTGAGCACAAAGGGGGGGTGCCCCATGGAGTTCCAGCACCTGCTTCCTGACCTTGTTTCTAGGCCTGCAAGAGTTGGTGCTTTCCGGGTGCTCCTGGCTTTCCGTCTCTGCCCTGGGCTCAGCCCCACTACCGGCATTGCGGCTCTTGGACCTCCGCTGGATTGAAGATGTCAAAGACTCCCAGCTTCGTGAGCTGCTGCTGCCTCCACCAGACACTAAACCAGGTTTGACCAGCACGTGTTCCTCTGTAGATGGCTTAGGTAAAGTGGAGGGGTAGCTCTGAAGGCCCTTGTGACATGCCAAGCCTTAGCGCAGGAATGGAAGGAAAGAGGACTTTGAATAGGAAGGCCTGTCTTCCCATTTTCATTCACTCGAGATGCTGCTGTGTGCCAGGAGCTAAGTCTCAAAAGCACAGGGAAGGAAAGGCCCGATGAGAGTAGTGGTGCTCAGACGCCCTCTCGCCCCAATACTCTTCATACCAGAGCCAGGAAGACCACCCGAAGGGGCATCTGTTTGTGTCCCATGCTCTAACTCGTTTTCTCTCGCTCTGAATAAAGACCACTTTTTTGTTTTCCATGCCTAGGGCACACAAAACCCTGTGCATGTTAAACCATCACTCTACCACTGAGCTTGCAGGCTTGGCTTTGTTGTTACTGTGGTTTTACACAGTGTCTTATTATGTAGACCAGGCTGGCCTCAAACTCACAAGGTACCAGCTTGCCTGTGTCTCCCATGCTGGAATTAGTGTGAGCCAACACACTTGACCATTTCTTGGTTTTTGGTTTTGAGACAGGTTTTATTCTGTAGCCTAGACTGGCCTGGACCTGTGATACTCTGCCCCCTGAGTACTGGGTTCATACACGTGGACCACCATCCTTGCATAAAACCAGTATTTTCACTGTGGTAGCTGAGGGCTGGCTCAACTGATCTCCTCCTGCCTCGTACCATCCCTGTATGTTGGCTACTTCAGCCTGGCCAAGTTCTCTCCAATCCTGGGGCCTTTTCCTTCCCCTGTCATCTTCACCTCTTAGAGGAGAAGACATGACACTTTGTTTTGTTTTACGTTTTACATCTCTGAAGCCATGAATTCATGGGGAAGAGGTTTCAGCACACAGAGGTTCTTTCTGTTGACTCTCAGCAGAGCAGAGCAGGGAAAGCTGGGTCTTCAATGAAACCTAAATTCTTTTTTTTTTTTTTTTTTTTAAGATTTATTTACTTATGTATACAGTGTTCTCTCTGCATGTATTCCTGCAACCAGAAGAGAGTACCAAATCTCATTATAGATGGTTGTGAGTCATCATGAGGTTGCAGGGAATTGAACTCAGGACCTCTGAAAGAGCAGCCAGTGAGTGCTCTTAACCTCTGAGCCATCTTTCCAGCCTGGAACCCAGATTCTTTAATCTTCGTCTTCCTTCTTTTTCTGATCATTTCTTCCATTTCAGGAGCTGTCTTAGCTATTTAACAGGCTCACTTCTATGACATACACTAATGGGCCCTGCCCTTTTCCCCACAAGTTCTAAATGACCTTTCTTCCCTCTGGCGGACTTGGCCTGTGGCCAGTCTGTAAATGTGCTCCTCCTCTAGGCTGTGAGCTATTTGGAGGGGAGAACTCAGGGCTTGCCGAGTTGAATGCCCACAGAGGAAGTAATGGAAGCAGTGTTTGGGTGCCAGACCTTAGTGGTACCAACAGCCTTGATGCTGCCATTCATTGTCAGGATAAAGTAAGCGTGGGTTTTCACAAAAAAACCTCTGATCTATACTGAAATGTCACTTTTAGGGGCTGAAGAGATGGCTCGGTAACTGCTTTTCCACAGGAACTTTGAATCCTGGTACCCACATAGTCACTCACAACCATCTGTGACTCAAGTCCCAGGGCATCTAGTACCCTTTTCTGACTTCCTTCAGCACTGCACACAGATAGCATACCTGCAAGCAAAATACCCATACATTTATTAAATCATTTAGCTGAACAGTGGTGGTGCATACCTTTAATCCCAGCAATCGGGAGGCAGAGACAAGCCAGCCTGGTCTATAGAGTGAGTTCCAGGACAACCAGGGCTACATGGAAAAACCCTGTCTGAAAAACAACACAGCAACAACAAAAAATATCCTTTTCGTATTGTTAGTCATTTTCTGACAGTTTTAAGCCAGGCTGGGTGTGGTGGCCCACCTTGTAGTCCCAGCTTTTGAGACAGAAGCAGGGAATAATGTACCCTTGAAGCCAGCCTAAGCTAAAATTAAGATTCTATCTTAAAAATAAATTTCAAATAAAGAGTAATAATTCTAACTGAAGCCTAGTAGTCCATTCCTGTGATTGGAGCTACTCAGGAATTTGAGGCAGGAGTATCAGGAATTCAGGGCAAGCCTAGGCAGCTTAGAAAGTGGTCTTAGAAAGTAAATAAGGACACTGCTTATCGGAGAACGTTCACCTAGTGTGCATGAGGCCATAGGTTCAACCCTGATATCCTCCCCCCCCACACTGCTTAGCAGAGAATGTTCACTTAGTGTGCATGAGGCCGTAGGTTCGACCCCTGATATCCCCCACACACACACTGCTTATCGGAGAACGTTCACCTAGTGTGCATGAGGCCATAGGTTTGACCCTGATTACCCCCCTCCACACACACACACAATTTTCAGCAGTGTGCAGATGCCACGGGACAGTTTTGGAAACTTGCCTTGTTAGTCTGTGACATATGATGTTTTTCTCAGAGTCAGGCTGGTGCCTAGCAGGTGATGGCCGTGTGACTTCTTAAGCATGTGCTCTTGGACAGGTGATGTTGTGATCCGAGCCCCACGGTTCTCACCTGGTGATAGAGGTGATCAAAATAGGGACTTGGCTTCCTTTTTAAAGCTTTTTCATTTTTCTTCTTTAAAATTATATGTATATATCTGTTTATGGGTATATGCACATGAGTGCAGATGCTCATATAGGTCGGGGTGTCAGGTGCCCCCAGAGCTTCAGATACAGGTGGCTGGGAGCCTTCTGATGCTAGGAATTGAACTCAGATCCTCTGGAAGAACAGTGTGTGTGCCTAACCACTGAGCCATCTCTGAAGTCCCAAGGCTTGGCTTCTTTGTTTGTTTGGTTTTGGTTTTGGTTTGGTTTTTTGAGACAAGATTTCTCTGTAGTTTTGGAACCTGCTCTGGAACACTCTGTATACCAGGCTAGCCTTGAACTCACAGAGGTCTGCCAGCCTCTGCCTCCCCAGTGCTGGGACTAAAGGCCTGTGCCACCATGCCTGACCAGGGCTTGACTTCTTAGAGTGTAGTGTCAGGCCCAGCAGTGTTACCACAAGAGAATTTGAAAGAAAAGTAAACCTGAAATCTTGGGCCTCATGCTAGACCTGCAGCAGTTCTGGGGTGGGGCCAGCGCCCACAAGTCAGGAACTCAAGCCAGTACTGTGGAGTGGGAGAACACTGACCTCTCCCCTGGAGAAAGAAGAGCAGGAGGCCTCTGGACTCATTCTGCAGTGGCCTGCAGTCTTTTGAGTATAGGTCATTTCATCAGGGTTTGTAGACAGAGCCATTTTTGGAATATAGCTTCTGAGTGCGATAATAGAGTTAGGTTCAAAGCGGAAACAAAGATAGGAATCAGTGTTCTATCAGGAAGTTATCCTGCCCTACTTAGTTTCCAAAGGAACTTGAGGAGGAAAGGGTTCATTTCTTTTCATTATAAAGTCAGAGTAGGAATTCACGGCAGAAACTAAAGCAGAGCCCCTGGAAGTATACTGCTTACTGGCTTGCTCTCCATGGCTTGCTCAGCTTGCATCTGTTATACCCAGGTCTACTTGCCCAGGTGGTGTCGCCCACAGTGAGCTGGGTCCTTCCACATCAGCCATTCATAAGAACACACCACACAGACTTGCGTGCGGGCCAGTCTGATGGAGGCCATTCTTCAGTTGACAGTCTCTTTGAAGATGATTCTAGCTTGTGTCAAGTTGACAAAGATAAAAACAAAAAACCTAACCAGCACATCCCTCCAAGAAGATTTCGAGGAGAGGAGAGAGAGCAATATTATCCCTTTTGTGTTTGAGAGTAGTTCCTTGATACCAGAAAGTAAATCAGGCATAGTACCATCCAGGAGGTGGAGGCGGGAGAATCTTGCTAGCTTGAGGAGGTCCGACCATCCAGAGTGACGCAGCAAGGGTGTAGGAGGGTGTCTGCCCTCAGACCTGGTTCCTGGTGGAGAAGAAACGAGAGGAGTTGAATCGGGACTGTTGAGCCAGAATCTGACCTCACTGGTTGGTCATGGTGCGAGTGGCCGAGTACTGTTGGTTGGATTATTATAAAGTTACTGAGCATCCTACTGGGGACAGAGCAGTGGGCAAAAGTTCTTGCTTTCTTGGAACTGACATTTTTATGTAGGGAGAAAAAGATCCCTGAGGAAAAATGTATTCAGTGCATCAGATACTGGGGGTGGGGGTCATGAGAGGAATGTTAAGACTTAGCTCTCACGGGAGGCTCCCTGGGGAGATAGGAGCAGCGGTCATCTGACGTTGGGTGCTGTGGGTGTTGGGAAGAGCAGGTCACGCGGAGCAGCGGGAGGGGGGGTGGTCTCATGCTGGGGGCAGGTGTGAGGCAGACAGTGGAGAGCATGAGGGTAATGGCCGTGCTCTGGGGTAGGGTCCAGGGTAGGAGGAACCTTGGGTACTAAATTCTACTTTGTCTGCCCAGGGCAAACGGAGAGCCGAGGTCGGCTGCAGGGAGTGGCAGAACTTCGCCTAGCTGGCCTGGAGCTCACTGATGCCTCCCTGAGGCTCCTACTGCGCCATGCTCCCCAGCTCAGTGCCCTGGATTTGAGTCACTGCGCCCATGTCGGGGACCCAAGTGTCCACCTCCTCACGGCTCCCACTTCCCCTCTCCGAGAGACACTGGTGCACCTCAATCTTGCTGGTAAGTGGGATCCCCTGTACGCCTTGCTTGCCTGGCGGTGTGGGTTCCCTGTGTATTGCCTACTACCGACCCTAGTCCCAGCGGTACTGCCTTATCCCCAGGATGCCACCGCCTCACGGACCACTGCCTTCCACTGTTCCGTCGCTGCCCACGTCTTCGCCGCCTGGACCTACGCTCCTGCCGCCAGCTCTCACCTGAAGCTTGTGCCCGGTTGGCAGCTGCTGGACCCCCTGGCCCCTTTCGCTGCCCAGAAGAGAAGCTACTTCTCAAGGACAGCTAGTTGGGTGCCTGTATTCCCTTCCCCCAGGACTCCACACGAGCGCCTGGACCTGGCGCCTTCATTTCACCCCCTATTGGGAGGCCAGGTTATTTTTCTTCATGACTTGGCTCTCTGCTAAGTTTAATGACTTGGGATTCCTGCCCAGGGACCTGAGCCAGCCTTCCCCTTCTCTCCCACCTGCACTGATATCTCTGGGGGTCTTTGCTTCCCATCTCTCCTTTCCACCTGCTTCATTGTCCGTCCCCTTGGGGGAGTGGGTCAAGGGGTACTGGGGAGGTCCTGAGCCAAAGGGATGGTGGGGGGGCCGTGAAGGCGCAAGTAGGGAAGAATGAGGGGAAATTGTATCTTGCACACAGGATACTGGGAGCTAGGGGGCTGGGGGAGGTGAAGAATGGGTGTGGGGAGGGCAGAAAGCAGACCAACAACGGTTCATGGAACAAAGACCAGTTGGGTGGGATGGGGGGCCAAAGGGGGGAACCAGAGGAGCAATTGAGGATCCAGGTATCGGATAGGGGGCTCTAGAAGCCAGGAAATGCCAGGACATGGGCCTGGGAGAGGAGCAGATAGGGGGATAGTACCCTCTCTGTGGGGTTACCCCTCGCCCCTTCCTTCCACCCAGATTTTAGTTCTTTCCCTCGCCCTGACTCCTTGAACGTCACTGAAAATGGCAGCTATTGCAAGGAGTAGGGGCCATGGGTCTCTACCTGTTGTTCCGCTCATGACCCAGGGGAGTGGCGAGGGGTAGCCCAGACCCCTGCCTGGCTCTCTACACAATACTTGAACATTCATCTGTACTGAAGTGTTACTTGAACCGGGGGAACCTCGGACCTGGGGGAGTGTGATGTGAGGGGACCGGCTTGACCAAGACTGAGCTAGTGGGTACCCAGTTTGGACTTCCCACCCCCATCTCTCTTGCTTTACTGTCTTGAACAGCTCCACCCCTCCGACCTGAGTTGGGGTGGGGGATTTCAGCTTAAAGATGGGCAAGATGGGACTTCTCCAGTTTGGCTCTTCCCATTATTTCATCGTCATGGAAACTGTGTCCCATTTGCCCTGGGAACTGCCACTCCTGGTTGCCGTGGAAATAGCAGCCAATGGACACCTCCGGAAATCAGTGCTAAGACTGGAACTGGTCCCTCTTAGTTGCTGTGGGAACTTAGTAACAGACCCTTGGGACCTCCCCTCTCCCCACCCCTTTTCTTTCAGTGTGGGGGTGGGGTCTCAAGAGCCTGAGGGAGGAGTCGGGTCCAGGTCCCACTCAACTTAGGCCGGGGGGGGGGGGGGGGGAACTGGATTGTACCACATGGGGGTGGGGGGAAGGGAATCTATCCACATACCTCAGGTAACAGGAAGGTGCGCGGGTTGGGGGCGGGGGCTGGGCGGACCAAAGGCAGGAGGGAGGGGGGCCTGGGGTTGGAGAAAGGCTTGACGATGGGGCAGCTTGAGGGAGGGGAGGATGCACCCCGGCAAGGGGCAAGTGGGGTACCCAGCCGGGCTGGACCCCCCTGAACCCCCAAGTCTGTACAATATGGTTTGCTATAAAACTCAGAATCTTGTAGCCGGGGCCGCTGACTTCCTGTGTCTGTCTGCGGTGTCGAGTCTGGTGGGTTAGGATGGCGGAAGGGGCTTGCTTCCTTGAGATGCCCGTGCATCAAGGAAAGACTGGACGTCTGCGAACCTGGGACTGCCCAGGTGTACTTTGGGTGGTCTGAAGTCGGCGAATTTCCAGACGGAAGCTGTGGGCGTTCACCCTGGTAGCTCGAAGGCACTGGGCTATTTTTGGTGGCCTGGGTCGTGGGGTTCCCTCGGGATCTCTGCCCACGGGCCAGATTGCTGGGGTTCGGTCTCGGCTCCACCCAATCATGTGGTCGTGGGGCTCCGCCCCTGCCCCAGTTCCTGCTTGGTCCCGGGGCCTTACAGACACCAGCTTCTGCTCTGCTGGGGTTGGCAGAGATGGGGTCCCGCCCGCGCTTGGACCAGCCCTTCTTGGGGTCCCAAGGCGCCTCGGCTCCTCCGTGACGGTCGGCGCTGGTGGAGTAGCCGTTCTCAGGATGAAGGGCGGCGAGGGGGACACGGGCGAACAGGCCCCGTTGAACCCGGAGGTGGACAGCCCCGCGGGCTCGGCCACTTATCGGGAGTTCGTGCACCGCGGCTACCTGGACCTTATGGGGGCCAGCCAGCACTCCCTGCGGGCGCTCAGCTGGCGCCGCCTCTACCTCAGCCGGGCTAAACTCAAAGCCTCCAGCCGCACGTCTGCTCTGCTGTCGGGCTTCGCCATGGTGAGGGGCGGGAAGGGGCACACGGGGTGGGCGAGGCACGGGGTGGGCGAGGCACGGGGTGGGCTCCGGGTCGAGGAGGCAAGAAAACGGGTCCCAAGGGAGTGCCGGACGAAATAGAAGGGTTTCTTTAGCGTCATGGAAGGAGCGAAATCTCAAGGGACTGGGAAAAGCCCTTTATGTCAGGGACAGGGTTGTCGTAGGCACAGGCTTAAGAATATAAACGACTGAGAAAGATCGATCCCAGGGGTGTCACGGAAGAAGGGAATGAAGAGGTCGGCTACAGCAGACTGGTGGGGGAAAAGGTCTGATCTCACAGAAGTCGCTTAGTTACCAAGTCCGCGAGAGTTGAAAGGCAAGTCGAGCTGAATGAGAGCTGTTGTCAGCCAGGTCAGGGGAAGAGGGCTGAGGCATGAAAGATGCCCCCACCTCTCAGAAGGCTCAGGAATGCTACAGTTGCCCCGAAAAGTAAGAAGCCGGCGAGGAAGCTGCTGGGGAAGGAAGCTGGCCAGGGAGCTAAGGATGAATGAAGTCTGATAAACCGCTTGTGTGGGAGGATAATATCAACTAACGGTCCCAGCAGCGGCCTCAGGAAGTGGGACTGAAGAAGATTCCAGGGTGCAGAACACAGATGTGTCCTGGTTCCTCCCTACTTAGGACCAGCTGTGCGACCCTGAGCCGACCTCCACTCCCGTTGCCGTCGGTAGGAAGTTGTGAGATCATTGAGGTTGCTGCCTCTGTGATTTGCCAAACTTGTCCAGGAGGAGCTGGAAGTGTTCCGGAGACCCCCTAGAGCTAGGTGTGTCGGGACGAGCTCCACTTAGAGGAACTTCAGAGCAACGTGCTAAGTGACCTGGGGGGAAGCTGATGTTTTGACAGGGCACTCAGCAGGGGAAGGGTGTAGAGTGAATCTCTTCTAGGTTGAGTTTTCTTCACGGGATTGGAGGGTGGTGAGGGGAGGAGAGAGCCGGCCTGGAGGGAGGACATCCTCAATGTATCCTTGTTTAAGACATTGGAGGGAGTTCAGGTGAGGTCATAAGAAGTAACTTGGCTTACTACCTCCCTTTGTTCTGCAACCTTGGTAACTGAATGAAAAACCTAACCTAAAGGTTGTTCTTGGTCTGTGGTGTTTCTGAGGGGCTCAGACTCCCCAGAGAAGCCCACTTTGTCTGGTGAAGATGACATCTGACGTAAGGAATCGACTCCCCGTCATCACTGGAAAGTTTGAGGGAGCCTAGCCCGTTCAGTCTGTGGATCTTGCAGATCACTGGGATGGCAGCCCTGAGGATCAGCAGGCTGGATGTGTGGGTTTGGGAGCAGGGACTTGCCCAAGTCCTGAGGAGAGAAGACTGGGTCAGACCCCTGGGAGAAACCAGAACTAAGGCTGGCCCAGATCCCTGTGTGTGAAAACCCCTGCCTACTGTCTGCCATGGCCCAATTTCCCAAAATATTCCACGTTATTTTCTTAACGCCACTGCTGTCCTGCACCTTCTCTTCTAGGCCCAGTACAAATCTCCAGATCCTTACACAGAAATGAGGGGAAATCCTCTTAACCCCCAGGTGGTCTGAGATAGATTAGGAGTATATAAATTGTATCCAAAGGCTATGGATGTAGCCTAGGTGGTAGAGTGTTTACCCTTCGGGACACCCTACGTTCATTCTCCAGCAGAAACTAGACATGGTGGAACGCACTTATAATCCCAGCACTTGAGGTAGAAAGGAAAAGCAAGGCTTTGGGCTATACAGAGAGTTTCTAGGCTAACCTGGGCTCCACAAAATCCTTTTTCAACAAGCATTCAACACTCTAGCAGGTCCAGTATGTGTGGAGTAGGTGTGACTAGATTGTCAGCTTTTCAGCTGACACAAGGTCCAAGATGTTGGGGCCCAACCAGCTAGGGACAGGATTTTGACTCAGCAGCCTGGCTTTAGAGCCCAAATTTGTACATCAGCTCTAATGTTTGCAAAGCCCAGGCCGGCTGGGTGGAGTCATACGGCCAGGCGACCCCTGACCTGTCAGAAATGAGCAGCTGTGATTCAGTTTGGATAGTTGAAATATTTGAATGTGGACCTGATGTCACTGGATCTGCTGAGTTTTTAGATTGACTTGGAAACATATGAAGCTTCGTCAGTTTTAGGAGTTGGCAACTTTTTTCTCAGTGCTTTGGAGGCTAGCATCAGCTCTAATAGAGCTTGGTCCGTGCCTGGCTGTCTCTGTGGCAGCTAATGTGTATTATCTGAACATTCTCAACGAGCCTACTATCCACATTTTTATTTTATCTTTTCCAGGTAGGAAATTGAGGGAGGCACTTGCTCAAAGATTACACAGCTGGCCAAGGTAGCACATAACTGTAATCCTACTCACTGAACAGGAAGATAGTGAATTTGAGGCAAGTCTGGACTAATGGAGTGTTGGGGTGTGGGGATTACAGATTGTAGGGCTAAGAATGGATCCCTGTGGTCCAGAGAGGTTTTGTTTTGGGCTTTTGTAACTTTTTTTTTTCTTTTTGAGATTTTGAGACAGGGTTTCTCTATGTAGCTCTGGCTATCCTAAAGCTCATGCTGTAGACCAGACTGGCCTCTGACTGTATGCCTTTGCTTCCTGAGTGCTGGGATTAAAGGCCTGTGCCACCACTGTTAATATAGATAGGGTCTCTGAGTAGCCCTAGGTGCGCCTCTTTAGCTCCGAGTTTAAAGGCACTTTTGGGTTCTTTGGAAACAAAGTTTCAATATGTAGCATAGGCTGCTCAAGTCTGAGATCTGCCTGTTTTAGCTTCCCACATGGTGAGCTAATAAATGTGTCACCACACCAGCCTGAGTGTGCTTTCTTTGTTCATTCATTCATTCATTCATTCATTCACTTTTTGTGGGTTGGGGACAGAACCTAGAGTCTTGTGAGTGCTAAGCAAGGCCCTACCACTGAAGTGCATCCCCAGCCTCTGAGTCTATGCTTTGTTGTTGTTGTTGAAGATTTATTTATTTCATGTGTATGGCTGTTTTGTCTGCCTGCACCATGTGCTTGCGTGGCGTCATGGATCCTCTGGAACTGGAGTTACAGTTGTGAGCTACTATGTGGGTGCTAGGGATTGAACCCAGGTCCCCTAGAGGAGCAACCAGTGCTTGTAACTGATGAGCCATTTCTCCTACCTGAGTCTGTGCTTTTTTAACCCGTATGTTATAACCAGGTAAAAACTCAGAAAAATGTTAGCTTGATGGTGAGGTGGAGAACTCAAAGTACAGGACACAGCAGAGCCTTTTAGTTAGGGCTGTGAGTGACTGAAAGGCATGGTGGCTTTTCCCAGCACTTGGGAAAGCTGAGGCAGGAGGATCAGTTTCAGCTTGACTTGGGCTGCCTAGCAAATTTCAAACAGGTGGGCAGAGGTGGCACATGCCTTTAATTCCAGCACTTGGAAGGGCGAAGCAGGTTTGAGGCCTCTGAGTTTGAGGCCAGCTTCCTGTTGTACAGAGTTCCAGAACAGCCAAGGATACACAGAGATACTCTGTCTCGAAAAAACCAAACCAAACCAAAAACCCACATAGGCACACACACACACAACCAGTAAGACCCTACTCAAAGAAAGTGGGTGGGGTGGGCAGGGGCAGCTGAGTATCTTCTTCTAGGCACTGTTCTAAGTTTGCTCAACAGGCAAAAGCAAACACCTGATGAAGCTGTCACAGAGACTTATGTCTCCCTCTTGTGCCCACAGGTGGCCATGGTGGAGGTGCAGCTGGAAAGTGACCATGAATACCCCCCAGGCTTGCTAGTGGCCTTCAGTGCCTGCACCACCGTGTTGGTAGCCGTGCACCTCTTTGCACTCATGGTCTCCACGTGCCTGCTGCCCCACATCGAAGCCGTGAGCAACATCCACAATCTCAACTCTGTCCATCAGTCACCGCACCAGCGACTCCACCGATATGTGGAGCTGGCCTGGGGCTTCTCCACTGCCCTGGGCACTTTTCTCTTCCTAGCTGAAGTTGTTCTGGTGGGCTGGGTCAAGTTTGTGCCCATTGGGGCACCCATGAACAAACCAGCTCCTGTGGTACCTATGTCCCAGGTGCCACCGGTGACCCTTAGTTTACCTTCCAACCTCACTCCTTTATCTGCTTCTGTAGCCACACCACAGCAGCCTTCCAAAGCCTGTCCACCCCGACAAGTGTGTGGTGGTGCCCATGGGCCAGGTTGGCAGGCAGCTATGGCCTCCACAGCAATCATGGTACCTGTGGGACTGGTGTTTATGGCCTTTGCCCTACATTTCTACCGATCCTTGGTGGCCCACAAGACAGATCGTCACAAGCAGGAGTTGGAGGAACTCAGTCGCCTGCAGGGGGAGCTGCAGGCTGTGTGAGCCTGGCTTAGACTCTTGGAAACATTGATGCCCCATGTCTGCAAGGGATCCCAGGGATCTACAGACCTCATTCGTTGCCCTAGATTTGAGCCATGTACTCTCAGGTAGAGGCCAGATTCCTGCACAGCGTCCCACACTCCCAGGGATATCCCGTTACCACGGTCCAGTGGATTTTGTAAGCTGCACCTTGCCTGGCTGGAGAAAGGAGAGAGGAAGTAGAATGGTCTCAGTAGAGGAGGCCCTAGCAGGGTCTTCAGTGGTGCTGAACATTTGCTTGCTCTTCTACAGAAGGTGACAATGCCTGCACACCTGTCCTCCGAGGCAGTCAACCCTTGCTTATGTATAATCTGTTTCACAGTTGACATCCTGGGAGGGGTTTTTTGCCTGTCATGGTTTTGATGGGTTCCACTTTCCCGACTGGGCTGCTGTAGGAGACCTGGGTGTCTGTCCCTAGGATGAGCCACTTCCCACTTGGTGACTGTGGTGGTGCCTGTCCCACTGCCCTAGACTCATCTGTTCCCACCCTCTTTGGCCAGAGCTGGGGGAGGAGGAACTTTTGAAGACTGACTGCTGCCGGCTCCACTCCTTGACAAGGGTCCAGGGTTTGTAACGCAGACAGTTCAGCCCTTAGAACGCAGAGCGCTCCAGATGCTGCATTTCCGATGCACCTTTTGTTAATAAACTGTCTTACGTGTTTCTGTGGCTGTGAATGGGTGGAGGGGAAACCTTGGGTAAGGCTGCATGTCCTAAAGGCCAGCTGCAGGTACTGGAGCTGATGTGGGGTCTGAGTCCATCGGAGTGGACAGTTACCCAGAGACCAAGGCCTCTAACTCCGGTTCCTACACTCGGGATTTCATCTAAGTTTCTCCAGTCATCACCTAATCTGTGGGCCTAGTCATAAATTATCTGGTTTAGCCCTCACAGCCATCTCAATAAACACGTCTGTCTTTCCCATTTCAGAGAGGCAGCGAAGGCCAGTCACATAGTCTGTGCCTTGATTATCATTATATAGGGATTGCTAAATGAGAGAGAAGGGGAAAAAAAGAGAGCAAAAGGACTTGGTACCCTTCAACTGGGTCAAAAAAAGAAACATCATCTCCTGTGCCTTCATGTAAAGATTTCTTTTGCCAGGCGGTGGTGGCGCACGCCTTTATCCCAGCACTTGGGAGGCAGAGACAGGTGGATCTCTTGTGAATTCAAGGCCAGCCTGATCTACAAAAGCTAGTTCCAGGACAGCCAAGGCTGTTAAAGAGAAATCCTGTCTCAAAAACACCAAAAACAAAACAAATTCCCCCCGTAGCCCAATAATTTTAGAGCACAATTCCTGTCAATAGACTTCCGGTGAGAGACCTTGGACAGTCTTTATTACTTGGCTAATTAAAATGTGTAAAACTAGGCTCCAATAGTTTTCCTACACTGCTGTGAGGGTTGCAGTCTTATGACCAATATACATCCATTCTTGGATAACTTGACACTAAGGGAGGTCAATTTAATGAGGGACTGCTGTAGAGAGGCCACTTAGGGCATCCTCAGCTCCAGGTAGACCTGGTGGGAATGCCAGGGTGTTCAACCTTGGGGCAGTCTCAGCTCCAGGCTCCCAAGTGAAGCCCTAGCTGGGCTTCTGAAGTGCCTATGGCTAACTGGGCTACTACGAGACTTTTACTTTCATAGGACGCACTTAAGGGTCTTTAGGCCTCTCTTAAACTTATCAGAGTGAACCCTAACACAGTTTTAGATCTAGTTACACCTCCCTTCGGCCTGTTCGATATAGCTTAGTCTCCCCGTTTGTCAAACGGACATTTTAAAACGGGCCCAAGGGAGGTGTAACTAGGGTGCTGGCCTAGCATGCAAGAAGCCCTAGGTTAGCTCTCCAGCATCCTATAAACCGGTTATGGTGGCGCACACCTGTAATCCCAGCCCTCAGGAGATAGAGGCAAAAAGATCAGGAGTTCGAGGCCATCCGGTGCACAGCAGGTTCGGTGTTACTATGTCCGAAATACAACAGGCGCCCGAGTAGAAGAGCGGCAAGAAACCGATCACCTCATGTGCGCGGGCAGGAAAAGTGCCTGAGTCACCGCTCCTGGTTGTATTTTTCCACCTCCCATCCCGCCCAGGTTTTGGTGGATCCTACGGGAAGCAGCCCGTTACGCCGGGCTCCGCACGCCTGGCCACGCCTCTCTGCGCGGCGCGCTAGCCCCACCCACAACGGGATCCGCAGATTCGCTACCCGACTCATTAGGATTATTTGGGCACCTTCCCTGGTCTGAAATTTTTCAGGAAGCTCCGAGAAGACTTCTCCCCTATAACCATTTCGCCCTAAGTCGGAAGTGGGCTGCTACTTGAGTTGGGCTAGGAAGAAAGACGCAGGAATAACAGTCGACACTGCCAACGGGGCTTGGCTAACCGGGCGTCATTTTCTAGACTCCAGCGCAGGTGAGAGGAGGTGACGGCCAAAGCCCAGAACGGTGGCGAATCTGCACTGCAGCCTCCTAGGCATTCGAGCTGCGCAAGGAAGGGGCAGGGAAGAGCAGCAAAGGAGCGCGCATCCTGTTCACTCATTTGCCCCGCCCGCCTCGCGAATCTGCGTCGTTCGACGCACCACTCAAATCTGCCGAGCTCCGGCTGGCCGCCTCCCCCTCGCTCCGCCCCTCTTTCCTCAGGGGCTCGTCGCAGCTTTCGTCGCCGCCGATTCGTCACGAACCCCAAGGCCGGGGCAGCTGGATGAGGGTGGTACAGTCCACTCTCCGGGGGATGCGGCCGATCTTCAGGCTTCCTAGGCTACGACTCCCGAGCCTTACAGGGCGCCGGCCGAGGCAGAGCCGCTCCGCTCGGCCCCGTGGATCGCTCCGCAGTCCTTGTAGCGAAAGTGCGAATGCAGACGCCGCGCCCGCTGGGCCTCGTGCAGGTGGCGGTGGTGTTTGGTGCGCGCGCCGGGGAGGTGGTGGTGGGGGGGCGCCGCCGCCGCCACCGCTGCGGGGCCGGGTCTCGCGCTGCCGCCGCCGCCGCCGCCGCCTCACGCCGCTGAGGTGCTGCGCGCGGTGGGGGGAGGGTGAGCCGCTCGCCACGAGCGGGTGAGTAGGGCCTTGGCGCGCGTGCGCGGAGACGGGGTGGGGGGGCACCGAACGCGCCCGGGCGGGAGGAGAGGGCAGCGGCGCGCGTTACCCGACCTCCCCCCCCCCCCCGCCTGGATTCAGGGACCGAAGCCGGGGCTCAGGCTCGGTCTCGCGGTGTTTCCAACGCCCCGGAGAGGTGCCACCTCTGGTCCAGAGGACTGGGGCGCGGGGACGCGAGCGGCCGTGTGGGAGCGGGAGCGGGGCTCGGCCCGGGCCGCTGGCCGGTGAGGAGGCGGGAGGGGGCGGGGCCTGCCAGGGGACGGGGGAGGGGTCTTGCGTGGAGGCCAAGTGGGGCGCGCTAGGGAGAGCGGGAAGGTCTGGGGGCGCGAGCTGGGCCTGGGCCCGGAGAGTAGACTTGGGGGGTGGAGGGGGAACGGAGTGTTAGAGTGAACCCGGGTCCTCAGGGCCCGATCTGAGGGAGCCGTGGGTCATGCCGAGGTGTGGGAACTGGACTGATGTGGGGGACCTGGAATCCGGGCTAGCCATGGAGGGGGACGGCAAGGGAGTCAGGCCTGAGGCTTGGACCCCCATTGCGTATCCCTCTTTTCCTGACAGTGTAAATGAGCGAGGATGGACCAGGAAGGTGGGGGAGATGGGCAGAAAGCCCCAAGCTTCCAGTGGCGTAACTACAAGCTCATTGTGGATCCGGCTTTGGACCCTGCCTTGCGCAGGCCTTCCCAGAAGGTGTACCGCTACGATGGAGTCCACTTCAGTGTCAGCGTGAGTGCCTCATGGCTTCCGGACTTCCCTGGACCTCGGGGCTGCCCCCCCCCCCCCCGCCCTGCCCGGTGTTCAACGCCTAGACCTCTGGGACCTGTAGCTTGCTTGTCCTTTGAGAAGGAGCAGGTTTTGGCAGCTCTTCCGTGTGTGCATCTCCACTGGCTTCCCGAAGTCGACAGCCTGCTAAGTTTTCGTCCTGGTCACATCACTCTCTTTTCTGTGCTAGGACTCGAAGTATACACCAGTGGAAGACCTCCAAGATCCCCGCTGCCATGTCAGGTCCAAAAACAGAGACTTTTCCCTCCCAGTTCCTAAGTTTAAGGTACGTATCTGCTGCTCTCCCAGCGTGCTGGTTCTTGGAGCGCGGCAAGGGTCCTAGCACCTTGCTCTTTCCCGTAGCCTCCCCGAGTGGCTGGCCCAGTGCAACGCAGGCAACCACATTTCTTTGCTTTTGAGTCTGTGAGGCTAAGATGTCTGAGACAGGAGGTGTACTTAAATAACTGAGGTGTCTCTAGTATGTCGCTAGTGACAAGGGTGTTGATGTCTGGAGGCATGAGGATGAGTGGATGTTCAGAGACAGCGTGACTGGGATACCCTAATTCTTCAGCAGTTAAGTGTACCGCTAAGGCCACTGCCCGCTTGGTGGCCTATGTCTCTCACTGTCGTTTGGGTATGTCCTCCAGCTGGTCTGTAAGAGTGGCTCCCTTTCCCACCGTAGATACTCTGCAAGCTTTGCACTGAGCCTAGAAACGTTGGTGGATCTTTGTTTCCTTCCAATTTTGTTTCTTTGTTTTGTTTTATTTCCCACTGAGTTTTAAAGTAATTTATGGGGTGTTTCCTCCCTCTTTCCCTTTCCCTGATGAGTCTTACTTAAGCTCTATCGGCCTAAATGTTTACTTCCCATACCTACTTCCAGCCTCATAGACCCAGACTCCAGAGACCTGAACACATTATCTTTATTCTCTCGGTCCTTTTCATTCTTCCTCTGCTGATAAATTACAACACCATATAACCGGGCTCACAACCTAGTAGCCTAGGAGTCACCTGGTAGTTCTTTCCTGTTCATCTTAATCTTTCTCTTATGTTCATTGCACTTGCTGTCTGTGGCTTCCTCCTCAGTTTTAGGCTCTTTTGCTGTTATTTGTCTCTGGTTCTGCTCTTATTTTACAAGTATGTATTTTCCCTTTTCTTTGTTTTTTTTAAAATTTTTTTATTTTTCTTTTCAAGACGGTTTCTCTGTGTAGCCTTGACTGTCCTGGAACTCACTGTGTGTTCACACTCAAGCTTGCACACACCATTGCGCACATGTCGAAATTAGAACACAGCTTGTAGAAACTGATTTTTCACCATGGGGTCCAAGGATCAAACTCAAGCTTGTCGGGCTTGGTAACAAGTGCCTATATCCACTGAGCCATCTTGCTGGCATGCTAGGTCTGTTTTGGAGCGTTGGCATGTGTGGTTATTGATCTGGGCATGCCTAATCACTTACTTGACTCTATACCCTTGTTATATCCAAACCAGACCAGACCCTCTTCAGTGTTTAGAAAACATCAAGATGGGTTCTGTTGTTTTGGAAACTTTGAGTTTTCTACAAAGCCCGGTGAGAATGATAGGAAACATCTTTGTGAATCTTTCCCTGACTTTTCTCTGTGTGAATGATCCTTTTCTTGGCTCCCAGGCACCCTGTGTACATCTCCACTATATCTGACTTATCTTTTTCTCTTTTTTGAGGCATGGTCTCCCTAGGTAATCCAGACTGGCCTTGAACTGCGGATCCTTGTGCATTAGCCGCCAGGTGCTAGTGTTATAGGAGTGTACACTACACTCAGAACTGTCTCGTCTCTTCTGAATGGGAAAAAAATTTTCCTACCTTTGTGTTTCTACTATCTAACCTGTGATCGTCAGACCTGAGCTAATAGATTATTTATTTCCTCCTACTGCTTTCTTTTGTGTGTGTTGATTCTTATATTTTATGTGTCTTTTTTCCCTTATTGTTGTCTTGTCATAAGCAGAAGTCAAAGAGAGGTCTGTGCTACTGTAGGGTTCATGATCCCCACTTTACTTGCCCATCACAAAAGTCTCCCAGTCCTGTCTTGATCTCATGAGTCTGAAGTTTCCCAAATGGTAAGGGAACTATGCTCATTATGGAAACCCCAGACTAACTCTTGTCTGTCCACAGCTGGATGAATTCTATATCGGACAGATCCCACTGAAGGAAGTAACTTTTGCAAGGCTCAATGACAATGTGCGGGAAACCTTCCTGAAGGATATGTGCCGGAAGTATGGTGAAGTGGAGGAAGTGGAGATCCTTCTTCATCCCCGCACGCGCAAGCACCTGGGCCTGGCCCGTGTGCTCTTCACCAGCACTCGGGGTGCCAAGGAGACTGTCAAAAACCTCCACCTCACCTCTGTCATGGGCAATATCATCCATGCCCAGCTCGATATCAAAGGTGAGGCTCCCTTGTCTCTTGCTTGGTCTCTAGCAGAGATTATATCTGTAAATACCCTATTGGGCTCAGCAAAGGTAATTGGGGTCATGATTCTTTACCCAAATTCTTGAGGCCAGGTGTGTTTCTGAACTTAAAATTTTTAAATTTTAGAGAAAAATTAAGGTACATGCAAGGTATTTTATGTTATTGATAGCATGGTAATGGCAGTACCCCATTGTCAATCATACTTTTCTGCTTCTAAGAAATTGTACTTAGGGAAAGACTTGAACTGTATGTAGGAAATTTAATACTGGGTTCTCCAAAGTACTAAGATTTCAGGAGGGTTCTATTATTTATGTTTTTGTGTGTGACTGTTTTGTCTACATGTATATCTATGTACAGCATGTATGCCTGATGCCCATGGATGAACTGGAGTTTTTTTGGTTGTGAGCCATCACGTGGGTGCTGAGAACTGAACTCAGTCCTAGAAGAGCAGCCAGTACACTTAACTGCTGAGTCATCTCTCCGGCTCAGTGAGGGTTTTTCTTTTTTTTTTTTTTTTTTTTGGTTTTTCGAGACAGGGTTTCTCTGTGGCTTTGAAGCCTGTCCTGGAACTAGCTCTTGTAGACCAGGCTGGTCTCGAACTCACAGAGATCCGCCTGCCTCTGCCTCCCAAGTGCTGGGATTAAAGGCGTGCGCTACCACCGCCCGGCAGTGAGGGTTTTTCTTTTTTTTTTGTTTTGAAATTATAGATATTTTATGCTTGCTTTAGTAGCACATATAGTATGATTGAAATTTTAGATAACTGAGGAACTGGAGTCTTGGATCAGTAGTGCCGGACATGCCTAGAATACTCGTGGCTTGCCAAAAAAAAATGTATCTATGAGGATAAAGATAATAAAGCAGAGTTTCATGGTGCCATGTGCCGATAATCCTAGTGTTTGGAGACAGAGATGGGAAGACTGAGGTTAGCCTGTCTACAAAGATGATTCCAGGCCAAATGGGGCTACATAATGAGATCCTGTCTCAAAAAACCAGAGAGGAGGTGGGAGAGAACTTAGTGGATAAAAATACTTACTGTGTAACGATAAAGTCTTGAATTTTAATCTCCGTCACTCATGAAGTCCAGGTATAGTTGTATGTGCCTGTAGCTTCGGTATTGGTGGGTAGAGACAAGCAGATCGCAGAAACTCGCTGACCAGCCGGCCTAAGAAATGGCAAGCTTCAGTTTAAGCACGACCCTGTCTTAAGGGAGCGAGGGAATGCAGTAATTGGAGATATCCATGTCTTCCTTTGGCCTCCATGTGTATGCACTTGGATAGCCACAAGTTCATCACACACAAATAAACAAAAGTAAAAAAAGATGAGGCGGGCTGGAGAGATGGCTCAGCGGTTAAGAGCACTGCCTGCTCTTCCAAAGGTCCTGAGTTCAATTCCCAGCAACCACATGGTGGCTCACAACCATCTGTAATGAGGTCTGGCGCCCTCTTCTGGCCTTCAGGCATACAATCAGACAGAATACTGTATAAATAATAAATAAATAAATAGATAAATAGATAAATAAATAAAAAAGATGAGGCTATTTTGAACCGCTTTCAAGGAATTGCAGAGAGAGATGAGACCCATGGCAGACTAGTTACAGGGGCCATCTAAGGGAAGCAGCTGTTAGTCGGTGTTCACAGGTGAGGGGATGACTCATGTCCTTCTGACTTTAGACTGCTGTATGTAATTGCACAGCTTTTATGTTTGTTTGTTTTTTGTGTTTTTGAGATAGAATCTCACTATGTAACTTTGTCTGGCCTTGAACTCACAGAGATCTTCCTGCCTCTGCTGCCTGAGTGCCGAGATTAAAGAGCCTATGATAGTTTCTGTGACTTTTTTGTTTGTTTTATAGGTTTCACTCTATAGCTTAGGCTGTCCTTGAATTCTACACTTGACCTCATGGGTGTTATTTTTGATTTTTTGTTTTGTTTTGTTTTGCCTCTTAAGATTTATTTTTTATTTATTTAATTTTTTTGGTTTTTTTGGTTTTTTTTTTGTTTTTTTTGAGACAGGGTTTATCTGTGTTACAGTTCTATCTGTCCTGGAACTAGCTCTTAACTCAGGGAGATCTACCTGTCTCTGCCTCCCAAGTGCTGGGATTAAAGGCATGTGCCACCACTGTCTTGCCTTAAGATTTATTTTTGTGCGTGCATGCGTGTGTGCGTGCGTATTCACCTGCAGAGGGCAGAAAAGGATGCTGGATCCTCTGTAATTGGAGTCAGGGATAGTTATGAGCCACCATGTGGGTGGTAGGAACCTAACCCAGGTCCTCTGCAAGAACACAAGATGCTCTTAACCACTGAACCTCTCCAGGCCCTTGTTTTTGTTTTTTGAGACGGTCTTCTGTTATGAAGCCTGGGCTTTAATTTCTTTTATAGCCAAGAATGACCTTGAGTTCTACTTCTCCTTCATCCTGGATCATAGGCTTGTGCCACTATGCTTGACTTGTCTGGTGCTGGGAATGAAATCCAGGGTTTTGTGCATACTGTGAAGATGCTCTACATTCCAGTTTCCTGTATTAGTCAGCCTTGCTGTCTGTCTCTGGCTGACTTGTACACTGTACAGCTCATGTTGAGCTGGTTGGGTCCTTGGCCTCACTTAGTCTCCCAAGTATGAGGATTGCAGGCATGTACCACTATACTGGCACTTCTTTGTTTTTATTCATTAATGATTTATCTCTCTATTTTTGGGTTTTGAGACAGAATTTCTCTGTAGCTTTGAACCCTTTCCTGGATCTCACTCTTTAGACCAGGCTGGTCTCGAACTCACAGAGATCCGCCTGCCTCTGCCTCCCGAGTCCTGGGATGAAAAGGCGTGCGCCACCACCTCCTGGCTGGATTGACCTTTGCAGCTCCAATTCTGCAGTCTTTAGTTTATAACATAAAGGGGTAATGGGCTTAGCAGCAGATAGACCTCTACTTTGCAGAGTACTTTCCTTAAACTTTATAAAATACTCTAATTGAGATATGTGTGTAAACTATGAGTTTATGAAACAGGGTGTTTGGATTGAGCCCAGGACCTCTGTCATGCCAAGCCAAGCACTGTGGCCTACCCATATTAATTTTTTTTCTAATAGTTAGGAGGTAAAGATGAGCCAGACTTTGTTCTATGACTCTGTAAAAGAGCAGTATGTGGTAGCACATACTTGGTAATGCCTAACCTTGAAAGTAGAGCAATAGTATCAGGAATTGAAGACCATTGGTTTTTTGTTGTTGTTGTTTTTTTTTTTTTTTTTTTTGGTTTCTCTGTGGTTTTGGGGCCTGTCCTGGAACTAGCTCTTGTAGACCAGGCTGGTCTCGAACTCACAGAGATCCGCCTGCCTCTGCCTCCCAAGTGCTGGGATTAAAGGCGCCACCACCGTCCGGCTAAGACCATTGTTTTCTATATAGCAAGTTTGACCAACCTGGCTATATGAGATCTTGTCTCAAAAAAATACAAAGACTAGATCTAGTCAAAGCAACCATAGGCAGGTAGAAATGAGGTAGACTTTCCCAAGGATTGAGTTGAGTATGAGATTGATGTTCTAAAACGTACAACTCAAGAAAATTGTAGGAAACTCGAGGCCTGCGGAAGAAAAAAGACTGCCAAATCAGGGAGGTTGTTTTTCCTTCTGACTATTGATTTCCATTTCTCTCCATCTAGGACAACAACGAATGAAGTACTATGAATTGATTGTCAATGGCTCCTACACTCCTCAGACTGTGCCCACTGGAGGCAAGGCCCTGAGTGAAAAGTTCCAGAGCTCTGGTGCAGCCACTGAGACGGTGAGAAGCTTGTGGCTGCTGTGGTATTAGGCACATGGACACATTGCCTAGTCACCAGAAGCAGGAGCCATCTGGGAAAGCCTTAAACTTTACTGTTAAGTATAGGAAGGCAAAGGAATAATGCCTAGGTGCTTTCAGAAACAAAAAACTGGGATTCTTGGATTGGGGCAGGACACATTTTTAAATTATTCCTGATCTTCTGTTATTTCTCCTTGCCTCATTTTCTCTCCAGACTGAAGCCCGCCGACGATCTTCCTCAGACACGGCAGCCTACCCAGCAGGCACTGCTGTCGGGGGCACCCCTGGCAATGGCACTCCCTGCTCCCAAGATACAAATTTCTCCAGCAGTCGACAAGATACCCCATCTTCCTTTGGCCAGTTCACCCCTCAATCCTCCCAAGGAACACCCTACACACCTCGGGGTAGCACCCCTTACTCTCAGGACTCTGCCTACTCCAGCAGGTATGGAAGGCACACCTGTTTTGGCCTGAGCCATTTGATTCTGGGAGCTATAGCTGTGAAGAATGAGCCCTAGGTCTCTGAGAAGGAGTCAAACTATTTTTTAGTCTTTAGTTTCAACTAACAGATTGCTGTTTTCAGGGATACTAGTTTGGGACCTGATCAGCAACATAGAAGCAAAATTGGGGAGTTTTGATTTGTCTGTTTTTATGTGTGTGTGTATGTGTCTCTGCATGTGTGTATGTTTATTGCATGCAAGCAGGCCAAAAGGAGACACTTTGGAACTGAAGTTATAGATGGTTATCATCTGGGTGTTGAGACTTGAACTCGGAACTTCTACAAGAACAGTCTGTGCTCTTAACCTCTAAACTTCGTTATATAGCTCATTTTTAGATTTATGTGTCTGAGTGTTTTGTCTGCATGTATGTGTGTACACACAGTGTTTTTAGTACTCATGCAGTGGATCACATGGAACTGGAGTGATGGTTTGAGCCACCAAGTGGGTGCTGGGATTGAACCTCTGTCTAGAGGGGCTTTGGTCACCCAGGGAGGAGCCTAGCTAACTCCCCGACTTCTTCAGCAGCACTTCAACTTCCTTCAAACCCCGGCGGTCAGAGAACAGCTATCAAGATTCTTTTTCTCGCCGCCATTTCTCCACATCTTCAGCCCCTGTAACCACCTCTACTACCACCTCAGCAACTGCTGCAGCCACTGCAGCCTCCTCTTCCACATCTTCATCCTCTTCATCATCGTCCTCTTCCTCATCTTCCTCAGCCTCTCAGTTTCGTGGTTCTGACTCTAGCTACCCAGCATATTATGAAAGCTGGAATCGCTACCAGCGTCACAGTTCCTACCCACCTCGCCGGGCAACTAGAGAGGATCCTCCTGGGGCCCCATTTACTGAAAATACACCTGAGCGCTTCCCACCTTCCTATACCTCCTACTTGGCCCCTGATCCCAACCGATCCACTGACCAAGACTACCGGCCCCCTGCCTCAGAGGCCCCACCTCCAGAGCCTCCAGAACCTGGTGGTGGTGGCGGTAGTGGTAGTGGTGGTGGGGCACCCAGCCCTGAGAGAGAAGAAGCCCGGACTTCCCCGCGCCCACCTTCACCTGCCCGTTCTGGCTCCCCAGCCCCAGAGACCACCAACGAGAGTGTCCCCTTTGCTCAGCACAGCAGCTTGGACTCCCGCATTGAAATGCTGCTGAAGGAACAGCGCTCCAAATTTTCTTTCCTGGCCTCTGATACAGAGGAAGAAGAAGAGAGCAACAGTGCAGGCCCTGGGGCTAGAGATGCAGGGGGTGAGGTGCCTTCTGGGGCAGGTCATGGGCCCTGCACACCCCCTCCTGCCCCAGCCAACTTTGAAGATGTAGCACCTGCAGGGAGTGGAGAGCCAGGGGCTGCCCGGGAGTCACCAAAGGCCAATGGACAGAATCAGGTGAGCCTGCCGTCAGCCATAGGATTGGGGAAGGAAGCTTAGGTCTTAGGGGAGCGGGAAGGTGCTCAGACGAAGAAACAAATGAGAGGGACACTCAGGAAGCTCTAGTAGGAGCTGTCTGTGACTTTCCTCCATACCCTACAGGCTTCTCCATGTTCTTCCGGAGAAGATATGGAGATCTCTGATGATGACAGGGGTGGTTCACCTCCTCCAGCCCCAACGCCTCCCCAGCAACCGCCACCGCCGCCGCCACCACCCCCTCCCCCTCCTCCTCCCTACCTTTCTTCCCTTCCTCTGGGTTATCCTCCCCATCAACCTGCCTACCTCCTGCCACCCCACCCAGATGGGCCACCCCCCCCTGAGTACCCTCCACCGCCTCCACCACCACCACCCCACATCTATGACTTTGTGAACTCCCTGGAACTTATGGATCGACTTGGAGCGCAGTGGGGAGGGATGCCCATGTCCTTCCAGATGCAGACCCAGATGTTAACTCGGCTCCACCAGCTGCGGCAGGGCAAAGGATTGACTGCTGCCTCAGCTGGTCCTCCTGGTGGGGCCTTTGGCGAGGCCTTCCTCCCTTTCCCACCCCCACAAGAGGCAGCCTATGGCTTGCCCTACGCTCTGTACACACAAGGGCAAGAAGGTCGTGGGGCATACTCCCGGGAAGCCTACCACCTGCCCTTGCCCATGGCAGCAGAGCCCCTGCCTTCTTCCTCAGTCTCTGGAGAAGAAGCCCGGCTGCCTCACAGGGAAGAAGCAGAGATGGCAGAAAGCAAGGCCCTGCCATCAGCGGGCACTGTGGGTCGTGTGCTAGCCACCCTTGTCCAAGAGATGAAGAGCATTATGCAGCGAGACCTCAACCGCAAGATGGTGGAGAATGTGGCCTTTGGAGCCTTTGACCAGTGGTGGGAGAGCAAGGAAGAAAAGGCCAAGGTGAGGAGGTCTAGTCCAGGGACACTTGAGTACTTACTGAAGAAGATACACCTTTGACTTTCCCTGATTGCCCAGTTCAAAGTAGGGATAAGAGAACATGAAGTGGATGTGGGCATTATGGGCAGGGGAATCAGACAGAGAGCAAAAGGTAAGCACAGACCTAGGTCACAAGAGCTTTGTCCTGGCGCCTCTGCTGCTTGCAGTGGACAGAACTCTTAAGTGTTTCTGGGCTTGTCTTCAGTTCTACCAATTGTCACAAGGTAGAAATTAGTAACTGTTTCCTAAGGGTGGATGGCCTAAAGTATCAGACTTGAGAATCTCTTTAACTGGCCAGAGATAGTGTCGGTTAATGGATGTCTGTGTTCTTGAGGCCCATTGTTGGTTCTTGGGCAGGAAGGAATAACTGCTCTGGAGTCTGCAGCTAAGTCTCCCTGCTATCTGCAGCCCTTCCAGAATGCAGCCAAACTGCAAGCCAAGGAGGAAGATAAAGACAAGATGAAACTCAAAGAGCCGGGCATGCTGTCCCTCGTAGACTGGGCCAAGAGTGGCGGAATCACGGGCATTGAGGCCTTTGCCTTCGGGTCAGGGCTACGAGGGGCCCTGCGGTTGCCTTCATTTAAGGTATCCAGGAATGTGGTGGCAGGGGAAAGCTGCTGGGCCTCCCTTCCTTGGGGAAATGATGGTTGGGAGTTGAGGGTTTTTTGTTTGCTTTTTAAATTTTCCCTCCCTCTCATTCTCCCTGATTAAGTTGTAAGTGGGCCCCATTTTTCTGCATCTTCCAGGTGAAGAGGAAAGAGCCATCAGAAATTTCCGAGGCCAGTGAGGAAAAGAGGCCCAGGCCTTCTACTCCAGCTGAGGAAGATGAGGATGGTAAGTAGACAGTCGGCAGAAGAGAAAGGTGTTCTCTTCAGAGTCTGATAGGAGAGGAGGAGTGAAGGGGCCAGGGTATTTCTGAGAACCAGGCACCAATTGGAGACCTTTATGCAGAGTTAAAACAAATGAATTCCAAAAGGCATCGGAAGCATCAGATAGACCTCTCCCAGAGTTAGGGTTTAATTATGGCTGTGCTGATTTCAATGAATCTGTGTTTTGGTTTTTCCACTTACAAAGAAAATCTGGAGTTTACCACCTAATGCTTTTGTGGTACAATCTTCCTAGTCTGTTGACGTCTGGGTTGTTGGTTGGCAGCTTGTGTGATTTGAAGCTTCTTTATTGAGTCAGATTTGCTTCTCTGGAGAACCCTCAGTCCTATATTGTTTTCTTGGGCCAAATAAAATAAGTTAGCATCCTCTTTCACCCAGCTTAGAAAATGATGAAAGAAAATGTGTGGGACGTAGCTTAAGTTGTGTAATATGTTAGTGTGTTCATCTGTGTGCTGAGTTTCAACTTTCCTGCCTCTAAGTTTGGCCTGTTAGTAAAGTGGGCAATAGTGTGTGTAAAGTTCCTTGCATCTGGCGTAGGAGAGCAGTAATTACCGATAAACTGCAACTGCTCTGACTTCTCTTGCAGATCCTGAGCGAGAGAAGGAAGCTGGGGAACCAGGACGTCCAGGGACCAAGCCTCCGAAGCGAGATGAAGAACGAGGGAAGACCCAAGGCAAGCACCGAAAATCCTTTGCTCTGGACAGTGAAGGGGAAGAGGCATCCCAGGAGTCTTCCTCAGAGAAGGTAAGATGCTGGGCACCAGAGGCCAGCTTCTCGCTTAGCTGGAACCCAGGCAGCTAGCAGGGCTTCAAGGATGAAAATTTGTCTTTTTCCTGTTAGTCTCATTTTTTCCTTTTCTTTAAGGATGAGGATGATGATGACGAAGATGAGGAAGATGAAGAGCGGGAAGAAGCTGTGGATGCCACCAAGAAGGAGGCAGAGGCATCAGATGGTAAGTTAAGTAGATTCAGGTCTGGCGGAGAAGGGATTGTAGTATCTAGTTTGTCTTTTTCTGACTTCATAGAGCTTTCCTGCTGGACTTCTGGCCAGTCTTGCCCTTAGCAAAGACAGTTGTTTTAGCAGTGTCCTTTGGAACATTAGCCCCATTAGTTCAGATTGTTCGTCTTCTGAAGCTAGTCTCCCTGTGGACAGTCCAGCAAAGTCTGTGTCTTTTCTCAGGTCCTAGAGGTGAGCGGTATGTATTCTCCTCTTGTACCTTAATGCTACCAGACTAGACCTTTTCATCTTAGAGCACTGCTCTTCTTGTGAGGCCCAGCCACCAGGCTTCCTTTCTCTTCCCTTCCTGTGCGATTACCAGACACTTTTCCATCTGCTTACACATCTTCCATGGGTTGTACATACTTCAGAAGTATGTATGAAGGGACTGCAGAGGTGGCACAGTGATTAATAGCACTTATTGCTCTTACAGAGGACCCATGTTTGGTCCAGCACCTAGGGTGGTTCATAACTGCCAGTAACTTCAGTTCCAGGAGATCGAATGCCTTCCCAACTCCACAGGCATGTGGTGTATGTATATACACATAAATATACTGTTTTGTTTTGCTTTTGTTTTTTGAGACAGGGTTTTTTGTGTAGTTTTAGAGCCTGTTCTGAAACTTGCTCTGTAGACCACCATTGCCTGGGTTTTTTTTTTTTTTTTAAAGAAACATGCATTGAAAATCTGTGCGTACTTGTTGTACTTGTTTTTTTTTTTTTTTTTGGTTTTTCGAGACAGGGTTTCTCTGTGGCTTTGGAGCCTGTCCTGGAACTAGTTCTGTAGACCAGGCTGGTCTCGAACTCACAGAGATCCGCCTGCCTCTGCCTCCCGAGTGCTGGGATTAAAGGCGTGCGCCACCATCGCCCAGCTTGTACTTGTTTTATGAAGTTTAGACAAAGCCTTGATTCAGACAGATGTAGTTACTGCTTTTAAGAACTTGTTTGAAGTTGGGCAGTGGTGATGCATACAGAAGCAAGAGGATCTCTGTGAGTTTGAGGCCAGTCTGGTCTACAGAATGAGTTCAGAACAGCCAGAGCAGTACACAGAAACTCTGTATCGAAAAACCAAAAGGGGAAGGAAAAAAAGAAAAAAAAAAAACTTGTTATGGCGGACACACTTGTTACTTTTTAAGGAACGTCGAAATAGAAATAGGATAAGTCTGGTAATGTGCTGGACCCGAGGAAAGAGCCACTGTTGAATGTCAGTCAGGAATTTCTCTAAGGTACTGTTTCAGCAGTGGCTGGGGTTGGTAGCAATAATGATCTGAGGTCTCTGCTGAAGAAGCAAAGGACTGGTTGACCTGCTAAGAATGAAGACAGCCCCCTTCTATCTGCTGTATCTCTTAACGTGTGTCTTGAATTTGTCTTTGTTCCTGCTGTTTTGCCTTTCTCAACTGCTTTTGTAGTCCTCTTGTGCCTCTACCTAAGTGGGGTGCTAGGATTACAAACATGCCAGCATGCCTGGTGTGTGTGGTGCTAGGGAGCAAACAGTACTCTACCAGTTGGCCTGCATCCCCCAACTCCTCTGCTGCAATCTTGACTGATTTCTGTGTCTCTTCCTTCCTTCTATTTCAATCCATTTTCCAAACAGCTAATAGTATTTTCTTTACTAAAATGTGCATTTTGGGAAATGTACTCACTTCTCTAGAAGGTCTTTGCCTGACTCCCTATTTTCTACCAAAGTGGGCATTATAGGCCATTTGTATAGTCAGCCATTCTAGCCCCTGCTCATACGTTCTTTTCAGTTTTATCTTTCCATGTTCCAGTTTACCGCTACTATTACCACCTTCTAATTTACTCCATTATGGAATTCATAGATGCATCTGATTGCTTGCTCTTGCTCCCTCTCTCCCTGGCCTCATTGCCTTTCAAGTGCTGGGGTTGTAGGAATTTTCCATCATACCTCTTCAGGATTTCTTAGTGCTCTCTCATGCAGTACTGATCTTCTGTAAGTGTGGTATTTATATATATGTGTGTGTCACATATATGTATGTCAGCTCTCTCCTTCCGCCATGTAAGTTTCAGTGTTCAAAGTCAGGTCATCAGTTTGGCAGCAGGTGCCTGCTGAAGCCATCTTGCTGGGCCCTTGTTTTGTTTTGGTTTTTTTTTTTTTTTTTTTTTTTGGTTTTTCGAGACAGGGTTTCTCTGTGGTTTTGGAGCCTGTCCTGGAACTAGCTCTTGTAGACCAGGCTGGTCTCGAACTCACAGAGATTCACCTGCCTCTGCCTCCCGAGTGCTGGGATTAAAGGCGTGCGCCACCACCGCCCGGCCTGTTTTGTTTTGTTGAGGAAGAGTCTCACATAGCCCAGGCAGGCCTCTAACTTATTATGTAGATGAACAAAACCTTACTTAAACTTCTGGTCTTCCTGCCTCCACCTGTAGAACAAATGTGCCTATCACCATGACTAGCTTTTTATTTAACTTTATGTGCATTGGCCGGGCGGTGGTGGCGCACGCCTTTAAGCCCAGCACTTGGGAGGCAGAGGCAGGCGAATCTCTGTGAGTTCGAGACCAGCCTGGTCTACAAGAGCTAGTTCCAGGACAGGCTCCAAAACCACAGAGAAACCCTGTCTTGAAAAAGCAAAAAAAAAAAACCAAAAAAACAAAAAAACAAAACTTTATGTGCATTGGTGTGAAGGTATCAGATCTCTTGGAACTAGAGTTACAGTTGTGAGCTCATGTGCATGTGGGTGCTGGGAATTGAACCCTGGTCCTCTGGAAGAGCAGCCAGTGCTCGTAACACCTGATTCGTCTCTCCAACTCTATTTTTTTTTTAAATTTATTTGGCTTTTTATTTATTTAAAAAAATTTTTTTTTTCAAGACAGGGTTTCTCTGTATAGCCCTGGCTGTCCTGGAACTCTCTCTGTGTAGCAGACTGGCATCAAACTCCCAGAGATCTGTTGCCTCTGTCTCCCGAGTACTAGGGTTAAAGACGTCCCACCATCACCCAGCTGACTGACTTTTTATTTTAATTAATTTCTTCAATTTAGTATACAATGTAGGATTTTCATTATAGCTATACATTTATATGACATACACTAATCATACCTTTCCTACTGTTTGCTGGTACCCTCTCCTGAATTGTCCCTCCTTTTGCTTTAATCCACATACATTTATTGACCTTCCTTGTTCTCTTTTAAACCTCTCTCTATTCTTCCTCCACACCCAGCGTCCTTTCTATGTTCAACGCATATACTGTTTATTGCAGAATTCTTTGAGTCCGTCTTCTACAAACCTACTTTGGTCCAAACTGACTACATGCCAGTCTTTAGGTCTCTCTTTTTTGTTGTTATTGATACTCCTGATTTATCTCCATTTCTTTGTGGTCAGATAGCTCCTCTTCCTCCTTTTTGATTTTAGCATGTCCTTAGGGAGGCCTTCCCAGACTTGCTCTTTTAAGCAGAACCCAGGGCTTTCTTTCCTGTGTTCTTCAGTCCCTTAGGCTAATGTTAGTCACTGTGAGAGACACTTGCTTATTTAACCTCTTGACTTCTTGGACTTCTAGCACCAGACCTAGAGCCACACAGCCAGAGTATTTAGTGAATGATCCCTCATCTTGACCATTGATTGTCTCTTCTGGATTTCCAGGTGAGGATGAGGACAGCGACTCATCCTCCCAGTGCTCTCTGTATGCTGACTCAGATGGTGAAAACGGGAGCACGTCAGACTCCGAGAGCAGCAGCTCCTCTTCCTCTTCCTCCTCCTCCGCCTCCTCCTCATCATCATCATCATCTTCCTCATCAGAGTCTTCCTCTGAAGAAGAGGAACAGTCAGCAGTCATTCCCCCAGTGTCACCAACCCCCAGAGAAGTCCCAGAATCCCTTCCAGCACCCGGTGAGAAGCCTGAGACAGACAGGGTGGTAGACTCCCCTGCCATGCCTCTCCCTGAAAAGGAGACATCACCCACACGGCCTACAGGTAGGTTTCATCAGACAGATCATGTAACTAAGATGTGTGTTTGTCAGTGTCTTGGAGAATGGCGTCTTCCTACACTTTGTACCTGAGGTGCTGTGTGTATGTGGAGGCAGTTAAATGGTCACGTGCTAACACTAACTCATGTCTGAGTTTGGCCTTTGCTTTCCTTTGCAGATGTGTATGGTCCTTATTATTCTGTAGCACGTGCACATGATGGTCCTGTGGTAGGGACTATGCGTTCATACAGTAGAAGTTTATTGAGCACTACTACTACCAGTAGCAGTACAAAGACATGATGGTGTGTCTGACAGGAGCTGTTCTCATCCTCATAAAGCTTTCAGTCTACAGGGAGATACAGGCCATTCAAGCAATAAGTGCATAAAAATAACTATGATTTTAAACCATTAAGTACTATGAAGGGAAGATGCAAGGAACTCAGATTCTTGAAAGTGTCTTTGGGTCTGGGCACATCATCCTGCTGAGGCACAGTGGTCTGAATAGCAGACACTGAGGAGGAACTAGCAGATATATAGGCTCTACATAAGGCACAGAATACAAGTTGGAACACCTGTAAGAAAGGTCACCCTATGGTATGTTGAAAATTTAGGGTGAAGGGTGGCCAGAACTTGGTGATACTACATGCCACAAAAAGATGGTAAAGTGACCTAGGAATATAGGCACGGATGATTTGGAGTTGAGTTGTGGCCTCTGGACTTTGAGTTGAAAACATTGGCAATTGGGTTATAGAGTTGAGGTTTTGGAGTCAGGCAGGAAGATGCAAAGTTTGAGGCCATTTTAGACTTTTCAGGCCTAATCTAGGCAATTTAGCAAGACCCTCTATCAAAATAGAATTTTACAAAGGTCCAGCAGTCTGGCAGTGATAGTATTTACTTAGCATGCATAAAGTCCTAGGTACAGTGTCCAGTACTAACTGACTGAATACACAAATAAATAAAAAATGAAAAGGCGGGGTTAGACTATGTCATTGTGCACAGGAGAAGTTATAATAAGATAGAAGTGCCTTGGACGTGACAGGTCATTAGAATTACAAACTTCAGATGAATAGTTGAGGCTGAAAGCAAGTAATAAGGCACAAAGGAAGGTAATAGCGATAGCTAGTTTCCTCTAAGGGTAGGGTATACAAGGAGGCCTGTGTGGCTTAGTGCCAGGAAATTGGGGAAGACCTGAAAAGGTAGTTCACACGTTCCTCTGGAAATTGTCAGCTTAATAACTAGTAGCCTAATTAAAGAAAAGACGTTGAGGGTCTAGATATAGCAGCCAATTTCAGTCAGTTTATGTAGCAAAAGGGACAGTTGGGTGTGGTGGTACATGCCGGTGATAATGAGCTTCATCCTGGACTCCACTGAGCTCCGGGCTAGTCTGAGCTACATGAGACCTCTTTCAAAAAGCAGGGGATGGAGTGGGCGGGTGTGGGTATGCTTACATGGTGTGCTTACATGGTGTGCTTACATGGTGTGCTTACTGGGAGAGTTCAGAGACGAGTAGAGCATCTTGGTCTTGCCTTTTTTATTTTCTCTTTTGGTTTTTCAAGACGGTATATTTGGAGCCTGTCCTGGAACGTGCTCTGTAGACCAGGCTGGCCTCCAACTCACAGAGATCCACCTGCCTCTGCCTCCTGAGTGCTGGGATGAAAGGTGTGCGCCACCACCGCCCGGTGGTCTTGTCTTACTTTTGTCTTTCCCCAGGAGATCGGTTTCCTTTGTTTCTTCATTCCAGCACAGTGTTCATACTCACCAACCACCAGGCTAGCGATAGGCTAACCAACCTACTATCTTAGACCTTCTTAGAAGTCTGTGATTGGGCCAGCTTGGATCAGGTCCAGTCTTTGTGCTATCACTTAGTGATGGCCCTGAGGGAGAAAGCTGGGGGGCACTGACTTCTAGGGCCTTGTCTTTAAGAATTGAGGTCATGGGCGAGCAATTCCCAGAAAAAAAGTAGTTGTACTGCATGAGCAGGTGACCCAAAAATTGTATCCTAAATGAAAGCCTGCGGAAGTGAGGGACCAAAGAAACATGTGTAAAGAAGCTGAGTTGGATGCTAAGATGTGTACTTTGCCATTGTCTGAGACCCACGTGATACCCACATGACACAACACATTGACCGGCCTTACTCAGTGTTCCCAAGTAAGGAGCACTCAGTTTAAGGCAGTATGCTCAGCTGATTGCTGCCTGCCCAGCCAGATGTAGTACTGGCTGCCACTTAATATTGAAAATGGTACAGTTAGATGTAAAAGCTATAAGCCCACAAGTGTCTAGTCATGAAATGTGTTCTTTTCCAATGGTCTTATAAATAATCTAGAAGCCCAATTTTTTTGTGGCAGCCCTTCCCTCCCCGGTTTTTCTAGTTTGACTAGTCATTTGATTTGGTCAGTTATCCCATTTGAATGAAAGCTTCCTGCACTTATCTGTCTCTTCTGAGTTTTCTCCATGCCTGACATGACCAGAGTAGATGCTTGTTAGCTGGAATAATGAATAGGTACAGAGCCCTATCCTGTTCAGGGAGCACACAGGGCTGAGAGTGATATGGGCAGGAGAGAGGCAGGCAGGAGTGTCCACTGTGTAAGCAGGTGTGTGTATTTATCACCATGAATGTATTAGATGGAAGCTGGCTGGGCAGTGGTGGCGCACACCTTTAATCCCAGCACTTGGAAGGCAGAGGCAGCTGGATCTCTGTGAGTTCGAGGCCAGCCTGGTCTACAAGAGCTAGTTCCAGGATAGGCTCCAAAAGCTACAGTGAAACCCTGTCTCGAAAAAAACAAAACAAAACTTTAGATGGGAGCTGAGGCAGAATAGGGTAGAACTTGATGAAGTAAGGCTGCTTCACGCTAGTATAGCTGAGCCCAGGTCTCCAGCCCTGACAGTTTTGTCTGATGAAGTTGGCCTTTGCCCATGTGCTTCCATCCCCAGGTACTGCTGAGGAAGCACCTCCTAACGTACCACAGCCTCCTCCAGAGCCACCAGCTGGACCTCCAGACCCTGCCCCCCGCCTGGATGAGCGCCCCTCTTCTCCTATCCCTCTCCTACCCCCACCCAAGAAACGCCGGAAAACTGTCTCCTTCTCTGCCACTGAGGAGACACCAACCCCAGAGCCTCCCCCAGCTGCCCCACTGCAGGCCAAGTCTCCTGGTCCAGTCTCTCGAAAAGTTCCCCGGGTTGTGGAGCGGACCATTCGGAACCTGCCCCTGGACCATGCATCTCTGGTTAAGAGTTGGCCTGAGGAGGTGACCCGAGGGGGTCGGAATCGGGCTGGAGGTCGTGTCCGCTCTACTGAAGAAGAAGAAGCCACTGAGTCAGGGACAGAAGTGGACCTGGCAGTGCTGGCTGATCTAGCCCTGACCCCAGCCAGACGTGGGTTGGCTATCTTACCCACTGGTGACGACTCAGAGGCCACAGAGACCTCAGACGAGGCTGAGCGCCCAGGTCCTCTACTCAGCCATATCCTCTTGGAACACAACTATGCCCTGGCCATCAAGCCTCCACCTGCCACACCAGCACCTCGGCCCTTAGAGCCAGCTCCTGCCCTTGCTGCACTCTTCAGCTCCCCAGCTGATGAAGTCTTGGAGGCCCCTGAGGTGGTGGTGGCTGAGGCTGAGGAGTCAAAGCAACAGTTGCAGCAGCAGCATCTGGGGCAGGAGGGGGAGGATGAGGAGGAAGATGAGGAGGAAGAGGAGTCCGAGTCTTCAGAAAGCAGCAGCAGCAGCAGCAGCAGTGACGAGGAAGGAGCTATTAGGAGGCGCAGCCTCCGCTCCCACACTCGACGAAGACGGCCACCACTCCCACCCCCACCCCCACCGCCTCCTTCCTTTGAACCAAGGAGTGAATTTGAGCAGATGACCATCCTATATGACATTTGGAACTCAGGCCTGGACTTGGAAGACATGAGCTACTTGCGACTCACATATGAGCGGCTGCTGCAGCAGACCAGTGGGGCCGACTGGCTTAATGATACCCACTGGGTCCATCACACAAATATCCTGAGCCACAGAGCCTGCTTATTTCCTAGAGCAAGACACGGGGTTGGGGTGGGGACAGCTTTCCTTGGGGTCATGTGGCCAGAAATGTCATCCTCCGGTCACTCGTAGGATCGTATACTGGTCTCCTATCTGTGTAACTCACTGTGCCTTGGTTAGCTTTGGGGTTCTCTAGCTGCCAGCTCTCTTTTTCCCTCTGCCTTGTGTCTTTTCTGGCAGAACAGGTAAGATCTAGACTTGCCTTAACCAGTCTGTCTCCTGAATGTTCGCACCGTTGGACCAGCTACCGGGTAGGCTGGGTTTGGGGTGGACAGGAGGTGTGGACCCCAAGGGACTGGCCAGTAGGGAACCTGTTCTCTTCCTTAACACCCTGCACTCACCAACCTAAGCACTCCAAAGCGCAAGCGACGGCCCCAAGATGGGCCCCGGGAGCATCAGACAGGCTCTGCACGCAGCGAAGGTTACTATCCCATCAGCAAGAAGGAGAAGGACAAGTACCTGGATGTGTGCCCTGTCTCAGCCCGACAGCTGGAAGGCGTGGATACTCAGGTAGAGCCCTGCCCCAAGCCCTAGCTTGCCTCCTCCTTCCAGTCCTTCAAGCACTCACCACCGCCTTATCTTGTTCACAGGGGACTAATCGGGTGCTTTCTGAGCGACGGTCAGAGCAGCGGCGGTTACTGAGCGCCATTGGCACCTCAGCCATCATGGATAGTGATCTGCTAAAGCTAAACCAGCTCAAGGTCAGGAGGGGAAACTGGAGGAGGGAGGAGACCCAGTGAAAAAAACCACAACAAGGAGATTGCCCCTGGTGTGATCCTGTGGGACGGGAAGGCTGAAGGGAAGGGAAGGGAAGGGAAGGGAAGGGAAGGGAAGGTGCAAGTTTGTGGGGGCATCCGACCATTAAAGCTACTTTCTGTCTCTTAGTTCCGGAAGAAGAAACTCCGATTTGGCCGGAGCCGGATCCATGAGTGGGGTCTGTTTGCCATGGAACCCATCGCAGCTGATGAGATGGTGATAGAATATGTTGGCCAGAACATCCGCCAGGTAAGGTTCAGCTCCAGATCAGCCCAGCTGCTGACTGTACAACAGCATGAGATTTCACGCCATCATCGGGCTTTTACAAAGCCTCACTCATTACTGCTACTGCCACTGCTCAGCTTTGAGACTTACTTAGTAAAGTAGACGTTAGTAGGCCAGCCTCCCGGGAACACTGGGCAGTAATGATAGTCAAGAATGGTGTTGATACCAGGGAGTTGTAGATGTCGGGACCCAGAGCCTCCCAGAGCCCTGGAAGCTAAAGGGCCGTGAACTCCTGGGGCAGCAGGATACATGTGCTCCAGTTCTGGGGACAGTGTGTGCAAAGGCTTAGAAGCTGCATCCTCTTAGGAAGATGAGGCCAGTGCCTGTGTTCAGGGCTAGTGACAGAGATGTGAGCCTGGAAATGCAAGAGGAGCCGACTCCTCAGAGCTGGAACTGTATCAGTCAAGTGTGACCTTGTGGATGGATGGGGAATGTCCTGGAAGCTGTGCAAGCAAGGACTTGAGAAGCTAATGAGCTCCCTCTGGCTGTGTAGAAAAGAGCTTGTGTAGGCTGGTCTCAGTAGGGCTTAATGGCAGATCAAAGCCAAGGTATGGAAGAGGTAGTGGCCCAGGGATGACAGGTCCAGAGTGGTTGACAGAACCAGGTAGTTGGCCGTAGAGGGTGAAGGTAAGGTGTTGAGGTCTTTCTCAAGGCATCCCCATTAGCTTCTAGGAATGTGATTGGGAGCAGCAGAAGGAACAGAAATAAGATCAGGATTGTCCCAGTGTAGACATGGGCTCAGGGTCCTAGGGTTGTAGGGATGACATCCCACAGTCCTACTGAGGTGGACTTGGCTGGAGATTGAAGCCTGGAGGAGTCCTCACCACAGAACTGCTGGTTAGGATTCTGCAAAGGGGTCAGGTCACCCAGTGAGAATGGAGAGTGCATTGCTTATTTCCTGGGAATGGCTGCCCCTTGCTGAAAGCCTTTGTCCTGGTACAGACCATCTGCCATCTGCTCTTGCCAGCTGCCCATAGGTGTCTGTTTGGGAAGGATAGTCTTAGGAGAGGATTCAGTTGAAGGCATGGCACTGTCATTTCAGAAGCTGCCCCAAGCCCACAGCATACTGTTGGCTCCACTGTGGCCACAGGTTCTCCGAAGAGCCAATACTGGTTTCTCCAGAGTCCTTCTGTGGCTGACTTTGGGTCAGAATGGGTGGGAGCAGGTAGATCCAGGTGCTTATCCAATCAGCGTGACCCCAGGAGCTGCTGGGAGCGAGTCTAGCCCGTGCAGTGGCTGATGTCCATGACGTGTGCATCTCATCCTCCCAGATGGTAGCTGACATGCGGGAGAAACGCTACGTTCAGGAGGGCATTGGCAGCAGCTACCTTTTCCGGGTGGATCACGATACCATCATTGATGCCACCAAGTGTGGCAACCTCGCCAGGTTCATCAACCACTGCTGCACGGTGCGCTCAGGGCTGGGCCAGGGCTGGGCTGGGCAAGGGTGAGGTGGGGCTGCGGCTTACACTGCCCCTCCTGCAGCCCAACTGCTACGCTAAAGTGATCACCATCGAGTCTCAGAAGAAGATTGTGATCTACTCCAAGCAGCCCATTGGCGTGGATGAGGAGATCACCTACGACTACAAGTTCCCACTAGAGGACAACAAGATCCCGTGTCTGTGCGGCACTGAAAGCTGCCGTGGCTCCCTCAACTGAGGTGGGGCAGGACTGGTGCCCTCACCCCTATTTATTCCCCCTTGGTGCCCTAAGCTCCCAGCACCCCCAGCCTTAGTGGGCTCAGCAGGGCCCACATGCCCCCATCTCCACATGTGGGATAGGGGCCCTGAGCCCAGCAAGGGAGCCTCAGTCCTTTGAGGTAACTTCTGACTCCCCATACCCTTTGCCCAACCACCCTCTCAATTTTTTTTTCTTTGCGGAGAAGAAGCTGTAAATGTTGTGTAGCTGCCAGCAGCTGTTTCCTGTGGAAACCTGGGGTACCAGCCTGTATAGATGCTATTCTTGGGGGCTGAAGAGCCCTCTGCTTCATGTTAGTGGGGACTTCCCCTTCTGTCCTATATGCACCCCTCCCCAATTTAGGGGTCTCTGGGGCAGTGGCCATGTTCTCCCCCTGGGGGGGCCTTTGGCCCCTAGTCCTGGGAACTCTGTGCCTGGAACCCTGCCTCATCTGTTCCTGCCAGACCCTGTGGGTCACCCTCCCACCCTGGTGTCTCAGAGCTCTGGCTCAGTGGGCCAGGATGGTGGGGGGCAGGCCCTTCTTGTTGGGCTGGATTGTATATAATGTTAATAGTGAAAACCCAACGCCACATTTTTATAATTGTGATTAAACTTTATTGTACAAAAATGCTTGGTCAATATCTTTGGGAAGAGCAGGCTGGGATGCGGGTGAAGCGAGAGAGGAAAATGGGTGGCCTGAAGTTTGGGGTGAATAGGCCTGCGGACAGCAGTATTGCTGTGGACCAACCACCTAAAGGACTACAACAACCATGCCCGTATCTCGCCAGGGATGCTAGCCAGAGCTGTACCAAGATCAGGCTTCCCTCCTCTCTCTCCCCAGAACCACAGCTGGTGCTGGGACTCCAGCCTACTGGGAAACCCAGCAGGAGGGAAGAAGCAAGGTCATGTAGCAGTGATGAGGTCACCCTGTCACCCCATTATCCCCAAATACGTCATTACCAAGTGGGCAGGTTCTGTCCTCTGCCACAGAGAGTGGAATGGCCACCAGGGGGCACTCTGGCAAGAGAATTCCCTCCTCCAAACTCCCTTGCCCGCCCCTAGGGGTGGAGGCTAGGCTGGTCTTCCTGGAATGGGCCAGGGAGGAGGAGCAAGCGGAAGGAAGGAAGCCTGTGTGCAGCTAGCTGGCCCACCAGCCCAGGACACAGCCTCTCCCAGTGGCCAGTTTGGACTCCCTGGGACTAGCTACAGGTAGGCAGAGATGATACTGAGCCCAAGGGGCCCTTCTCTTACTTTGCTCAGTCCTTACCACCTCCTTGCACCCTTTCTAAACGACTCTTTCCCTTTTTTCCCTTCTTTAGTAACCCCAGTCATTTTTTCCATCCACCTCAATCCCTAACCCGTTCTGCATCCAATCCAAGTGACTTAGCAGGGTAAGAGGGTAGGCAGTCTGATTGCTACCAGCACACAACTGCAACCCACAGCTACTAAGCCTTTTCCACCTAGATTATCGCCCCACCTACTAGATCCCTTCTAGGAAAAACACATAGTTGAAGCAGGTGGTGTCTGGCAATTCTAGTGAGCTAAATTCTCTTCCCACAGCTGAGCATGGCAGAATCTGCACAGGTGCCAACACTGGTCTACCTGGTCACAGGTGGCTGTGGCTTCCTGGGGGAGCATATTGTTCGAATGCTGCTGGAGCGGGAGCCCAGGCTTCGGGAGCTGCGTGTCTTTGACCTGCACCTTGGTTCCTGGCTGGAGGAGCTGAAAACAGGTGACTGAGTGGGACAGTAGGTGTGGCGCCCCAACCTCCCCAAACTGGGATTTGTGCAGTTGTGGAAAAGGTGATTCCTATGTCTGTCCTCCAGCTCACGCAGACGGGATGGGTGAGTCACGGGGAACACGTGGTCCCCCGGGGGCATGCAGGCCGAACTCAGCACCCGGCTAAGTCCTCAGCTCTGACACTGCCTTGGGCTTCTCCACCAGGGCCTGTGCAGGTGACTGCCATCCAGGGGGATGTGACTCAGGCCCACGAGGTGGCAGCTGCCGTGGCTGGATCTCATGTGGTCATCCACACAGCTGGGCTGGTGGATGTATTTGGGAAGGCCAGTCCAAAGACCATCCACAAAGTGAACGTGCAGGGTGAGGTGCTACCTACATGTTCTTCCGTGTGACACCCGTCATTCCTTAGCATGTGGCCTGACCTTAGCATGGGCATCCTGTGATTTTCCTGAGAGCCTATCCTGCTGATAACGGGGCCCCGTCACTGCTCCCCCACCCTTTCCTGACCTGTGGTGGTTCACCCTGGACACAGGGTGAAGCCGAAAAAGATGTCAAGGCAGGAAGAAGACAGCTTGCATTTGTCCCTTCCCTTCATAGGCACACAGAATGTGATCGAGGCTTGTATACGGACTGGAACTCAGTTCCTGGTTTACACAAGCAGCATGGAAGTTGTGGGACCTAATATCAAGGGCCACCCCTTCTACAGGTGAGCTCAGCCCCACTGAATGTCAGAGTCAGAGGCCCTTTACCTCCAGCGTTGAGTCTGTTTTCTCCCCCTCTAGGGGCAATGAGGACACCCCATATGAAGCAGTCCACAGGCACCCCTACCCTTGCAGCAAAGCCCTTGCTGAGCAACTGGTCCTGGAAGCCAATGGAAGGAAGGTAGGCTGCAAAAAACAGGGCTTGGGCTGCTGAAGGTAGAGGAGAACCTGACCCCCAGGCTTCTTTGCATTCATCTCCACCCCATGGTGGCCAGGATAGAGGCGTGTGCTCCAACACGTTCCCTTTGCCACCAGGTCAACGGAGGGCTACCCCTGGTAACATGTGCCCTTCGACCCACGGGCATCTACGGTGAAGGTCATCAGGTCATGAGAGATTTCTACAACCAAGGACTGCGCTTTGGGGGTCGGCTCTTTCGAGCCGTCCCAGCTTCTGTGGAGCACGGTCGAGTCTATGTTGGTAAGGACAGAGCAAGGCAAAGGGAGCCCGAGAGCAGTGCAAGGGGGCTGGCTCTGAAGGTGGCAGAGTCACGAGTGTCCCCTGGCCCTGTGATCATGTGGGCACTTTCTGCATGGATCGCAAGAGAAAGTCTCCACGCCAGCTGGGAGGGCTGACATGTCATGGGTTATGCCGAGCACTGAAGCAGGGTGAGGACAGTTCTCCAGAGAAAGACAAGGGCAGCATCCAGACAGGAACCGAGTAGCTACAGGATATCCGGGAGGGCAGGTGGCTACAGGGGTGGGGGAGAGCCACCTTGACCAGTTGGTAGTGAGGTTTGGGCCAAACAGGGGCCTGGACCAAGGGTCCTCAGGGGCTTATCTGCCTCCCTCCCTACTGGTAGGCAACGTGGCTTGGATGCACGTGCTGGTGGCCCGAGAGCTGGAGCAGCGGGCAGAACTCATGGGTGGCCAGGTGTATTTCTGCTATGATAAATCACCTTATAAGAGCTACGAGGACTTCAACATGGAGTTTCTGGGTCCCTGTGGACTTCGGCTGATAGGTACCCACCCACTGCTGCCCTACTGGCTGCTGCTGCTGCTGGCTACCCTCAATGCCCTGCTGCAGTGGCTGCTCCGCCCACTGGTGCTGTACACACCCCTGCTGAATCCCTACACTCTGGCCGTGGCCAACACCACCTTTACTGTCAGCACCAACAAGGCACAGCGCCATTTTGGCTACAAGCCCCTCTTCTCATGGGAAGAGAGCAAGGCCCGCACCATTCACTGGGTGCAGGCCTTGGAGGGTTCGGCCTGGTGACAGCAGGGCCAGGGACTAGAGGCCACTGCGGCACACAATCAAGGTTCTGAACCTTCAGAGCCTGGATGGAGAGAAACGACTGCCTTCTGAAGCTAGGGGCTGTGGTGCCTGACTGGGTGGTAGGAACCGTGCCACGTTTTCACTATATAGATCTTGAGCCTGGGTGTTATCCCAGCCTCTGAGTTCTAACAGGGTTTAGGAACAGGCCGCCTATCTTTGGTCCTGAGGCCTGCCAGCTGAGTGGCAAAACTGATTTCTAAATGGTCTCACTACCCTTCCCACTTCCGGTTTCTCAAGCAGGAAGGGGCTCACGCTGGTCTGCTTACTCCAGGTGGTCTTCAGACCTGGCTTCTGCCACATCTGGCTCTCCCTAAGGGGTTATAGTTCCATCATTATTTTAAAGTGTTATCTCTTTTAGACATTTATCTTTTAATTTGCTTTAAAGAAAGCTGAAGAAATCAGTGAGTTTCCATGTCTTCTCCAACCACATTCAGTGCCTGTGATATTGTTAGCTTTTTGCCGAGGGGGCCAACCATGTGGTACCGGGCCAAGCCTGGATTAAAATCCTTTTCCAAGTCTGGGTCTACCTGTTGTCTCCCCTCCCCACAGTGCCTCCCGTCACCACGGCGGCGCCTGTCCCATGTGGGGACAGAAGGAAGTGAGCACACAGCAAGCCCGCTGTTGGATTGGTTGCTATTTCTCCCGTCCCACCAGGCCCAACCTGGCCCAGGATGGGGTTTGGGCGCTCTGGGGACAGGACATGCAGGTCTGGGGCAAGGGTCAAAATTTCCTGTATTTGATCCATTTGCAAGTTGATCACCAATAGAGAGAAATAAGACTCTGAGGGCTAACAGGAGGGTGGCCAGGCTCTGGGCCCCCAGCCAGGCCCCAGGAGTCCTGTCCCCTCGGGAGGGGAGGGAGAGAGTTCTAGAAACCAATGGAGAAAAAAAGGGGGCAGGGGCTCATGTCAGCAAACATGGCTACATCACGTGACACGCCAGCAACACAGAAACACACCAACGCACACAGCTGCACAGCAGGGCGTGGGGAGAGGTTAGGATGGGGAGAAGGGAGCTAGGGACCAGCCATCTTGTCCTCTGTGAGGTGGGCAGGGCAGGGTGAGTTCACAGAACACATCATGTGTACACGCTCAAGGCATGACAAGAGCGTGATGACCCACGGGCACAGGAGACGGACACATGGTGGGCTTTGTAAGAGGCAAGGAAGGGACAATGGAAGCATTGAGTCCTGGCTTGGGCCTAGGACCACCACGAGGGCACATTTGGGCTTGATGGTTTTAGGTGTGTGGAGGGCAGGCGGCACACACTTATCTGAGAACATGCAAAAGACACCAGCCCCCAGACAATCATCCAGGACACACATATGGACAACAGTCAACAAGCTTGTCCATCATGTGATGTGTGGGTCTTGTGGAAAGCTGGGTTACAGCAGACTCAGGACTGCTAATCCACTTGAGGCCCAGTGGTGGGCAGCCCTGGGCCCAGTGCCATTCAAAGAGGCAAAAGCAGCATGCCAGCCACAGTCTGTCCTTGGGAACACCGTGACTGGGGTGTCAGGGAGGCTGCTAGAAACACCTAGGTTGAAGGGGGTTCTGGCTGGGCTGAAGGAAGAAGTGGGTAGATGCTGGGGCCTCCTCTGGCATCTCCAGAGAAGTCAAGGATGGGGGCACGAAGCTCTGGGCGAACTCCTATCCTGCCGAAGAATATTCTGGAAATGGATAGGCAGGCTCCCTCCTCAGCACAGCTAACCTGGGGGTTACACACATGTGGATGCACACATGCACACACGCACACACACCAGGTGGGCAGAGCTCAAACAGCCAGACAGGGAAGAGATGAGCTGTCAGGGCTTGCTCAGAACATTTCTATCTAGAAAGCCATATTTTCAGGGACTCCCCCTCTCCCCTCGTCCTGCATGCACCTGTGTTCACACACATTTCACATGGCTACCCAACTGCAGGCCAGGACACATGTGCCTCTGTGTGCCACCTACACGTTCACAGGACTTGCAGTACTGTCCTTTATCCCGCTGACATCCTGCCTGCTCCCAGAGAGCCCACAAAGTGCACACATAGCTGTGCACACAGTGGAAGGGCTTTCTCCATTCCTCACCACCGGAGGATGCTCCCTGTTTCAACCTCCCTGTCATCCAGCTGTGGTAGTGGCCATGGCTGATGCTCCAGCAGTACACATGTCTGAGGGACAGATTCAAGGATGGCCCTAAGTAGCTGCTCAGGTGTGTGTAAAATCCAGCTGCCCAAACCCAAGTTCCTCGAGGAAGAGTTCAGAGCATTGGCTGAGGCAGTGAGGACAACCAAGAGCTTCGAGGTGAGTTTGAGAGGCAGGAAGGGTAAATGCCATGGTTTCCCACCTGTCTGGAGCAGCCCTTGGCATCTTACCTCCTTAGGCTACCACACTCCTTCCAGGAGACAGTTCGTGTGCAAACTGGTGCGGCCCAAGATGGGCACCATGCTGTGTGTGTGAGGTCCCAGCCCCTGTGTGACCACCTTTCTGGAACTTCCTCAGTCTCGGCATCTGTGAAACACTAGGGCGTGCTAGCTGTTCAAGGCTCAGTACTGCTGTCAGGCAGAAAGAGAGGTGAGAGTCTGGGTGTGTGCTCCCGTCAGATGGTCTGGAGAGGGAAGAAACGGCACTGGCACACTCCTGATGGAGCAGTGTGAGCCGCTGTTCTGAGGAAAGGGAGGGAGCAACTAAGTCTGGAGAAACAAACCTGGGGAGCATGAACTTAAAGAGAAACGCGTGTGCAGAAACATGTAGAAAGTTCATAAGGGTGCACACGTACACAGCCGTATCCAGTAGCTTAGTGACAGCTTTCTCTACCCATTCAAAACTAGTGTCTGATTCACAGCATGGATGGTTCTGTCTAAGAGAAGATTATCAACACTACACCACAGAGAGAGAGAGGAGAGAGAGAGAGAGAGAGTCCTGTGCACAAGCCCTTTACATCACCATCTATTAGGGAAAATACGCACTCATACAAACTTAGTCAGGATCTTTATCATTTACACACAGGCTTCCACTTGCCTCCCCTGAACTCAAGGCTCAACACACACACACACACACACACACACACGGGTGGGGGGAGTCCCCAGGACATGAAGTGAACCCCTGGCAGTAACTGAGCCAGGCGAGTTTGTGAGTTCTACATCACAGGAGACATGTGCCATGGTCTCTGGGCCTCCCTGGATCCTCGGAGGCTGGGAATTACTCTCACACATACCTCCCACTCCAGATGGAGCAGATAGGAGAGAAGGTCAGTGGAGGAATTGCTTTTGCATTGGGTTTTCACACTTAGAAAACTCCATGTACACACATTGTATGGCCACAGATCTATGCACACACACACACACACACACACACACGCACACACCTGCACTACATGTGTCTGTTCACAGAAGACAGGTTGGGGTATGGCGGGCTGCTGTGTTCTACTCGGCCACAGTCTGCACAGCAACAGGAGAGAGGGAAGTTCAGACCACACAGGATGGAGGTGGCAGCAAGAGGTTCAGGGGATCTACATACATCAAGTACATACACGCTGGGGTGTCCACACGTCTTGAGCATGTGCCCGCGGCATGCATGTTGGTGTGCATGTGTGATCACGCCTGCTTTTATCTATGTGCGGCAAGGTGGAGGGGGGATCCATGGCAAAGTGAGAGCCAGGGACTCCAGGGTGTGCGTGAGGGTGGCAGGAGCTGAAACTGCCTGGGTCTGTTTTGGGAGTGAGCTCGGAGCAGGGGAGAGTGAGGGGCGGGGGATTGCTCCCGATGAGTGGAGAGGGACTGAGGGAAGAGAAGGGTAGGGCCCTACAAGCCCAGGGTCCCCCCAATGGATGACGCCAAGACCACCCCCAGCACCACACAGCAAATGATGATCATGATTTTCTTCTGCAGGTGCAAAGATGAGGGGGGAGAGGAAGAGAAAGAGACAGATAGACAGACAGACAAATGAAGGGAGAGTCGGGATATAGGACATGAGGAAAGAGGGGAGAGAAAACAGAAACAGGAAGAGGTCAGAGCCAGAGATAAGGCCTCTCACCCATTTCCTAACTGCCACACCCCGCCCACTGATCCCCTACCCCCGACAGGCTACCTCCACTGGCTTACCCTCCTCGCCTTGCTCTGATATTTCACAGCTTTCTTGGTGTCGGACACAGCTCGTTCCACATAGTCCACGGAATGTTCCACATTATATTCGATGCGGTCAATCATCTCGCCCTGCAGACAGGGGAATGTGAAGAAGGGAGAATGAGAGTTGGCTAGAAAAGGCACCCTTGGGGCTCGTGGGGACCCCCAGACTGGTGCAGCCTGTACCTGGCTCTCCACGAGCATGGCCATGTCCACAAACATGTCGTGCAGCTCTCGGATGCTGGTCTCCAGTTTGATGATCTCATTGTGCCTGGTCTCAATCTCATTTAGTGCCTGCTTTGTCATCTGCGAGTCCATTTTGATCTAGGGCGGTGCGGGGAAGAATGGGCTGTGACCACCCTTTGTCCATGTAACGGTTTCAACTTAACAATTAGAGGGGCTGGGTGCAAGTCCTTGGGCAAATTATTTACCCTCTCTGGACCTTGCTAGCCACCACCTAGAAAATATGGACCATAGACTGGGTGTGGTGGTGCATGCCTTTGATACCAGCACTTGGGAGGCAGAGGCAGGCAAACCTCTGTGAGTTCGAGGTCAGCCTGGTCCACAGAGTGAGTTCCAGGACAACCAAGGCTACACAGAGAAACCCTATCTGGAGAAAAAGAGGTGGAGGGAGAGGGAGAAAAAGAAAGAAAAGAAAAGGAAGGGAGGAAGGGAGGGAAAGGAAGGAAGGCAGAATGATCATAATAGCACCCATCTCAAAAGACTGTTGTGAAATTGAATGTGTCTTTGGTGTAACTTTGAACAATCCCTGGAACACAATAAACATCAAAAGAAGTTTGTTGAATTACAAGAAATAAAGCTTGTAGAAGGCTGGCAATCTCGCCCCAGGGCTTCCTGTAGTGGAACACACACCAGGGAAGCCCTGGGAAGAGAGATGGTCAAAGCTGACGGGCGATGGCGAGATACAGCAGGTGGGAAAGCAGCAAAAGGCAGAGGCTCAGATGTGGAGGCAGTGTGCCCGCAAGTCAACGGGAGCCTCGTGAAATGAAGCAGGGGATAAATAAGAACAAGATGCACATCAGTCTCGAGATGAGGAGGAGAAATTCCAGCTCACAGCTACAGCGTCCCCTCAGCTCCTGACCCAGGCCATTGGCTCCTACTGAGTTTAGAACACAGTGGGCAACTGCTTTCCCTTTGGTGCCTACAGGACTCCCTATTACCCTGGCCACACACCGCCACTCTGGCCCCTCCCACACATGGGGAGCAACCCTCCTCCCCACCCTCTCACTCTCCCTCACGCCAAGCTCACTCACTCCCAAAATAGACCCTTTCTACCCATATTTCCTGCCCCTATTGTAAGCGCCAAGGTCACCCAGCAGCTGTCCTGCAAGTGTCCGTCTCCCTGTCTATATTTTGACTGCTCTTCGCCAATATTCTCATTATCTAAACACTCATTGCTTCTCCTTTTTAGCTTAGATTTTTAAATGTGTACGTGTTTACACTAGAATGTAAATCCAGCTGCCCATGTGGATTGAAGGACTTGAATTCCGTGGAGCTGGAATTGCAGGACGTTGTGAGCCCGACAGAGTTGAACTCTGGCTCCATAAGCACTAAATCATCACTCCCCAGATCCTGGTGTCTCTCTTGTTCTTTTTAAAAGACTTATTTATTTCCATATATGGGTGTTTTGTCTGTATGTACATCATCTACATAAGAGGGCATTGGATCCCATGGGACTATAGTTACAGATGGTTGAGATCACTATGTGGGTGCTGGGAATTGAACTCAGGACCTCTGGTAGAGCAGCCAGTGCTCTTAACCACTGAGCCATCGCTCCAGCCCCATCCTGTTGTCTCTTAAGATCCATCTCAATGACAACTCCTAACATCTTCCTTGACTCCAGTATTAATAATCCTAGCCAACACTTAGGGCTCATCTGCCTTTTCCTTAGCCCATCCAGGACTCATCTGCCATTTCCTCAGCCCATCTAGGCTCCCAATCCCACTGACATCGTTGTGAAACTGAGTGAGTTCCATAAAGGTGGTTTCCACGGCCACAATGGAATGCAGCGGGCAGAGGTCAACCCTTTATTTTTTTATCTATCTATCTATCATCTATCTATCTATCTATCTATCTATCTATCTATCTATCTATCTATCTATCTATCTATCTATCTATCTATCATCTGAGGCAAGTCTCCCTATGTAGTCCTGGCTGTCCTGGAAGCTATATAGTCCAGGCTGGTCTTGAACTCCCAGAGATCTTCCCAAGCGCTGGGATTAAAGCTGTGCACCACCATGCCTGGCCAGAGGCCAGCTCTTGCCCACTAAAGTAAGACCTCTTGGAGTTGCCCACCAGGCTCCTCTCCAGTCTCACACAGAGACAAGACAGTCTGAGGAGAGCTGTATTGGAAGGAGGAAGGGTGTCTCACTGGCCCACCGGGGTCAACTCAACAAATACCACATTTCACAGCAAACTCTTAGACAACCACAGTGAACACTTTATACCTGGTTACACCCATCTCCCAAAGCCATCTGGCCACAGAGCCAGAGATGGACACAGGACTGGGCAGGCCAGAGCACACGTCCACAAAGAGAAAGAGAACCTGGGTTTGGGGGAAGCCCCTGTGCTCACATATAACAGAACACGGCCCTGTGAAAAGCCCCCAAAAAATGAGTGACAGAGAATGACATGCTTTAAGAAGGGGGAAAGGGCTGTGGGTCCTGTGGGCCCGGGGAGGGGAGAACGCTGTCGCTTCGGTCACCACACTGAAGAGCTCTGACTCAGAAATTAAGACTGTGTTCTTACCAACAGCAATCTACAGAGTCAACGCAATGCCCATCAAAATCCCAGCAAAATTCTTCAAAGACCTCAAAAGAATGGTACTCAACTTCACATGGAAAAGCAAAAAACCCAGGATAGCCACAACAATCCTGTACAATAAAAGAACTTCTGGAGGCATCACAATCCCTGACTTCAAACTCTACTACAGAGCTACAGTAAAGAAAACAGCCTGATATTGGCATAAGAACAGACAGGAGGACCAATGGAGCCAAATAAAAGACTCGGATATCAATCCACACATCTTCAAACACCTGATCTTTGATAAAGAAGCAAAAAGTATCAAATGGAAAAAACAAGTGGTGCTGGCGTAACTGGATATCAACATGTAGAAGAATGAAAATAGACCCATATCTATCACCATACACAAAACTCAAGTCCAAATGGATCAAAGACCTCAACATAAAGCCAGCCACACTGAACCTTATAGAAGAGAAAGTGGGAAATACACTTGAACGCATTGGCAGAGGAGATCACTTCCTAAATATAACCCCAGCAGCACAAACACTGAGAGAAACAATAAGGGGAACTCCTGAAACTGAAAAGCTTCTGTAAAGCAAAGGACATGGTCAACAAGACAAAACAACAGCCTACAGGATGGGAAAAGATCTTCACTAATCCCACATCAGACTGAGGTCTGATCTCCAAAATTTACAAAGAACTCAAGAAATTGGACACCAAAAGATCACATAATAAAATTAAAAAAATGGGGTACAGAGCCGGGCGGTGGTGGTGCACGCCTTTAATCCCAGCACTCGGGAGGCAGAGACAGGCAGATCTTTGTGAGTTCGAGGCCAGCCTGGTCTACAAGAGCTGGTTCCGGGCCAGGCTCCATAGCTACAGAGAAACCCTGTCTCGAAAAAACCAAAGAAAAAAAAAAAAAAACCAAAAAAAAAAAAAAATGGAATACAGACCTAAACAGAGAACTCTCAACAGAGGAATCTAAAATGGCTGAAAGACACTTAAGGAAATGTTCAACATCCTTTGTCATCAGAGAAATGCAAATCAAAACAACTCTGAGATTCCATCTTACACCTGTAAGAATGGCCAAGATCAAAAACACTGATGACAACTTATGCTGGAGAGGTTGTGGGAAAAGGGAACACTTCTGCATTGCTGGTGGGAATGCAAGCTGGTACAGCCCCTTTGGATGTCAGTGTGGCGATTTCTCAGAAAATTAGGAAACAACCTTCCTCCCAGTAATACCACTTTTGGGTATATATCCAAAGGATGCTCAATCGTGCCACAAGGACATGTGCTCAACTATGTTCATAGCAGCTTTGTTTGTCATAGCCAGAACCTGGAAACAACCTAAATTATAGCCCTCAAACGAAGAATGGATAAAGAAAGTGTGGTACATTTACACAATGGAGTACTACACAGCAGAAAAAAATAACGACAGCTTGAATTTTGCAGGAAAATGAATGGAGCTAGAAAACATCATTTTGAGTGAGGTAACCCAGACACAGAAAGACAATTATCACATGTACTCACTCATAGGAGGTTTTTAAACATAAAGCAAAGAAAGCCAGCCTATAAATCACAATCCCAGAGAACTTAGACAACAGTGAGGACACTAAGAGAGACTTACATAGATATAATCAACATGGGAAGTAGAAAGTATAAAAAGACAAGATCTCCTGAGTAAATTGAGTGCATGGGGACCTTGAGGGAGGGTTGAAGGGGGAGGGGAGCAGAGAAAAATGTAGAGCTCAATAAATATCAATAAAAAAAAAAAAAGAAACGCAAAAAATAAAAGAAAAGAAATTAAGACTGGCCGGGCGGTGGTGGTGCAGGCCTTTAATCCCAGCACTTGGGAGGCAGAGGCAGGCGGATCTCTGTGAGTTCGAGACCAGCCTGGTCTACAAGAGCTAGTTCCAGGACAGGCTCCAAAACCACAGAGAAACCCTGTCTCGAAAAAACAAACAAACAAACAAAAAACAAACAAAAAAAAAAAAAAAGAAAAGAAGAAAGAAAGAAAGAAATTAAGACTGGAGTCAAGTTCTTCGCAAGTTATGTCACCTTCTGGCTCAAGTTTCCTCATCTGAGAAAGGAGCTACCTTTAAGATTTTGAAGACGATTAAATGAGGGTAGACACAGTGGTGCGCCCCTGTACTTCCTGCTGAGGCCAAGAGGGTTGTGAGTTTTGAAACAATCCTGTCTCAAAAAACAAACAAAAACCCTGCAAGTGTGAAAAAATGCCTCGCACAGCGCTATTGACCCTTTCCACGGAGGTGCCTTCCTGCCCCGCCCCCATGGAATCTCCCAGTTCTTGGTCCAAGTTGTCCATTGTCTGAGATTCCAGAGTGGACATGGAGGAGAGGCCAATGTTTTCCCGACAAACCCTGACCCGACCCAGGGGCTCACATCGTCCGTAAAGATGGCCAGCTTCCCGCTTTCCAACATGTCTTCCAGTTCTTCATTGGTGGTGGTCCTGCCAGCTGTGGAGGAAAGAACTTCCTGCTCAGGAACTGGGTCTGAGGTGGTGGGGTGAAGGGAACAGGAACCCAGGACCCACCCTTCCAGGCTCAGGCCAGGTGCTGGCTCCAGGGAGGAACCCCGTGGAGAGGGCCTGTCAAGTCCTGGGAGTCTGGGGATGGGGAGGGGCACACGCACTGATCTCCAGCTGCCGCTGGATGCGGTCCTTGCAGCGGTCCCGGTACTTGGACTGGGTTGCGTTATACTCGGTCATTACCTCCACGAACTTCCGCGAGAGAGTGGAGTGCTAGAGAATCGGGAAAGACACAGCTGGGTGTCATGAACACAAGGCTGAGAAGGATGCAGCAGCAGCTTCCCACGAATTCAAAACCGTATCTCCATCCTTCGCTCTGCTGTCTGGCACAACCCCGCCCAGAGCCCCCCGACAGAGACCACTCCTGCCTGGGCTGGTCCCCTGCACGCTGAGCTTACCTGAGTCTTGCGGATGCGCAGGTCGGCGGAGGAACGATTCAGCCCCTCTTCCTGCTCAATGCTTTGCTCGATCGCTATGGTAGAAAAGGCACAGTTACAGGCGGGAGACGGAGAAAGGGACCAGGATCTGGAGTGTAGGAAGAGGTAGGGTTCAGGCTAAGGGAAGAGACACCATGCTCCACGAAAGGAATTATGGTTGCTGGGCGGTGGTTGCACACACCTTTAATCCCAGCACTTGGGAGGCAGAGACAAGCAGATCTCTGTGAGTTTGAGGCCAACCTGGTCTACAGAGCAAGTTCCTAGACAGGCTCCAAAGCTGCAGAGAAGCCCTGTCTCAAAAACCAAAACCAAAACAAAGCAAAAAAACAAAAAAAATCATGAAAAGCAAGAAAGAAAGAAACAGGTTGTGGGGAGGTCTAGTTTTGCAGGTTGCCAAATAGGCAGGAATCTGAGGGAGTTTCCGAAGGCAGGTAGGGAAAGAGACAGAGTCAAAAGGTCAACAGACAGAAGCTTTGTTTTAATGGAAGAATTTTGCCTTGGAGGGAATATAGTCCATTTGCTAGAGGGGACACCCCCCAAAGTAGTCTCCAGTTCCTTTTACCTCTAAACAAAAAGCAAAACCCACCAGCACTTTGTGTGCGTGTGTGCTTTTAAAGGCAGGGTGTGGTTTTTACATTGCCTGAAACTTGTGGACTCAAAGACATTTCTGCCTCAACTTTCTGAGTAGCTGCTCCTACAGGCAAGACCCCCACTACCTTCTGACTTTTTGGTGGCCATTCTTTCATGAGAATTCTGTAGCTTATAGGTAGATATTCTAACAGAGAAAACATAGCTCTCCTGCCCTGCCTGTCTTGTCAGTTCCCGCTTCTTTTTTGTTTTATCTTTTGTTTTTTTTGAGACAAGGTTTCTCTAGGTAGCCCTGGCTGTCTGGAACTTGCTCTGTAGACCAGGCTGGCCTCCAACTCTGTCTTCTAAGTGCTAGGATTAAAGGCATGTACCACCACTGCCTAGCTGAGTTCCTACTTCTATCTACCTACCTACCTACCTAGGTATTTATGATTTTTCAAGACGGGGTTTCTTTCTGTAACTTTGAAGCCTGTCCTGGAACTAGCTCTGTAGACCAGGCTGGCCTCAAACTCACAGAGATCCACCTGCCTCTGCCTCCCAAGTGCTGGGATTAAAGGTGTGCACCACCACTGCCCGGCTGAGTTTCCACTTCTAAAGGATGTTTTGTACTGCTTCTGGACCGTGGATTCCCGACTCCATTACTCAGATTTTCTGAGCAGAGCTTGCAGGAACAGCTTCTTCACATTCAGATCAGAAAGTGCAGCAGGGATGAATCACCCAGGCTGCTGAGACTTGGGACCTCTGGGCCAGTCCTGAAAATGCCATCTCTCTGTCCTCCTGGCAGTCGGGAGGAATGGAGCTAGATGGCACCTCAAGACTCTCCTGTAGGCAGAAGCAGGAACGGTGATTGAGTGCTATTGCTGGCTGTGCCAGCGCAGAGAAAGCACCAGGCATTCACCACCAGGGATCCAGGGACCTACGTCCTGCTGGGCCATGTTATGAGACCTGGGGCTAGGGCCAACTCTTTGTAGAGGGGTCTTTTACAACGATTCTGGGAACTCAGTGATACTGGTTGGTATTTCTTTTTTTTTTCTTTTTCTTTTTTTTTTTTTTTTTTTTTTGATTTTCGAGACAGGGTTTCTCCGTAGCTTTTGGAGCCTGTCCTGGAACTAGCGCCTGTAGACCAGGCTGGCTTCAAACTCACAAAGATCCGCCTGCCTCTGCCTCCCGAGTGCTGGGATTAAAGGCGTGCACCACCACCGCCCGGCCCTGGTTGGTATTTCACACTAGAAACTGGGGTTCGAATTCCTGAGACAACTTTTCAAGGTCACCCTGATGCCACCAACTGGAAAAAAAAATGGAAAAGATGGGAATTTTTTTTCCTGGTCAATTTTTTTTTTCATGACAGGGTTTCTCTGTAGCTTTGAAGCCTGTCCTGGAACTAGCTCTTGTAGACCAGGCTGGCCTCAAACTCAGAGATCTGCTTGCCTCTGCCTCCTGAGTGCTGGGATTAAAGGCGTGCGCCACCACCTCTCTGTGTCTGGTCAATTTTGTAATCGATCTTTACTTTTCCTGTCTCCTGTCTGGAACTATTCCTGAACCCCTGACCACAATGTTTTCCTCGTGGCTTCTAGAACGTGTTCTAGATCAGGACACAATGGGTCTGAAGAAACCATGGAGTCCTGGACCTGTGACCCTCCCACCCACCTCAGCCCACTGAGTGCTAAAGTTATAGAGGCATACTATTATGCCTCTCTGCTACCTGAATTTTATGGAGTTTGTTTTGAAAATGTCACCTTACAATTCTGGCTCTCCTAGAACTCACTATGTAGACCAGGCTGGCCTCGAACTCATAGAGATCTACCTGCCTCTGCCTCTCTAGCGCCGAGCCTAATGGTGTGCGCCACCACATCTGGCAACTTTTATGTTTTCTATTTGAGATTCTTGGTAAGACTTCATCTTGAGAAAAATATTTCGCTGTCAAAAATATAAGGAAAAAAAGACCTTTTTTTGTTTTGTTTTGTTTTTGTTTTTTGTTTTTTTTCGAGACAGGGTTTCTCTGTAGCTTTGGTGCCTGTCCTGGAACTAGCTCTTGTAGACCAGGCTGGCCTCGAACTCCCAGAGATCCGCCTGCCTCTGCCTCCCAAGTGCTGGGATTAAAGGCGTGCGCCACCACCGTCCGGCAAAACATTTTATAATTGCTTCAGTTTCTCCTACTATACTGACCAGCAAACTGTGGACACGGACAGGGACTGTCCGCAGTGAGTGGACCTCGCAGGCTGAACTCCTCCCATGCAGATTACATGACAATGACCCCAGAGCACACCCACAAAGGGCTTATCTTTACAGGTCAGCATCAGAAGCTCCCAAAAGGCCCCCCCCTTGAGTCCAAAAGGACAGGAAGCTTGTTTCCTAATCGCCCCAGGGAAGGCTAATGGTTTGGGGGACAGGCCCTTAATAAAGCCTGTCTAAAGTTCAGCAACGGGCCTCAGGGCTGCAGGCACTTGGTAACTTGCTGCTGAATTCCCAGGGCATGCCAGTGGCAGCCCCTTGACGCTGCTCTTCCCCTGGCATCAGCCGACAAGGAGGTTCCCAGCCCACAGTGCTTTGGGGGAAGGTGATTATTACCAACACCCAAGTCCTTAAATTAGAGTGAATGCATGAGCCTTTGGCAAGGCCTTCCTGAAAGCGTGCCAGCCCCTGATGTCAGCCACACGGTCCAATCTGTCCTGAGCCGAGGATACTAATTCAGAAGCATTTGCTGAGCCACCTACTGGGTGCTCAGTGTCGTGCTCAGAGCCTCTTCAGGACAAATGAGGACTGAACAAAATTAAAACCTTGGAGGAGGATGTTTCTTTCATCCCCCTCCCCCTTCTCCCTGGATTTTTTGAAATAGGGTCTCACTATGTAGCCCACATTCATCGGAAACTCTGACTTTTCCTGTGGCAGCCTCCTGAGTGCTGGGATTATAGGTCATCACCACCGTGACTGACTGGAAATCTGCATTCCTCTGATTAATGGCTCTCAGGTGCAGTTCAGGCGGAAACCCTACCCAGCTCACTTCCCCATCAGCTCTCTGAATAGGAATCTGGTCCCCAGAAGCCTGTGAGCACTGCTTACAGGGACCTGTTTTGTCCAGTGCGCAGTGGAGATCTTTCTCCGCAGATTCAAGATTGCGTCACTCAGTCACTCACCTTTCAACTTGGACCGGACCTTGTTTGCGGTCTTTTTGATGTCTGCCGTGAGGTCCTCCAGCTCCTGTTTGGTCTCTGGGGGGAGGGCAAACAGGGAAGTGAGAACCTGGATGGGGCTCCCGCCCCTGAGTCCCCCTGAAGCAGCACTCACTCTCATCCGGGTTGGGGGCGGCGAGGATGGCGCTGTGCTGTTTCTTCACCTGCTCCACGTCCTCAGACAGTTTCTCGATGCAGCCTCGGATCTCTTCCACCTGGGCAGGAACTCAGTGCCACCTCACCCAAGTTGGTGGGCCAGATGAGGGGATCAGGACAACTAGCCAGTGCTCAGTGAAATGGGCCAAACGCAGAAGGCCATGGAGTGTGCAGGAAAAGGGGTGCAAAGGGCAAAGGATGTTGCTGGGGAGGGGCACAGTTCTGGGCCGGGGCTACTGGGGGCTCTACCTGTTCAAAGAACTCATCCATAAAGTGGTCTCGATCCACGTGGACCACCTCCTCTTCATCATCACTGTCTTTCGCCTGGGGAGCAGAGCAAGGCCAGACCTGTGAGCAGTTCTACCCCGCTCCCCAAGCTTGATGTGTCTGCCCTCTGGTCCTCTACCTGCCTCACACACGAATGGCACCAGTTGTAGGCTCAGAGCCTAGGAAGGGTCCTAGTCAGGAGGGCTGGCAAGGACAACACTCAGAGCCAGAGCTGGGTAACTTGAAGAACAATGTCTCGGATGCTAGGGTACCTTAAAGGGAGTCAGCTAAAGGCGTTCCCTGAGGTAGGAACAGCCTCAGGTGTTCGGTCTCTCTGAAAGAGACATTAGTTGAGGCTGTCGCTATTCACTGCTAGACACAAATGGCAACATTTCAACAACCAGCTAGTTGTCACGTTTGTGATGGTCGCCTCTGGTCTCTGATGAGGATTCTAGAATGCTTTCCCGGGCTCTGAACCCTCCCACCATCCCTTAGCAGCGCCTGCTCGGGTCTCCCCTTTCCCTGCCCCGACCTGACCATTCATTCCCTTATGGAAGGTCGCATGGCTGCCAAGCTGCCAGTAGCTGGTGCCAAGTTGAGCGAGCACAGCCAGGCCCAACAAGGGCTGGCTGAGCCGGGTCTGCAGCACTCTGACCTGCTTCCTCCCACGCCTTCCTCCTCCCACTGCACTCTGCTGCTGGAGACCCCCTTCCCCCACACCAGTCGCTTGCTCACTCTCTTCCAGTCCCTTCCAGCCGCACACCCACCAACTCTCTCTGACTTGGATTTCCCAGTTGCAACCTGCAGCTGCTCAACCCCTCCACCCTCAGGGCTCAGAGATACAAAGGGATTTACCCACCCACACTGCCATCTCCAGGCGGACCGGTGACACAGACAGAAGAGCTGACACACAGGCACACAGAAATAGGCTCCCAACACCCACATGGAGCCTCACTGCCGCGCTGACATCCACCGCATACAGACCCAGGCAGAGCTGCTTTACTGACGTGTGGACACACAAACCTGCAGTCACGTCCCCGGGGCATGGAGTACTTACTGCCTTTTCACCCAACCTCTTTGAGTCCCAGGACGGCATTCTCACCCAGTTAGGCAGAAGGCACAAAAGGACTCCCTTGGGATCCCCACTCTTCTTTGCTTGGGACAGAATTCCCAAAGGCAAAGTTGAACTTAGCCATCGACAGACATTAAGTATGGAGCCCTAATCAGCCCCAGTGGAAAGTTAAGGGGTCAGTCTCAGTCTGACACCCAGACAGGTTGAGCCAGAGTTCAGACAGAATGTAGCCAAGAGAGCCTGCATGAGATCAAGACAGGAGCCAGGCAGCAGCTGCTTGGAAGTGGAGCCTCTGGGACCTGAAGCAGCGAGCTGACCCGCCCGGAGCAGATCAGACGACAGGAGAAGAAGGAACAGCACTTGACTCAGATGCATCTGTTCAGACTGAACCTACACAGAGCCAGAAGGGACCAAGATGCAACCAAGATACCAAGATTACTCGGGATCCACAGATCCTGGGCAACTCTGGGATCAGCAAAACCCAGAAGACACCTTCTGTGGTAGGCCAGAAAGTCACATGATTCTGCCCAGGTCTTGCTTTATTCAAACTTGAGGGTCTGGAAGACCCTTCTGAGACTTCTGGCTTCTCCAGTCTCTCTGCCCCAGAACTGCCCCTGGCAGATGCTGGCCCTGCAGGCCTCTGAGAGAAGGACTCATCTTTAGGATGCACTAGTTTCTTATGGAACTTTCCAGCTTCCCAGCCTCCAGGGTCACAGACTCCTGCTGACCTTCCCATCCTCCACCCGCTCACCCTCCACCAGCTTCACGCAGGTCAGGAGAACCCTGGCTGGTCTAGGTACCCAGGAACCTTCCTCTTCTCTGACTATTTCCCTTCCCGTGCCAACTTGAAGTCCTTCCTAGAGTCTGATTTCAGTTTCTCCTGCTGTTTTCAGCACCTCTTTCCTAAGACTCTTTCTAGAGTATCTAAGTTACCTCCCTACTTGCCCTTGAGAAGGGCCTGAGTATGACTTGGTTGGGCTAATAATTACAGAGAGCTAAAATCCCTCTGGGTGTCCAAACATGTTCACAATCATAATCCCCTTTGATCCTCACCACCACAGTCCAGTGAGATCAGCTAAACAAATACTGTTCCCATTTCATCGATGAAGGAGCACGGGGCCAGGGTGGGCAAAGGGCAGTGATCTGCCCAAGGCCGAGTAGGACCAGGACACCATGATCCAAGAACACAGCCTGCTTCCCCCAAGGCTCTAGAGAACTGCTGCCCGAGCCCTGTTTGCCACTGGTTCCTTTCCCTCCCAGGCCAGCTCCTGTTGCACCCTGGCAACCCCACCACAGGGCCGTCTGCCCCTGCCTCTCACGGGCCTCTCACATTCTCTTCATCTCATCTGACCTTCTTCAAGACTCTGTAAGAGGGGGCTGGAGCCACGGCTCAACTGTTGAAAGTGTGTGTTGGTCTTGCAGATGACCCAAGTTTTGGATCTCAGCATCCATGTTGGGTAGTTCACAAAACCACCTGTATGTAACTCCACTCCAGGGGTCTGAAGCCCTCTTCTGGTCTCTGCAGGCTCCTTCACTCAGCACTCACGTGTGCAAGCACACACACACACACAATACTTTGAGTCTGGTGCGGTGATGCACACTTTTAGTCCCAGTAGTTTGAGGCCGGCCTGGTCTACAACACGTGAGTTCCAGGACAGACAAGGCTAGTAGAGAAACCTTGTCTCGAAAACAACAACAAAAATAAATAAAATCTATTTTAAAATCTTAAAAATAAAACAAGACCACGGTCTGGAGAGATGGCTCAGTGGTGAAGAGCTGGCTGCCCTTCCATAGGCTCCAGGCTCCAAGCCAGCACCCATGAGGCAGCTCAGACCCTCAGGAACAACAACCCCAGAGAGTTCAGACATTCTCTTCTGGCCTCTGGGGGCACCAGGCACGCCTGTGGTGAAGGTGCAGACAAAACACTCACACATAGTAGATAAATAAACAACTCTGTGAGGTGACAGATACAGTGGTAAACACCTACAACCCAGCATGGAAAGCCGAGACAGGAGGATTGCCATGAGTTTGAAGCAAGTGAGTTCCAGCTCAGTCTGACTACAGAATAAGATCCTGTCTCAAGCCGGGCGGTGGTGGCACACGCCTTTAATCCCAGCACTCGGGAGGCAGAGGCAGGCGGATCTCTGGGAGTTCGAGACCAGCCTGGTCTACAAGAGCTAGTTCCAGGACAGGCTCCAAAACCACAGAGAAACCCTGTCTCGAAAAACAAAACAAAACAAAACAAAACAAAACAAAACAAAACAAAACAAAAGATCCTGTCTCAAGAACAGACATTTACCTGGTCACACTTTTAATTACAGTAGAGGGAGAGGGAGGTGAATCTCTGTGAGTTCAAGGCCAGGCTGGTCTGCACAGCTAGCCCCAAGCCAGACAGGACTACTTAGTGAGACCCTATCTAAAACAAACAAACACATAACACACCCTGTAAGGCAATGACACAACTGCAACTCTGACACACATCCAAGCAGAGCTTTACAGAGTTTGGGGTGCTTGTCTGTAGATCCTGCACACGCTCATCCATTTAATTCAGTATAGATCTGGGGGATGGGGGATCCGCGGCCTCGTGCATGCTGGGCAACACTCTGTCGCTGAGTGACCATTCCAGCTCGGTTTTCTGAGACAGTCCTTTTTTGTTGTTTTATTTTTCGAGACAGGGTTTCTCTGCAGCTTTGGAGCCTGTCCTGGAACTAGCTCTGTAGACCAGGCTGGCCTCAAACTCACAGAGATCCGCCTGCCTCTGCCTTCCGAATGCTGGGATTAAAGGCGTGCGCCACTACCGCCTGGCTCATTTGATTCTTACAACAGTCTCCTGAGACAGATTTATCACAGCCCTCTTTTATAAGTGGGAAAACTTTAGGCAGAGAGACCGACGAACCGCACCAGTTCTGCAGCGACACTGGCGTGCGTGCTTCCACCTTCGGGGCCTTGTACCTTCCTTTGTCAGATGGCTGTCTCCTCCCACAGAGGGCAGGGGAAGCAACGAGACAGGCAGGGAGATGCCTGATGCTGCAAGCGGGAGTGTTGGTGAGGGTGGACTGAGCCCTGGGCCTTCTGTGTGGCAGATGAGAGACAATTCAGACAGGTGGCTGAATTGCCTGAGGCTTCATAGTAAACAAGACTGGAGGTGGAGCTGGAAAGGGAACCCATCGGATCTCAAGGCTTTTTCCATCCATCCCACAGACAGGTGGCAGTCCCTCTATTCCTACCTGGCCACAATTTCCTTCTATTCTCTGTCCTTCCGCCCACTTCTTTCCAGGGTCTCATTATGTGGCCCAGAGTAGCCTCAAACTTGCAGCAATCCTCCTGCCTCAGCCTCTCAAGTGTTGGGATTACAGGAGCAAGCCCATGTCCAGCAGTTCCTCACATTTAATCTCACTATCGCTCCACAAAGTAGACGTTCTTATTCCCATTTTACAGATAAAGAAACTGAGGCACAGGAAGATTATATAACTCGCCCAAGGGTGGTCAGCCAATCAGGTGTTGGTGGGTGGCAGGGCATTGCTTGTCACTGTCCACCAATTGCTGAGCACCTGGGAGGATTCAGATTAGGAAGAGAGCTCCTGTCACCTTCCGAAGCCTCCTTGGTTGTGTGAAGCATTTGTTCCAATCCCCTAGCTTCCATCTGGCTCTTTAAAGTCAAAGGTGTTCACATCAGCAATAAGAGCGTTCTGGTGTGTGTATGTGTGTGTTCACACGTGTGCACACATGTGTGTGTGCATGTGTGTGGTGTTGGAGATTGAGCTGAGGGTATTAGATGCACACATGCTCACACACACCACCATGTACTCCCTACCCAGGCTCTTCAAGGTGCAAGCCCTACGTCATCAGACCCCTCCTGCACCCTCACGATTCTGCCCATCTGCTTCCTTGGCTTGGGCCTCTCCTCCCCCACCTTCCCCGGTCCAGCCTGACTCTTCGCTCCTTCTTTTCCTCTTATCAATCTACCGAGCCCACCTGCTCCCTTCCTGATCCTCTTGCGTCCCCAAGTCACTCATTCAATTAACAAGTATATATGATTGGCACTAGGGGTAAAGAAGCCTGGGCCTGGCCAGCTGGCCGGGGACTGAAAAAGCATGGGACAAAACCGGTCTCGCTGAACATAATGGACAATGAGGACTACTGAGAACTGAAGAACAATGGCAATGGGTTCTTGATCCTGTTGCATGTAATGGCTTTGTGGGAGCTCAGGTAGTTTGGATGCTCACCTTAATAGACCTGGATGGAGGTGGGTGGTCCTTGGACCTCCCACAGGGCAGAGAAACCTGCTTGCTCTTTGGGCTGAGGAGGAAGGAAGACTTGATTGGGGGAGGGGGAGGGAATGGGAGGTGGTGGCGGGGAAGAGGCAGAAATCTTTAATAATTAAATTAATTAATTAATAAAAAAAAATTCTGTCTAAAAAAAAAAAAAGAAGCCTGGGCCTGGGAAGGAAGGGCTTCTCTCCAAGCAGCTGCAGGTGCGTGTTGGGGGGGCCGGCAAACAGTGACAAATGAGTAAGATAGTGCCTAAGTGTGAAATAGCAGACGGAGATATACAGTGTGTGTGTGTGTATGTGCGCGAGTGTCTGCGTGTATGTGCATGTGTGTGCATGTGTGTGTATTGTGTGTGCATGTGTGCATGTGTGTGTTGTGTGTGCATGTGTGCATATGTGTGTGTGCATGTGCGTGTGTGTGTGATGGAAACACGCATGCGGCACTTTATTCAGGTGGCCAGGGAGGGTCTTTCCGGGGAGGTGACATTTGAGTTGAGTCCGATCGTGCTGCCGTGCGGGAGAAATTGGACTTAAGGCAGCGGGAACAGTATTCACGGGCAAAAGAAACAAGCGCAAAGAACACAAGGCAGAGAAAAGTCCCGGGCAAGGGGAGGGAATGAATCTGTTAGTCTTCGCCTGCTCTCACAAGCTTCCCCTCCTTCTTTCCTCCCCCTGCCCTCCCACCCCAAGCTGGCACATGTCCTCCTCTTTTCTCTCACTCTATCTCGGCTGGCTTCCTCCTTGAACCCGGGACACCTACTCAACTGAGGCCTCCCCACTGCGAGGAGCTATGTCCAGCCTAGTACCTCCCAGTGCCCAATACATAGAGCTGGGCAACCTGAGACAGAAAGCCCTGGTTCAACACCAGCACCACCAGCTGTGGCACCTCTGGCAAGTCTGTCTTTTTTCCAGTAGCCCTCAGGCAATTCCAGAATCACTTAGGTGTCATCCACGTGGGTTTACGTGATGCTTCAGAGAAACTGGAAAGTCACCTGGGAATAGCAACCACACGGCGCTGCTGTGCAGCAGGCTGTCTTAGGCACCCTGGATTAATTAACTTTCAATTCTCCAAATAATCCTGTGGAACCAGGTAGTACCGTTACACTCAAATTACGCAGGAAGAGACTGAGGCTGGGATGGAGCTCAATGACAGAGTACCTGCCTGGTGTATTCAATACCTCAGTCCAATCCCAGCACCACACACACACCAGAGAGAGAGACATACATAGAAACACACACAGACACAGATGCACACACACAGATATACACACACACAGACACAGATGCACACACACAGTTCAGGATACAAACAAAAACCTACCCACCACCAGCAAACCACCCTGAGTACTAGACAGGTCAATAACTTGCCCAAGGTCACACATGAAGGAACTAAACCAGGATGTAAGCCCAGACAATCTCATTTCCAAGTCTGGGTCCTTACCCTCGGTAGGATAGACAGATTTTGAAAACTCCTCGGAAGACTACAGAGCCCTGGCAAGACAACCAGACCCTGCATTCACCAGGTCCTCCGGGCCTAGGCCTGCGGAGTTTCCCCTGCCTTCCCAGAGCTTGGCTTTCGACTCTGGCAGAGGCTCCTACACTCCAGACATCTGGAGCTCCTACCTACCCCACCCCACCCGCACCCTCCCAAACCTCCGCTTTGCCTAAGCTGTGACTAACAGCAAAGCCATCAGTGTTCGCCCAGCCCCCTCAGCCCCTGCCACCTGGTCCCCGCTCCCAGCGCTGACCACAGGTTTCCTCACCTCTAGGCAGGGAGCCCTGACTCAGAGGAGTGCTCCCCACTCTCGTCTCCCTCTCCCTCCAATTTTACCACAGTTGTACCCCCACTTTATTACATTTCTCTAGGTTCAGGAATCATGGCATCATCTTGGCGGCTAGGGATCTGAGTTTGAATTCTGTTTTCTCCCTTGCTTAGCTGTGAAGCCTGGGGAAATTCTTTAAACCCTCTAGGTTTTCGTTTTCCCAAATATTAGACATAGCAGACTCTCTGTCTACCTTACCAGAAGTTGGTTGGGATTTAATGGGATTGCCATGACAACGGGCTTTGCAAACTGCACCTGGACTACTACTTTAGTGGCTACTAAGGCTGTTGGTCTGGGTTTGAATCCTGCCCTTTTTCTAGCTATGTAACTTTGGCCAAGTTCCTTAACGTCTCTGAGCCTCTGCTCCCTTTTCTGTGAGATGAGATCATGCTAACACCAAACTCACATAGCATTGCCGGTAATCAGAGGTGATTTCCTATAAACACGCAGACTAGAGTTGCCATTGCTACTACCATCTTCTTCATCTCTCCTCCCTCTACTGTCGGCTCCTCCTGCCTCTGTGTTCTTTCCCTGTACCCCCTGTGAACTGGGGTCCCCCAGTTTAGAGGCTTCCTGACAACAGAGCTTTGTCTCCACTCTCCAACTTGTATCTCAGAAGCCGAGAGGTCATGTCAGTCTGGCAGCCCGGAGGCCCCTGAGCCATTTGACCTGCACCACACAAAACACTTTCGTGATGACCTTGGGGCAATCCTTTCCCATCCCTGAATCTCAGTTTCCTCATCTGTCAGATGGAGTAACAGTCTCTTGGAATTCTGGCATAACCCACTCCATCAGGACACAGGGGCCAGTGGCCACCATCAGACAGCAGACTGCCACCTCAGCCTCCTCGGGCCCATGTCATTCTCCAAATGTTTCCGTACCCTCCCTGCCCCGAAATCATTCTCATGGGGCCATCGCAGTCCCTCCAAAGAACAGCCTCCCCTGCAAGCTCCTGACCTATCCTCCCCCAGCCCTCCAGGCCTCCTGGAGCCTAGGCCCTGGTTGCCAGCAGCCTGCCCCTGGCTGCTCCCATGCCCCAGTTCCCCCAAACACTATGTGGCCTATGTCACACAACCCAATTTGGTGACCTGGTGGGTGGATCTTCCTCTCCTCTCCCACCTTTGGGGTCACCTCAGCTGAGGCTCTGGCCCAGGGGAACTCAGTTCCCCCCTACACTCCCCCCTGTAAGCAGTGCCCTCTCCCCATGGAGCAACACACCAGTGCGCTTGCGTGCACACACACACACACACACACACATCACCAACACCACGACACATTTCATTCACTGCTAGGTGCTGGCATCTAGTCTCAACCTGTGTCCTCCATAGCACCCCAAATCTGGGTCCTGCTGGACCCGGCCTGGCCAGTAACCACCTCCATCCGCCCAATTTGACAAACCAGCTCCAGGGAGGATGGTGTCCCCCCAGTCTGCTCTTGACATTAGCTCTCTCCCATCCCCAGGTTAGACCCAGGGCCCTCCTGGGCATATGGGCTGCCCAAGCCCCTGAGACCTCTCCTGCCCCCTTGTGTCTCAATGGCCTTCAACTCCTTCCATCCACTGTCCTCCAATTGCAGGGTAACTGGATATCAGGTGCCAGGAGATGCTCGGGTTCCTGGCTTCCAACCTCTAATCGTATCATTTGCCCCCCATGTCACAGAATCTCCCCCACTCCATTCCAACGCGCTCCCCAAATACAGGGTCCCGCCTCCCCACCTCTCCCACCCCCTAGCTCACACTCCGCAGCTCCTGAGTCCGATCCTTCATCCTGCGACGGGCTCCTCCTCCCCTTCTTCGTCCTCCCGCCTCCGCTGCTTCTCTCTGCCTCCTGCCTCTTTGCTGGAGGCCGGGGGTCTGGGGGCACCGGACTAGACCTCCGAGGGATGTGCGAATAAGGTGAGCGGCGTGAGGGGTGAGGGCGGGAGCTGAGGCTTGGCAGAGACAGGGGCCTGGGCCGACTGGGCTCTGCCTGGGCTGCGGTGGCGATGCGGCTGCGGCACAGGGTTGGATGGAGGGATGCGGGAGCCGAGGCGCGGGGGAGGGGGGCGGAGGGAGGTGAGGAGGAAGGGAGGGAGGGGGAGCAGGAGGGGGCGGGGAGCAGGGGGCATGCGCAGCGCCCCGGGCTGGGGGCGCCTGGGGGTTGTAGTCCAGGGAGGGGCACCCACGGGAGGGGCACAGGGGAGGCGGGGGGGGGGGGGGCAGAGCCCAAGAAGCAGGGAGAGATGCAGAGGCAGGGACAGGGATGCTTGGTGAAAGGCTGTTGGGGTGGACCAGCAGAAAGAAGGGCTAAGGCAGTGAATTGAGGGAATAACCTAGGAGAGGTAGAGTGTATGCACGGGTGTCTCCGTGAGCCTACACAGGACTTTTATCCCGTCCCTTCGGCTCTGCAGGAGGCTCTTTGGACCAGAAATAACAAACCTGACCCTGTATGTGGCTATTGCTTGCTGAAAAGAACGCGGGGTTTATCCTACACATCCTTCGTCACCCTACCTGGGAGTGCCCTGGTGCCGGTGGGTTGCAGCTTGTCTACCCACGAGAACAGGGTGGTCACTACCTGCTGAGACCTCCTGGTCTGGCATTTTAGATGACTCTGTTAAAAATGGCATTTATCCTACCCTACGAAGAATTTCAGTGGCATATGCTTGCCAGCATGCCTGCAAGGCCCTGGGTTCCATCTCCCAACACCAGGGTTGTGGAGGGAGGGAGAGGGAAGGAAGATCTCTGCTGAATCTTGAAATCTTGAATCTAGTGCTGCAGAAGGTCCAGTGAGCCCTTTATCCCTACTCTGCCCCTCTCCATCTCATCACTTAAAAACACACCCAGTCTTCTTTTCCAATGGGGTGACTTGGACCTTGTTTTTGCCAAATACCTGGTGACTACCCTGAAACACCATTTCTCTGTGTCCAGGCGGGCTTAACATCCATGACCTTCAACAGTTCCTAAACCCAGTGGCCTTCTTGCAACACCCCCCCCTTGTGTCCTTGCCTCCCTCCTGCCCCACCACTGCAACCTCCATGTGCCAGGACCCTCTTCTGCACCGTGACCCTCAGCCAAGGCTCCTGGGTGCCAGGCTAGGCTCTCACCTTCCTTTTGAATCCTTCGGCTTTATGTGCACACATGCAGGGCAGAGGTCAGTGTCGGGTGACTTCTGATTCTCTCCACCTTACATTTTATTTTTGAGGCAGGCTCTTGCACTGGCCTGCAGTTTACCATTTTAGCTATTCTGTTGACCAGGAGCCCCTGGAGCCTTCATGTTTCTGTCCCCCTGGGGCTTTCAGGGCTACGGATGTGTACTGTCATGCACAGCTTTCCTGTGATGCTGGGGCTCCGCACGCAGGAACACATCGTGCACGGAGCCCAGTTCTCCATGCTCTACCACACCTTTCTGTACCTTCACCCTATGGTTCCCACCTGTACCTGTGAACCAGCTCCTCAGAGGAAGCCTACTGGAGCCCGGGGCCAAGAGGACAGAGACAAAACATACAGTCACCTGT